>NC_134833.1:30376326-30705830 GCF_004210375.1 Tachypleus tridentatus
CAACCAATGTCGTTTAAAGTTTATATTATATACAGTTTGTGTGTGTTTTAATGTTTCAAAAAACTCAGATTGTGTTAGGGTTAAACTACGTATGAGAAGTCATCGGGGATTGACTCGTTGTTGCAGTTGTAGTCAATTAAATGTAGTCATTTAATTTACAAACAAAAATATATTAACATAAATGATTAAATTACAGCATGAATGTTTTAGGAGACGTTAATATGGTTAATAAATTATATATCGTTAATAACAAACAAGTTTTTTTATTTTTTATAAATGAACCATTTCTGGAAAGTTTCTAGCCTTAAATATAGTTGTTTATTATGGGCTGATTGCTACAGGACATTTATGGTTAGAGAAATAGATTAATGAACTCGTAACTAACAAAAATGTTTCAAGACGTCGTTCTGAAGCCCTAGAGGTATCCCATAATTCTGGCTATAAACCACTTATTCTCTTTGAAACTTCCTTAAGATGTGGGGAGACAAACAAAAACATTATTTTTAGCAAAAGTTTTATTTGTGATAATAAATATGGGTGAACTTTTTTACTTTTTTTTTCCATAGAACAGTTCACCATGAAAGTAAGAATCCTTAGTTACTGTTATATAAACGGTATATAAAAACATTTAGTGAGAATCTTCGGCCATGGTGTCGAAGGTTTAAAAAAAAAAGTGGCTTTTAATCTGTTTATTCCCGGATATTATGAGATTAGTACAAATCGGGAATAGACAGAGAATTGATGTTTCTAATAAACCTAACTTTAACAGGTTAAAAGAGAGGAAGATGATAGAGTTCCATTTTGAATAAAGTTGCACAATGATAATAAATATTAACAGGTTCTGAAGCTAATTTTAGCAGGCACATGAAGTGTGTTTTTATTTTCGGTGTATAATATAATAATTTGTGCTTTGCGAATGTAGAAGTACTTACAAACTGCTATCATATATTTAGATAATGAACGTGTTTTCTATATTTTGCAATTGATACCACAGCAACCTTATCTGTAGACTAAAACCATAGTAACCAGTGCAGTATATACAACATCATATCCGTGATGACGAGAAACCCGCTTGCAGTAAAAATGTAACTCAAGACGGCTGGCGTGGGTAACAAAACTTTTATTAAAATACAGTAGAGAACAACGATTCGACCTTCTTAGGTCATCTTCAGGTTAACAAAGAGTTTACAACTGAACAATAATCAGCGTTGACTTTCACAGTTGTGCAGATATTTAGATTTTTTTCACACACACACACACACACACACACACACACACACGTGTACTGTTCTTACCAACTTCAGTGCTATTTAACACGGGGTGGTCTATAGTAGTTAGCGTCCGTGGGTTTTAAACCTGACCATCCATAGTTTGCGTGCCGTTATTGCCGCAAAAATGGGCTACGCACTTGGGATTTGTTTGGCTTGTTTTGAATTTCGCGCAAAGCTACACGAAGGAATGAATATCTATGCTTGCTGTCCCTATGCTAGTAGTGAAAGACTAGGAGTGCAGCTAGTTATCACCGCCAACTCTTTGAATACTCTTTTACCAACAGGAGTTTGGTAGCGATCAGTTTAGCGACTCGTTAGTTATAAGTGGGGACACACACACACACAGATTTGTTTGTGTTGTATAACTTTTGTTACCCTTCTTCTAATTACTAACTGTCATCGTATTTTTTCTCTTTATTTTATGTATTTATATTATCTTTTTTACTTTTACAGAGTGTCGCCCTTGTACAGAAGAAGAAATGCTTAGGTTTTACTGCACTAGTGTTTTTGGTAAGTTTTAAAAAGACGTTTTTGATTCAGAGCAGAGGTAAACTTTGAACATTTAACTAAACAGCTGTAATGAATTTACACCCACGATGAATTTGTTTCGCGCTTGGAAAGACGAACCTGGTGAGTGTTAGCGTCTAATTGTAATAGTTTGACACGAACGTTTCAAATACACCGTATAATCGGTTTGGTTCAGCAGAGTTTCACGCTGTATACTTCGATAATGGGGTGCAGCAAGCTTAGGAGAGGTACGGTGTGTTCGACATATTCGTGCGTAATGTTGAGTGTTTTTTAAATACGCTTATATCTGACTAAGCGTGCTCGCACTATCAATTTTTAGCGTTTTCTGTATCCTTCATTTTTCTTATGTATTTTTATGCCTTTCACTACCGGAGGGGATCCACGTATTACATTGTAATGAGAACTGGTTTTGTTTTTTTTAGTTGCGACTTATAACATGCCCCCGAGTTTCTTTTTGAAGCTAGCTCATAGCTCCATTTTTTGACCGATTTGAGAGCTAATTCATTGCCGCGGCTATTGAGAATTCTCTTTTCTTCTGTGTAAAATACATTGACTCCAACGGTATTTATTGCTAGTTATCGTTTAAACTGCTAAAACAAACTATAAAATTTTGGCACGAAAAGACGGGAATAGATTTAATGAAATAACAGGTTTTTGTTCACGCCAAAAACCTGTTCGCCTACATATTAGTAGAGAGATATTATAATGGAGAATAGTTCCTGCATTATGACCAAATGGTGTAGTTACAATACGGTGGATGTTCATGTTGTTCGTCATCGATAAACTAGAACATTTTAGTGGACTGATTTTAAAATTTCATAACACGTGATTGAAAGTGACTAACATACAAAATACACGTGATTGATTAGGAACTAGGTTGTGGAATTATTTTTCTTCTTTAAGTACTTTCGATTTTTATAGAAGCTAACCCTGATGACTTTTTAAAATGTGCGTAAGACAGAGCAAAAGTAACTGCTGTTAGTTTATTATTCGAGCTAGTATTAGGCGATAGGTGATAACTTTATCGGACAAAGTTATTTCTGGTCTGACTATACTGATAGTCCAAGAATACTTAAATCGTAAATCATTTTACAAAGGAACATTTATTATTGTACTCTTAGTAAGTTATTGAGTCCAAAGTAAGCTTTAAATAATTGTAAAAATAGGTTATTATTTGATTTAAGACAATTATCAGATAGAGGATGACTTAGTAATCGAGTGAAAGACTGATCAGTAATCTGGTGTAAGATTGCTTGACTACCTGTTGGAAAATTAATGTGTTAAAATATTAGTTAACTATTAAATGGAAGGTCGGTTTTAAACTTAACTATTCGTTAGAAATCTAAAAAGTAATTATATACATCTTATTAAACAAACGAGTATCTTTTTTTTTCGATTGCTTAACAACAAAAACTAATGACTTTTATAAAATCAGTTAAATGTTGAAGCTTTATTTGTCACCGATGGAATTCAAATTGTTATTAACTCTTGTGTACATGTTTTTTCAAGTTAAAATACCTTTTAACTAGTTTGAGCTTCACCAACTATAACTTCATGATTTGGATCTTCCTTGGTTAAGTATTACGTGGTTATAGAAACCACGTTTATATAAACCATGTTTATATGATGTACGCGAGTGCCTCCCATAAAATAATTTTAATGGTTCTTCGCTTCTGTGCAAATTTTTATACGTATTAAAATGTAAAAAAAGCCGACAGGAAATGTATACTCTCGCAGCTCTTATACGTGCGAGTTTATGAGTTCAGTCGAAACCCTAAGATCATGTTTTCATTAAAGAAAAGTCAGCCACGAAAGAGTTTCGAAGTTTCAGGTTTTGTGTTCCTCACAAAAAAACAAAACTGGCTGTTATAAAAACATAATATACTCCCGTGTTCCCATGTGACGTTTCTTTTTTGTAAGAAAGTTTGTGTTTTTTTTAGAGCTGTATTATAATATGCTTACGTGTATTCATTGAAGCTATAAATAAATGCTCTTAACCTATAGGCACAGCTGATATATAGAACAACTCAACTACAGTGATTATTGAAATGGCTTGTGTAACCGAAGTAAGGAAAAATAATCCGCTTAACAGTTATTAAGCATTTAGGGCGCGGATTCATTCGCCGCGGAACTTTTCAGAGAAGTAAACAACCACACCTGTAATAATTTAAGATAGTGGGACGTCGTTCGAGTGCGGTGGACACGGTTATTTGAAATGTTATCGAAAAGTAATGGACTTAGTGAAAATATACCAGCTGTTCCGGTTTTCAACACAGACTTTCTCGTGAACGTTAAAATATATACTGTCGAAAAATAAAGACCACACACAGCACTAGTGTGTATTAAACATTAGGAACATCATCCTGGAACCCTAGACCTCTTCGACTTCATTTTCAGATGTGTTTCCAAGAAGAAACGAAGTTCGTGTATCAATATTTCCGTGAACAATTGCATTACTGTATATTATTTCAGACCACTGTGTATTTATATGATAAATTACATATAGATAGCCGTTATAAACATTTACCGCATTTCGTGTATCGTTTTCGAAAAACAACCAAAAAACAATAAAACCTCTATCATAGTTCGCGTAAACAAAAGTATGTACTAGCCAAACGAATTCGGAAGTCATTCACTATTTATAAGACAAACAGACTACACCTACGTCTTCATTAAGAATCACGATTCGTCATTACAATTATTTTGATACCAAACTATACCTAAATGCCTGCGAAATGTCACGATTCTTTCTCGCAGATCAATTTAATGCCAAACTATACTTAATTTTAACTTGTGAAAAATTAAATGTGCCTATTGTTTCAAAGACTTGTTTGTATCATAAGTTACCCTATCCACCGCCAGGTTTTTTCGTATGATTTTGAAAGTTGTGTTTACTTTCCACATGTGCTCTACGTTACTAACAAGTAAATTAATTCACTTCAGTTGATATTTACAAACGTCCTTTTAAAATTTTTTGCATCAATAAACGTTTTTAAGGTAAACGTTTCTTAAAACTAGTAAGGTGTTGTTTTCAAGTGTCATTTACGAAAGATTGAAGATGATATACAGAAGTTATGTACAGTCAGTTCTAACTGAGCATGCGCAGTTAAACGACCGACAAGTGGAACACGATTACTTGAGTTTCCAGGACACTCGAAGGAGGTAGCTTTCAAACACGTAGTTATAAAGGAAATACGAAATATCAACGTACACAATTGTATTTAAAAGTTTTTACATCAACCGTGTATTGTGTATATTATTATATAGTTACAGTTTGCGCGAATTCACGGCGTTCTGTTGGTGTAATAAGGAAATCCTTGTTAAAGTTATTGTTCTTTATACACAGGAGGCTTTAAACCACATGTAATAACGAGTTAAATCACTAAACACCCATTTATTGTGTTCGAAAATATCGTATAATACATACATACATATAACGAAAATTGTTTTAACTAGAGTAGTGTTTAACATGAATTTAAACTACAAATGTTATTCGAATTTTTATTTCTATAACTTATGGAGGACGTTTCTCCGCAGCGGCAAATATGTTCGTTTCGTGTGTGATCACGTTTGTGAAAGGAAACTTCTCTTATGGATTGTGACCCAAGTTTAGAATGTTATGTCGTACGAAATAGCAGATATACTGTTTCAAGAAAGTTAATAGCGTAATTAGTCTAAACTTTAACTGAATGGATATATATTTAAAACAAAAAACGTTTACAGTTAGAAAATAAAGGGAAGGACTTTAAAAGTCATTTCATTCTTAAACGAGAAAATCTAAATTTTCAGTTAAGTTGCCCATTAATTCCGTATTTTGAAAAGCATTATACTGATTAAATGGTTAGCATGTCGGGCTGCGGATCGAACGGTACAAGGTTGAAGACGTGATGCTGCTGAACACGCTTCGCAATTCCCTCGTTGTCGTTATGCAAGGGTATGGTCAGTTTCGTTATTTTGTTTTAATGGCCGAACAAATCCCTTGTGGCGGTAGTTGCTAGGGCAGACTGCCCTCCTTTTATCAGAAGCTCAAACATTAGGGATAAGCATATCTGAGGCCCACGAATCTCTAACCTGTCAGTACAGACTCACGTGCATACGTGTACCTTTTTAATTACAATTTTCGATTAGATTATACTAGAGTAAATTTCAGTAATACTACAGGAATCAGTTTCTCTAGTCATGTTGACAGTCTCTTTTGTTGTCAGATTTCTTTTTAATATTAAGATTATTTATAAATATTACGTTGGTAAATCGATATTTTCGGTGTGTGCTCGCGTGTACATTTTCACTGCAGGAGGACAGAAATTTTCCATTAATTGTTTGTTTTGTTTGTTTTTTGAATTTCGCGCAAAGCTACACAAGGGCTATCTGCGCTAGCCGTCCCTAATTTACCAGTGTAAGACCAGAGGGAAAGCAGCTAGTCATCACCACCCACCGCCAATGCTTGGGCTACTCTTTTACCAACGAATAGTGGGATTGGCTGTAACTTTATAATGCCCCCACGGCTGAAAGGGCGAGCATGTTGGGTGTGACGGGGAATCGTACCCGTGATCCTCAGATTACGAGTCGCACGTCTTAACCCACTTAACCATGCCGGGCCTTCCATTCATCGTGTTTCTTTAGCTCCTGTGTGCGTATGTTTGAAGATCATGTTTAACCCACAAAACCCCAGAATATTTTTTTTCTAATATGTCTTGGACAAATGCCAGCTGTTATCAGTCATGATAGAAAGTTGACGAAAAATTGTCTTATTCTAGGTCTTAATCTGCAAGATCACCGCTAGGGGTCATGAAACGCTCTACACTATCGTAAAACACGGTTGATTAATACCTTAGGCGATTTTTTTAAGGTGAAGTGTCTGTACGTGACGTAAAGATATCCTCGGATCGACCCGTTTCACAGTAAAAAAAATCCGATATGTAATATTTGAAGTTTAAATAAGTCTAACGTGTATCCAAAGAAACACTCAGCGGCATTGTCAAGGGTTGATACGTAATAACTACACAATACACAAAATCTGGCACATACACGGCACACCACTGCTGGACTAGGTATGCGCAGTACGTTTTAACCGAACACATCATTAGAATGTATACATTGTATTCAAAGAAATCTTCTAGCGAGAATCGAATAACTATGAAATATACATACGTATGTATGATTTCATCATTGGGCCAAAATTCACAGCAAAATAGAAAAAAAAAATCAAACAAATACAATATATTCGGGGCATTTCTCTCAGGGCCAAATCCAATATTTTCTTTGGGGGGGGGCACTGCTCCTCTCTAAGTAATTGAATACTTTTTAAAGTTGGAAATCTCTCTCAAACTAATATTACAGTTAAGACAGACTCTAGTATTTGTAAATGTAGTTTAGTACACGTAGTGATGAAGGATGTTATTGTAACAATCCCGCCCCTTAAGAAATTCTGAATTTTGAGGAATAACTTTTATGTATTTATTATAACTAGAATCTTTTGTAACACTTGTTAATTTTCTCAAAATAAATTCCCATCGATATTTCTTTTGAAGAACAACAATTTGTGTTGATGTCTTGGAAACGTTGAATAGATACAGAGAATCTTGTAAATGACTGTTTGACACTCTACACTAGAAGAACTTTCTTACCAGTTTCAAGTTTTGTTAGAACTTTATTAATCTACATCGAATAGTTGCGACATCTATTCTTAGAAACCGCGAATTTGGTTCATTTGAAATCATATGTTCGACTCTGAACTTTTCAACTGAATACCGTGTTTAGTCTTGGGCTACTTGCCTTAGGAAAGACATTGAATTGTCGGAAAGGGCTCAGAAAAGGGCTACCAGAATGGTGCCTTGAATGGGAGAGCTGTATACAAGGAGAGGTTGAAATCTCTCAAATTGCTTTCTCTTTAAAAAAGGAAGAGTTAGAAGAAATGTGACTGAGATGTTTAAGACTACAAAAATAACCGATAATGTTGCTGTAATCATATTAAACTGTGGAAATAGTAGGACTAGGGCACATGAATATAAATGTTAGCAGGATATGAGCCACCTTCAGCTAAGTTTCATTTTTAACAGGGCTGTTGGTATTTGGAATGTTGCGGAGGTAATAAACTTGGGTTTGAAGAGAAGGCTTCTGAATAATAAGGGTTGGTTTTAAGATTTTTTACTGATTTTGTACTTAGTTTAACTTAGACCAATAGATCCCATGTTGTTCCAAAACGTTCTGTTGTTAGTAGATCTTGTTGTAGCCATATGTCGTGAATGAACAGTTGTGTCTCGCCAAAATAGCTGCTATCTTTGGACAAAGATCACAATGAGTTTCTCCCGCTTCTAGTGGCACAGCGGTAAATTTGCGGACTTACAATGATAGAATCCGGGTTTCGATACCCGTGGTGGGCAGAGCACAAATAGCCCGTTATGCAGTTTTGTGCTTACTTACAGAGAACAACACAGCAGAATAATTTACTTCAAGTAAATGGAGAAGAAGTCCAGAGTATTCGTATAGCAAAAAAGTGCAACCTGATAATCTGAGGCAGTGTAGGGCAAGTGTGCTATCAACAAGGTTCTTGCAGAAGTCTGATAAAGTATCAGTTATTAAACTGTTGGTATGCAGCTTGAAGGGGAAGAAGATTTATCCTCACAATCAAGGATTACGATGGTTAGGCTTATATCGAGGAAATATTGTTTGTTTGTTTTTTAAATCACATTATGGAGAATATGTTAAGAAAGGTTGCCAGTTACCAGGACATTAACAAATAACAGTAGAGATGTGAAACACAACTTTTCTAACTGCCTGGTTACGAAATGAACCTTAAACTAACTGTTGAAAGGTTCATATCGTAACTTGACACGCATGCGCCAGGTGTTCCAGCGTTCTATGTAGAACCACTATTCTGTGTAGTAGATTGTATGTTATCGCATCTCTTTTTTTAATAACTTATCTACAAAAATAAAATCGAAAGTTAGAAGCGCTTTGTACTCTAGTAGCTTCTCTTCCCGAAATGGGGGGGGGAAGAGTTCCACTGATACTTTTTGAAATTGTAAATGAGTTATTAGTCAGTAGTTGTATTATTAGTTGTATAATGGGCATTTTTAGGCTTAGTGAATATCGTTATGAAATACCCGATAATATTATTTCGTACACAAAATAGTGCTGTCCTGTAAATGTTGTTGCTGTTTCTATTAACTACAAAGCCACACTAAGGACTATCTGTCCTCTTCTCACCACGGATATCGAAATTTACAAGGTTTTTTTTTTCCACTACTGCTTTCCGTATTTAGTTTCGTCTACATTTTTAGCACATTTTGTCGTGTTTTATATATATCAGAAATTTTGATCTTTTAAGCTGGTGTGGACTCCACATGCTGTTGTCAGTTTCGAAAGAAACCTGCGGACTCCTTTATTTCGATGACTTGCGATCATTGATAAGAAGGGACATCTTCCGAAAACAGCCTGATTATTAGGCTAACAGGCATGCGAGTCACGTGGTTTTATTTTCTACAAAACCATGATTTTCATGTGTGGGTAACGGAGCTTCTAGCTGTTACAGATAAAACCTATTATTCTCTGTATTCATGGCTTGATGTCTTCCAGCTCTCCTTAAAGAAATGCAGGAATTCCTATATAAAAAATGTTCACTATTTCCTTGTCACCAGTTTAGGTGTCTAAACGTTAGTTTTCTGTCATGTCTTGTTACTCAGTATGTGTATATTTTTTAAAATGCTACATTTTTGTACGTTATGTTTTGTTCGTCGTGCTTGATCTTATCTGAAATAACGCGTGGTTATTGTTGTATTATAACCTGTTTTTCGTAAACCTAGTGGGTCCCCTAGTGGGCCAGTTGTAAGATTACGGACTTAAATGCTAAAAACATACAATTTCCTCGTGGTAGACAAATAGCCTATTATGTAGCTTTCTGTTGAAACAAAACCTGACTTAGTGACTGGGACTTTCTTTTATTTGTTTGTTTGTTTTTTTTCATATGACGTGTTATTATATTTATGTTTAGTTGTTGCTTAAACCGTTGGATTGTTTATGTTCCCAGAATTGACTGCTCTTATTTTTGTGTAACATCTTGTTGTTGTTCTTCGTGATAAAATTTATAGCGACCCCAGCTATATGCACCAAAATATAAATGTGAAATTTTGTCCGAACAAATAAACGTCAGATAGATAGTTTTAACATTTCGTTTTTGTCTCTTTAAAGTCATAAATGTAAAAGTAAATTGTTAAGAATTATGTAGGCAGCGAAGATAGTTCTTGTGTAGAGTGGTGAATAACGTATATGTTAGATGGTATAAAACTGTGGTATCTAATATAAATTTATGCTCTTAGAGGAGTATTAACACAGAACAGAGAATGCGAATTTCCCACGAACCGTTAGTAACATTTTGTAGATTATATGTTTTGCCACAAGTTCTGTTTATAATAGCTCTCTAAGACTATCTACCAGTCTGTTTTCTACATTATCTTTTCATCTTTAACAGCTTATATCTTGGGTTTATTAAAATGCTCCTTCTGCTATGTTGCCTCCGATCACATATCTTCCATCAGCTCATTACTTATCTACTAGGCTCTCAGAGGTCGAGAGTACATCAACCTCTCCCTCGAGTCACGTGATCAACCCTATATTATTACACCACTCAACACCAGGTCCTTCCCATCGTAACAGAACAGTGGTGTTTCTCATTATTTTTCAACAAGAACAAGTCCACCTTTTTATTTGTTTGGTTTTATTTCGTATCTTATGTATGTTTATTTTTAAATATCACTTTAATTTCAAAATAATGATCAGTTGTTATTTATGCACAAACATGTTTGTGAATTAAAAGCTTCATTTTAGAAACGCTTCTGAACTTTATACAAATGTTTAGGAGCGTTGAAACAATACATATATACGTAACATTATGACACTTTGTCCCAATATTTACTAAAGGTACAAAAGGCAGGAAACGTATTCTGTTGTTGTAATTGTTGTTTCTTAAGAAAGGTGTGCATATGATGTAAAACATCTGTATACCTTCAGTGGTTATGTATTAAATTATGAAGAAATTTACAAGTGATCAAAG
The DNA here is from genome assembly GCF_004210375.1 of Tachypleus tridentatus. Lineage (NCBI taxonomy): Eukaryota > Metazoa > Arthropoda > Merostomata > Xiphosura > Limulidae > Tachypleus > Tachypleus tridentatus. The sequence goes on from NC_134833.1 coordinate 30,387,178, forward strand.
TCTCATGTTTTTCCTTCTTCCATCCTAGTTATCCAAGGAACTGTTAGTGGCCTTCGGAATGAAAACGCCCTCCTGCGGACCGAGCTGTTAATTAAAGTAACCAAAGTGTTCCGAAATAGTGAGGGGTCCGTTGTTTTGAACACGCGTGAAGTGACAGCTGAAACTGGGAAAAAGAATTACACCATCCTGTACCGTCCTTTGAAATGTGGCACTAAAGCTGGCAGTGGAGAATTCATCTTCATGGGGAGAATGATGCTGGGAAATCCCGTCTTGCACTGCGCACCGAGACTAGCAGAATGGCATAAAGTAAGAAAAAAAGCTATCTTGGAAGGAACCAATCAGTGCCAACTAGATTGATTATGTAAATTACATACACGAATGATACAAAAAGACACGTGCAAGTGCCATACGAGCTGCAAAGGTGCCAACATAAAATAGTGATAAATTATATATTTTTATTTCACGAGGAATATTAATTAAATAGTCGGATTATTTTTTGTGCAGAGGTGTAAGCAATTTATAGTGCAAGATGAAAGAGTACGTTCTGCAGTGGAACACTGAACGTCGTTCTGTGTTAGCTAGATAGATATTGGTTATTTTAAACGTTCATTTAAAAAAACGTTTTTAAAAATACAAACCATGTGATCAAAACTATACTTCAGACCATCAGTGCTTGTGTATGAAAGGTTGTATATTTTTTGTGCTTGTAAACTTTGAAATGCAAAACGTAACATCGTGCTTTCTCCGAGAGCTGCTGGAAAAATATTTACATTACAAACTTGTATAGATTGTTACTTAACGAGTCCAGCCTAATAAGTTTGTTGTGTTCGGGTAACGTTTACTGGGAAACACAATTGTTGTAATAATTCCTAGTGTTTTGGGACCGTACTCTTAGTTCACACAGTGATCGTAATTCCTCAAAAGTGACAGTAACAATTATTTTTCATAAAACATTACGTATGTATATTTTAGTCTTTCCACGAATATTTCATGACTTCAACCGTTCTACCAGACTGTTATCGAGATTAAATTAACAAACTCTTCAGGATTGGGAAAAAAAATATATATTACATATCATTATAATCTTTTAATATTACCTATTTGTATAATAAACATAATGAAAAATATAACAATAGGTAAGATATTACAAAACAAAGAAAATAACTGAAATTTTATTATAATCATTACATATTTTATTTTTTTATGAAATTATTTCTTGGAAAATCAAATACTTATCAGTCATTGGATGACCGAAGAAATAGGTTATACATATAAAATTGAGTTTTTAATTATTCTATCTAAAACAAAAACTGTAGATCTCGGGTGACTACAATAACTGGCTTAATTTAACGTTAAGCCTACTTTATACTTGGGAGTGGAATCGCTGTGGTGCTGAGGTAGTTATATCCAATTCGAAGTCTTTCCGTAACCTACTTGAACAACCTTGAGCATATTTACTGAAAATGATCTTGCATTTATGATAGAATTATTATTATTTCTTTGTTTTATTTAACATAAAGAATTCACCTACGTACAACCTGTCTGTTTTGTACATATTTTAAAGTATTTTACGAAAATATCCTAATCAAAAGCGAAAGATAGTGAGCAGTATCAAAACATTAAAACTATGGATGTGTACAATTTACATGTTTAGTTGTATGCCACAGGTCATGCTCATAAATCGCTTTGAGAAAAAGTCATAAAACAATAACGGTACATTTCATCTTCCATTCTATTAGCTCCTTATTATAGAATATATTCATTCACCACCAGCGTTTTACAGGTACGGAAGTTTTATAAAGATAAACCAAAAAAGGAAAAAATAAAGGGTCCTTTATTTTAAACTACATCTTATAAAGTAAACCTATTGATTTAATAGCCTAGCGGATGTCACATGCTTGTAGATATAATCTTTGTTTCGGCACATTTATAGAATTTTCTTTTTTTCTTACAGAGTTAATGTGTTGAACAAATGACTTTATAACTTCCCGATATGTACATTTATTTAACTCCTGGTTTAAGTAGGTAATTAGCCATCATTAATTTAATCAACCTCGAAAAACGTTCGTCTACTGACAACACTGAGATTATGGACTGGACATAATAGGTGTGTGTTTTAAGTTGAAATTACTAACTATTTTTAAACTGGGTATTTCAAAACATGAACAAAGAAATACCATTATTCAAGTTTGTGAACGTTAAAGAAATAACAGATTTTCACATCGTTCTCACGAGTCTGGCAGACTCTATGGTAGCATTTCTGATAACACAGCGAATTAAATAAAATTCTAGGTAAATTAAACAAACTATTTTTTGAATTCACAGAATATAATTTGTTTGTATTTTCGAACTCTTCTATTATTTCGAATCATGCTTGGTGGCTGCTATTCATTTCTCAGTAAACCATTGAAAAGAATTTTAAAGGTGGATAAATAAACTTTGTTGTACCGTACGCAGTTATTTCACGAGTTCTTCCTCTCCGAATAGCATTTATCTGTCGTCGGTACTCACATTTTGATAAACTAGATTATATAAAGTATATTTTTAAAACCATCTGCATGGAAACTGATATTAAAACACTGTGATATCTTAACATTGTCCTTCTACGAAGCAGTTAGTGTGTTCGGACTGTGAAACCAAGGGTGAATTCATGGTTCTGGGCTCCGTGACCGGACTGTGAAGTTAAAAGTGAATTCGTGGTTCTGGTCCCGTTGCTACAACAAATGCGCTCTATGCTTGTGGGGTCGTGGGTGCATTATAAGACAGATGGTAAAAATCTCTGGTCAGAAAAGAAGTTGGATGTTTTTAACCAACTACCTTACATCGTGTATCAGTTTCAAATTGGGGACGGCAATGCGCACTCCTTGTGTAGCTTTTTGCGAAATTCTAAAACCTAACGAACAAACAAACAATGTAACAATCTAAGCAAGAACGCCTCATACAAGTAAGCTTTTCTTCTTGCTTTTATTATTATTTTTTGTAATTCATAAGGTTGTAAGAGTACTTAAGTTTTTACATAAACTAATATTAGTTTTTGACAGGCCTATGATACGTGGCAGAACAACTTTAACATTGCATGCACCCTATCACGTACTTCAGTAAAGTTGATTTTGTGAGTGTTAACCACTGTATTATCCGAGGTGTTTTTTTACCATTAACAGTCAACGTACTTTCAGCTGGTTAATAAACAAATTTTCATTGTTTTCATAGAGTTAATCTTGTCATTATTGTCAGTGATGAAATAGATGTTTTTTGATTTTAGGCTTAGCTTGGACGAAGCATTTGGGTTTGCCAGTGGTTTTCTGTAGAATTGTAAATACGTAATTAAATTAAAGTGCCTATTATGTATACGAATTCGTATAATTCCTCTCTCCTTTTTTATATAAACATTAAAGTCCAAACAAATACGAAAAAAATTTTGTAAACCGCACAACTACAGCTCAGAAGATAGCAGTAAAATACTACAGAGTGAAAATGATCATCAGACCATAAATAATTCATACGTAACCGTCTTATTATGAAAAATTAAAGAAATAATCTGAAACAACGTTAAAATAAATATCTAAGATAATTTTATGTATAATTACTGAATTTGTATAGTTTTAAGACTATCATATAGACAATCACAATAAATGAACATTTTAAATTATTATTTCGTTATATAACTTACATTTGAAACTACGCACAATACTGAATAAGGAACTTAACACGGTCATCAGCCGTCTTATAAAGGAATAAATAGCTTCAAGATACACGATATGTGCTGCTTAATATTTACGTATTCCTATTGGCACGAGGATGGACTCTGAATGTTAGAATGTCTTGCATATGTTTATAAACAATTGGACTACGTTGTATGTCCACACGGAGATGTATATTGTTTGAAATAGTAAAATTCTATACCATTACTGCTAAACGCCGCCTAATACTTCCGTAATTTTTTTTTTTTTTTTTTTTTTTTGAATATTTCAGTACTAAGTGTATACTTAGTAGTGGGATAAATTGAATATTCTAAGATTTGATAGAAGAGTGAAGACCCGGCATGATCAGGTGGTTAAGACACTCGACTCGTAATCGGCGGGTTCGAATTCTCATTACATCAAACATGCTCGCTCTTCCAGCCGTGAGGGCGTTATAATGTGACGGACTATCCCATTCGTTGGTAAAGAGTAGCCCAAGAGTTGGCGGTGGGTGGTGATGACTAGCTGCCTTCCTTCTAGTCTTACACTGCAAAATTAGGGACGGCTAGCACAGATAGCCCTCGTGTAGTTTTATGCAAAATTCAAAACAAATAAAAAAACAGGGGAAGAAAAAACGCAACTTACGTGGTGACTGATTTGCTTTCATCTGTAGAAAATAACGATTTGTCGTTACAACAGTACTCGTCTTTGAAAGAGTTAGACGGAAAAGAAAAGTAAACCATCTATTTGGTGATGGCGAATGTAAATGAACTGACTCTCTCGTTCAGTTATTCACATATTATAATTTATCTCAGACGAGTCTCCGATTTATTATATTACGTATGTTAACGCATTACTATTTCAAATAACCGGAAATTTTATCAAATTTATGATATTTGCCAACAAGAATGATACGCGCAATGTTCTTTTTTGACGCAAATATATTTTACTGTACAAAAAAAATATCTCATTACTAATAGTTATTACAAATGAAGGTTTATATACAACAGTTTTACAAACTTACAGACAGTACTGATTCTTATATCCGATCTAAAATGAATATTTTATCAACGATCCAGATCTATGACGAGCAAATTAATTCTAAGTTCATATTGTCATACCTCACTTTGATGTATGACAAAGTACATACATCACACTGTATACCTGCTTGTGTAGGTATACTATGATTGCACCGGTAACAAGCTTACTTCTTACCGAGGAGGATATTTAGTGTCCTCGTAGAAATAATAGTTTCTCAAAGTTTCATCAATATTCCGGAGAGTTTTCTTAAAAAAAAAAAAAAAATGTTGATTCTTACTCTCAAGAATCTTCTAGAATCTTCTACAAGAATATACGTCATATGCAAAAACGAAAACTATACTGAAACAAGCGTAGGTATTAAAATAAACGTGTAGCAGTAAATCCGTTACAAGTTTGTGTTTTTTATTCGTCAAAATTCAATTTGTTTGTGACACGAAAATTGAGATACGTAACTTAAATGAAAATGAAAGGATGAAATATATGATAACAACAGAGCAAAACGGATGAATGTAGAAAATCGTGGCTGCGGATATTCACCTCATATATAACAGTTTACTCTGATCCTGTTATTTTATTTAATCTAAATAGACTGTGTTGTTAGCCATCTTAGGATAAAAAAATGTTAAATAATACTATTACAAATTTTGTAGTAATATTAGTACACAAATAAACTAAACTATGACGACAACTGAGTTTCATATCTCTGCATGTGCATATGTTTGATGTGATATTTACAGCCTCGAAAGCTCTTACAAGTTGTTTTCGCTACTGTAACGCTTTAAAAAGTTTTCAAGTTTTAGTGATATTTATGGCTAATAATAATAATATATAACACAGTTTATGTTTCCAGACTAACGAGTAGACTTTTCCATCACAGCGCATCATTAACTATTGTGGAACAGCAAAATACTGACAGAAATAGTTATTAACTATTCAGTAAAAGTAGACATCATTCACTAAGATGAACTAGTAAAGTAAATACAAACTACATTTACTACAGTAGACTAGTTAATGTAGTTAGTTTTCTATTTTAAACAGTACAGACAAATTTACTATAGCAGACTAGTTATTATACTTAGTTTTATATTTAGAAACAGTTATTATGACAAACAAGTTAATGTACTTAGTACTTCGTTTTGGGACAACATGGGACCTATTGGTCAGTCTCAGCTGTTCTATCCTCCAAACTAAATTAAAATAGTTTTTAAAAATCTTAAAAGCCAACCCTTATTATTTATATACTTATAAAGCTTTTTCTTAAACTCACGTAAATTTACTGCCTCTACAACATCCAAAGGTAGCCCATTCTACCTTTCATAAAACTAACTTAGTTAAAGATAATTCCTACCCTGCCAAAATGTATACTTGTGTCCCCTAGTCCTACTGTTACCACTGTTAAATATAAAAAAGATGATACATCAACACTATCACTTCCTTTACAATCTTAAACACATAAACCAGATTCCCCCTATCTCTTCTCCAGTCACCATTCTTACAACTCTTCTCACCCCCCCCCGTTAGTACAGCGGTATGTCTCCGGATTTACAACGGTAAAATCAGGGGTTCAATTCTCTTCGGTGGGCTCAGCAGATAGCCCTATGTGGCTTTGCTATAAGATAAAACACAAAAATAACTCTTCTCTGAATTCTTTCTAACAATTCAATGTCTTTCCTAAGGTAAGGAACAAGACTGAATACAATATGACCTAACCAGTGACCTGTGCAATAAAATTATAACCTCTTTTCAATATTTCTTTAATTGCAACCTAAAATCCAATATGCCTTACCATTAGCAACAGCACACTGCTTGGATCGCTTTAGAGACCGATCCACTGTTACATGAAGAACCTTTTACTTCATAACACTGTTAAGGTTATTCCCAGCCAAATAATACTTATAATTCAAATTATGATAACCCCTATGCATTATCTTGCTTTTATTATAATTAAAGTCCATTTGCCATTTATTTGCCCAAATCACCAAATGATCTAAATCATTTTGTAAATCAGCAGCATCTTCTTCACAGCCAGCAACACTCAAGACCTTAATATCATCTGAAAATTTAAGTAATTTATTGACTATTCCATCGTTTTTGTCATTGCTGTAAGTAAAAAAAGAGTAAATGTCCTAAAATTAAGCATTGAAGTACTTCACTTGTGACTTTAGAGCAGTTTGACTGATGTACATTTATAACAACCCTCTGATTTCTTCCATCCAGCACTTCTTCTGTTCAGTTTGCTATTTTATCCCCCATACGTACAGAGAAAATTTCCTTTCACAAGCCTTTTATGTAGAACCTGTCAAATGCTTTCTGAAAGTTTAGATAAACCAAATCTGTACTTTTACCCTCATCTACATAAGCAGTAACCTTTTAAAAATGTCAAAGAATTTGTAAGGCAAAATTTTCATTTGATGAAACCATGTTGAGTATCCAATAAAATTTTAAACTTTGTCAAATGACTTTGCAAAACATCTTTTATCAGACTTTCCAATACTTTTCCTACAACTGACGTAAGATTAATGGGTCCATAACCACTAGGACAGTTTTTTCAGCTCCCTTGAAAAAAGGAGTTGCATTGGGTAACTTTCAATCCACTGGTACCTGCCCACTATTCAAGAGCTGACATAAATTGCAGTAAGTGGCTCACATATCCAATATTTAACTCCTTCAAAACCATTGGTGAAATATTATCTGGCCCAGGAACATTACAATTTTTAAAGTCCCCAATTTTTTCTTAACCATCTCAGAATTAATGCAGTCATCTTATTTGATCTCATTTCCATTTATCAACTGTTCAAGATGTGGAATTCTGATTAAACCTTTGTTAGGAAAATTGAAATAAAAGCAAAATTTAATAAACCAATCATCTCATAATCATCAGATATTAGCTTTCCTTTATTACCCTTCAAAAGTCCTACCAATATACTAATATTTTGTTTACCCTTAATGTATTTAAATAAATCCTCACTGTTATTTTTTTGCATTTCAGCCAACCCTTTCTCACTCATCCTTTTTCATATTCTAATTTCCTTTTTCATCAACTTTCTTAATAAAATGTTTAGAAACGATACAGACAATATTTACTATAATAGACTATTTAATATACTTAGTAAAGTGTTTAGAAACGATGCAGACAATATTTATTATAATAGACTATTTAATATACTTAGTAAAGTGTTTAGGAACGATACAGACAATATTTACCATAATAAACTATTTAATATACTTAGTAAAGTGTTTAGAAACGATACAGACAATATTTACTATAATAAACTATTTAATATACTTAGTAAAGTATTTAAAAACGATGCAGACAATATTTATTATAATAGACTATTTAATATACTTAGTAAAGTGTTTAGAAACGATACAGACAATATTTACCATAATAGACTATTTAATATACTTAGTAAAGTGTTTAAAAACGATGCAGACAATATTTATTATAATAGACTATTTAATATACTTAGTAAAGTGTTTAGAAACGATACAGACAATATTTATTATAATAAACTATTTAATATACTTAGTAAAGTGTTTAGAAACGATACAGACAATATTTACCATAATAAACTATTTAATATACTTAGTAAAGTATTTAGAAACGATACAGACAATATTTACCATAATAGACTATTTAATATACTTAGTAAAGTGTTTAGAAACGATACAGACAATATTTATTATAATAGACTATTTAATATACTTAGTAAAGCGTTTAGAAACGATACAGACAATATTTACCATAATAAACTATTTAATATACTTAGTAAAGTATTTAGAAACGATACAGACAATATTTACCATAATAAACTATTTAATATACTTAGTAAAGTATTTAGAAACGATACAGACAATATTTACCATAATAGACTATTTAATATACTTAGTAAAGTATTTAGAAACGATACAGACAATATTTACCATAATAAACTATTTAATATACTTAGTAAAGTGTTTAGAAACGATACAGACAATATTTACCATAATAGACTATTTAATATACTTAGTAAAGTGTTTAGAAACGATACAGACAATATTTACTATAATAGACTATTTAATATACTTAGTAAAGTGTTTAGAAACGATACAGACAATATTTACCATAATAAACTATTTAATATACTTAGTAAAGTGTTTAGAAACGATACAGACAATATTTACTATAATAGACTATTTAATATACTTAGTAAAGTATTTAGAAACGATACAGACAATATTTACCATAATAGACTATTTAATATACTTAGTAAAGTATTTAGAAACGATACAGACAATATTTACTATAATAGACTATTTAATATACTTAGTAAAGTATTTAGAAACGATACAGACAATATTTACTATAATAGACTATTTAATATACTTAGTAAAGTATTTAGAAACGATACAGACAATATTTACCATAATAAACTATTTAATATACTTAGTAAAGTATTTAGAAACGATACAGACAATATTTACCATAATAAACTATTTAATATACTTAGTAAAGTATTTAGAAACGATACAGACAATATTTACCATAATAGACTATTTAATATACTTAGTAAAGTGTTTAGAAACGATACAGACAATATTTATTATAATAGACTATTTAATATACTTAGTAAAGCGTTTAGAAACGATACAGACAATATTTACCATAATAAACTATTTAATATACTTAGTAAAGTATTTAGAAACGATACAGACAATATTTACCATAATAAACTATTTAATATACTTAGTAAAGTATTTAGAAACGATACAGACAATATTTACCATAATAGACTATTTAATATACTTAGTAAAGTATTTAGAAACGATACAGACAATATTTACCATAATAAACTATTTAATATACTTAGTAAAGTGTTTAGAAACGATACAGACAATATTTACCATAATAAACTATTTAATATACTTAGTAAAGTATTTGGAAACGATACAGACAATACTTACCATAATAGACTATTTAATATACTTAGTAAAGTGTTTAGAAACGATACAGACAATATTTATTATAATAGACTATTTAATATACTTAGTAAAGCGTTTAGAAACGATACAGACAATATTTACCATAATAAACTATTTAATATACTTAGTAAAGTATTTAGAAACGATACAGACAATATTTACCATAATAAACTATTTAATATACTTAGTAAAGTGTTTGGAAACGATACAGACAATATTTACCATAATAGACTATTTAATATACTTAGTAAAGTGTTTAGAAACGATACAGACAATATTTACTATAATAGACTATTTAATATACTTAGTAAAGTGTTTAGAAACGATACAGACAATATTTACCATAATAAACTATTTAATATACTTAGACAATATTTACCATAATAAACTATTTAATATACTTAAAGTATTTAGAAACGATACAGACAATATTTACCATAATAGACTATTTAATATACTTAGTAAAGTATTTAGAAACGATACAGACAATATTTACCATAATAAACTATTTAATATACTTAGTAAAGTGTTTAGAAACGATACAGACAATATTTACCATAATAGACTATTTAATATACTTAGTAAAGTATTTAGAAACGATACAGACAATATTTACTATAATAGACTATTTAATATACTTAGTAAAGTGTTTAGAAACGATACAGACAATATTTACCATAATAAACTATTTAATATACTTAGTAAAGTGTTTAGAAACGATACAGACAATATTTACTATAATAGACTATTTAATATACTTAGTAAAGTGTTTAGAAACGATACAGACAATATTTACCATAATAGACTATTTAATATACTTAGTAAAGTATTTAGAAACGATACAGATAATATTTACTATAATAGACTATTTAATATACTTAGTAAAGTATTTAGAAACGATACAGACAATATTTACCATAATAGACTATTTAATATACTTAGTAAAGTATTTAGAAACGATACAGACAATATTTACCATAATAAACTATTTAATATACTTAGTAAAGTGTTTAGAAACGATACAGACAATATTTACCATAATAGACTATTTAATATACTTAGTAAAGTATTTAGAAACGATACAGACAATATTTACTATAATAGACTATTTAATATACTTAGTAAAGTGTTTAGAAACGATACAGACAATATTTACTATAATAGACTATTTAATATACTTAGTAAAGTGTTTAGAAACGATACAGACAATATTTACCATAATAGACTATTTAATATACTTAGTAAAGTATTTAGAAACGATACAGACAATATTTACTATAATAGACTATTTAATATACTTAGTAAAGTATTTAGAAACGATACAGACAATATTTACTATAATAGACTATTTAATATACTTAGTAAAGTATTTAGAAACGATACAGACAATATTTACCATAATAGACTATTTAATATACTTAGTAAAGTATTTAGAAACGATACAGACAATATTTACCATAATAAACTATTTAATATACTTAGTAAAGTGTTTAGAAACGATACAGACAATATTTACTATAATAGACTATTTAATATACTTAGTAAAGTGTTTAGAAACGATACAGACAATATTTACCATAATAGACTATTTAATATACTTAGTAAAGTGTTTAGAAACGATACAGACAATATTTACCATAATAGACTATTTAATATACTTAGTAAAGTATTTAGAAACGATACAGACAATATTTACTATAATAGACTATTTAATATACTTAGTAAAGTGTTTAGAAACGATACAGACAATATTTACCATAATAAACTATTTAATATACTTAGTAAAGTGTTTAGAAACGATACAGACAATATTTACTATAATAGACTATTTAATATACTTAGTAAAGTGTTTAGAAACGATACAGACAATATTTACCATAATAGACTATTTAATATACTTAGTAAAGTATTTAGAAACGATACAGACAATATTTACTATAATAGACTATTTAATATACTTAGTAAAGTATTTAGAAACGATAAAGACAATATTTACTATAATAGACTATTTAATATACTTAGTAAAGTATTTAGAAACGATACAGACAATATTTACTATAATAGACTATTTAAAATACTTAGTAAATTGTTTAGAAACGATACAGACAATATTTACTATAATAGACTATTTAATATACTTAGTAAAGTATTTAGAAACGATACAGACAATATTTACTATAATAGACTATTTAATATACTTAGTAAAGTATTTAGAAACGATACAGACAATATTTACTATAATAGACTATTTAATATACTTAGTAAAGTATTTAAAAACGATGCAGACAATATTTATTATAATAGACTATTTAATATACTTAGTAAAGTGTTTAGAAACGATACAGACAATATTTACCATAATAGACTATTTAATATACTTAGTAAAGTGTTTAAAAACGATGCAGACAATATTTATTATAATAGACTATTTAATATACTTAGTAAAGTGTTTAGAAACGATACAGACAATATTTATTATAATAAACTATTTAATATACTTAGTAAAGTGTTTAGAAACGATACAGACAATATTTACCATAATAAACTATTTAATATACTTAGTAAAGTATTTAGAAACGATACAGACAATATTTACCATAATAGACTATTTAATATACTTAGTAAAGTGTTTAGAAACGATACAGACAATATTTATTATAATAGACTATTTAATATACTTAGTAAAGCGTTTAGAAACGATACAGACAATATTTACCATAATAAACTATTTAATATACTTAGTAAAGTATTTAGAAACGATACAGACAATATTTACCATAATAAACTATTTAATATACTTAGTAAAGTATTTAGAAACGATACAGACAATATTTACCATAATAAACTATTTAATATACTTAGTAAAGTATTTAGAAACGATACAGACAATATTTACTATAATAGACTATTTAAAATACTTAGTAAATTGTTTAGAAACGATACAGACAATATTTACCATAATAGACTATTTAATATACTTAGTAAAGTATTTAGAAACGATACAGACAATATTTACTATAATAGACTATTTAATATACTTAGTAAAGTATTTAGAAACGATACAGACAATATTTACCATAATAGACTATTTAATATACTTAGTAAAGTATTTAGAAACGATACAGACAATATTTATTATAATAGACTATTTAATATACTTAGTAAAGCGTTTAGAAACGATACAGACAATATTTACTATAATAGACTATTTAATATACTTAGTAAAGTATTTAGAAACGATACAGACAATATTTACTATAATAGACTATTTAAAATACTTAGTAAAGTGTTTAGAAACGATACAGACAATATTAATTGTAACGCACTAGTGAAATGCCTCATAGAGTGATTACAAACCATACAAACAACATTTACCATAACGTACTGATTAAATACTTTATAGGGCGTTTGGTAACAATAAATACATCGTTTGTAAAAACTGTTAACAAAATACTCCTGATTTTAGCGTACTAACGGGGGACGGTCAGGAGTCCGAAATCTCTAATAGGGTGTTGGTGAGTTGGTTGGCGTGTTTAAAACAGCTACCTTCGGACATGTCAGTGTAATATTAATTATTTCATACCAATAAAGCATGATGGTCGTTAATGTTCACTCTAAAACACCTCTGTCTTTTTAAAGGTCTAATCTAAATAACATTCTATTCACATGAAGTTGTCCTAATTACAGGAAGGGGAAGGAATTTTATAGATAACAACAGCAAGAAATACATGCCTGTAGTCTCCCTATTCAAATGAAAGTTGTAAGTGCATTTTAAGCAAAACTGAACCAATGGGATGAAACCGATCCAGTACAGTGAAAATGGGTTTTCTGGGGCACTCCCATTTTCCACACATCTAATTTCAAGACATTGGCTTTATAGATACTCGCCACAGCATTTGGATCTATAGGTCCCTGCTGGGCCCTTTTTAGGTCTGTTTGTTGCTGCTTTGTGAATAACTTCTCTTCCTCTCGGGTCTTCTCTTCCTAAGGATTCACCTTGCCAAATTCTCGACTTTCTCTCGCTTCCAAGTTAACACCCACACAGTATAATATAATTTAACAGGTCACCATAATATCTCTAAATTATCCTACCATGTGAAATACTTCTGTCCTTAGAAGGAGGATAAGATAATCTTTGTGCAATCTGGACAGTATATTTTAGAACTCAAGCTATTTTTCATCCAAATACCTGCCAACTTTAATTGAAGATTGGTTATTGAAAATGGTTATATAAACTCCAGGTCCATCTGCCCACAATGAATAGCTCATAGGAATGAGCCTAGCAAAAATGGTTCTTAGATGTAAGACAATAAAAAGTGCAAAATCCTCGTGAAGCACCTCTTATAATTTTATGATATTGGTGAAAATTTCAACTGATCAATGAACAAAAATTCCGTTGCATTACAACCTTGCATGTAAAGAAAACAAACAAACAGTAACAACAGAAACCATAAATCAATATCAGCTCAGGTTCGATGTATTTGATATTACAAAAGTAAAATGTTATGTAATAATTGTTGAGGTTCTTTGTAAATTACCAACGTAAGAGGACTGAAGTCTGAACTGTAGCTATTTTACAAGAGTAAGTCTGGCCTCTTGGCGAATCAGCGGAAAGTTACGGACTAACAACGTTGCAATCCAAGGTTTGGTTCCCTGTGGTGGACACAGCAGATAATTCAAAGTGACATTGCTCTATAATTGAAGGAAAGAAAATTTAGCTCCAAAAACACAAAAGATACATTAAGTTTCTGTATTTACAATAATTGTATATTTTTTCAATAACCAGGTTTTTCACAAGTAGTAGGAGTTGCAATGGGAACTAACTATTCTACTTGTATAGCAAATTTATATCTTTACTATTATGAGAATAGACTTATTGAAAACTACACAAATCCAGATATTTATACCTTAACCTACATATATATATATACATAGATGATTTAATTAATATAAATACTGAATTAATCACTATTTATACAGCAGAATTAGAAATGTGAGTTTGTGTGTTTTTCTTATAACAAAGCCACATCGGGCTACCTGCTCAGCCCACCGCGGGGAATCGAACCTCTGATTTTAGCGTTGTAAATCCGGAGACATACCGCTGTACTAGTGGGGGGGGGCAGAATTAGAAATTGAAAATACTTCAATATTTAATACAGAAGCACATTATTCAGATTCGGAAATTAAAATAATTGATACGGATATCAATGCAAATATTTTTGACAAAAGAAATATTTTGCCTTTCCAGTTTATGGTTTACCCTCTTTTAACACTAATGTACCATACTTTTCTGTTATAAACATTATAACTTTGCAGTTATTCAGATATTCATCAGTAATGTTGAAATATTGGTACAAAAATTAATAGTTAATGTATTTAATAAAGAAACTTTAAATAAGATTATTAAACTATTTTGTAACAAATATAAGAATGTATTTAATAAATATAAAGAAATAAAAATGAGAGAAATTTTATTAAAAATTCATAATGACCATTTTTAGCTATGAATGAGGTCATTTAATAAATTGGCACTACTTTATGCGGATGAACACCTTGACACATACAAATCCTTGTTTAGAGCATGATAGTCACAATAGACTTAACAAATGGATGATGGTTGGGAGCTATACGAGTTTGTTTATGTAATTGGATGGGACTCTTCATATTTGTCATAATTCATCCACTCGGCTACCAATTAGTGCCTTTCTACCATTATGGGGGCTGGAATGCCAACTTCAAGAGGTAAGTTTTTAACTTACTTACACCCAAATTGTAATACATTATTTTTCTCATTCTTATATTTTCAGTTGTTTATCTTCTTCTTTACTTTGAAGAGCAGTCAACTTCCCACAACAGTCTACAGACAATGAAGATCGATATAGATGTGGGACGTTGTAGGCTTGAGCACCCACATCTCGCTCTCCTAATTTCTATTTCTGTATCTATTGCTACTCCTTTATTGAATTTCTTTATGTGAGACTAGCGAATTGGAGGTTAAGACTGATAGACAGTGTATCCCCATCGCAATGTGAGTCCTACTTCCGCGGTCACCTCCAAAACCTAGGGTACATTTTATAATCCCACGTTGTAGCTTGTATCCTAGGATCTTTTTTTTTAATGCAGCGTATTTTGATTAATTTTAATGTGTTTTGTATTGGTTAAAATTTATGGTTATAATATAATTAATCAGAGGTTGGGATATGCTGTTTCTAACGCAGTCCTTCCTCATGATTTTGTTTACTTATTTAACTTCATTTAAATGTATTTATTTAATTTCACTATATGTAACTGCATGAGAGCTGCAAGTATGAAGGAGCTTTGTGCTCTAAAGAAGGAAGCCTCAATTTTGAATAACCCTAGGAAGAGGGTCTTCAGCATCATATTACTGCACGGTGTTTCAAAAAGTCTAAATCTTTATATACATATGTATAAGATGAATAATATTTTTTATTAATTTTGCATAAAACAAGCACTAAGAGCAAACTAAATGTCAACTTTACCATTGGCTGATAGAGAAAATATATTGGCACAATTCTACTGTAGCTGTGCCTCTATTAAAGATAAGTCAGTCAGTGAGGCCTCATTCTTCAAACGAGTGTGATTTTGTTGACACAGTGAGAATCACTTCTATTGTAGCTATGCCTCCATTAAAGATAAGTCAGTCAATGAGACCTCATTCTTCAAACGAGTGTGATTTTGTTGGCACAGTGAGAATCACTTCTATTGTAGCTATGCCTCCATTAAAGATAAGTCAGTCAGTGAGACCTCATTCTTCAAACAAGTGTGATTTTGTTGGCACAGTGAGAATCAGTTCTACTGTAGCCGTGCCTCCATTAAAGATATAAGTCAGTCAGTGAGGCCTCATTCTTCAAACGAATGTGATTTTGTTGAAGATATTAATATTTATTTTATCGTTTCCCTACGATTCAAGAACTAAAGAGGACATTTTTAAACATTGATTTGAAAATTATCCAAGTAAAACAATTCCCAATATTTCTATAATTTCTCAAAATAAAAACTGCAAAAATTAAGCATCTAATAATTCATTCTATTAAGATCGCCAGACGAAAACGATACTTCGAAATTTATCAAATATTTTTGACAAAAGAAAATATTTTGCCTTTCCAGTTTATGGTTTACCCTCTTTTAACACTAATGTACCATACTTTTAACACTAATGTATCATACTTTTAACACTAATGTACCATACTTTTAACACTAATGTATCATACTTTTAACACTAATGTACCATACTTTTAACACTAATGTACCATACTTTTAACACTAATGTACCATACTTTTAACACTAATGTACCATACTTTTTTGTTATAAACTTCTAGTTTATAAATTTCTATAAATTTCTAGTTCTCGAAATTCGATAGTAAATGAATAAAGTTAATATCATTAACTTATTTAGTTTGGTGTTTGCTTACTTATATAACCAGCCATCTTCTCAAGTTGAAACACTTGTTTAGTTTGGTGTTTGTTCACTTATACGGAGCGTTCGGAAAGCCACTGTGTACTTATATATTTATTAACAGACAAAACTGCAAATTGACTTTCCGAACACCCTGTATAATCATCCATCTTTCGTATTTCATTGTGCAGCCCATCTGACGATCGCTGGGATCATACGATAGGCCTCTCTGGCAACGATTTGTAGGTGACAAAAGATAGAACTGAAATGCTCTATATCTACACTTTATCTCTGATTTTCAATACGCAATGGGAAAACAAATCTGTGGTTTTCGTGATTTTTATTACACATATTGGGATAAAAGATGTAATAATGCCTTAGCAACGTAAAACAATGTCGAAATAACTTGCCATATTAAACACAAAAGGTTGAAGTTCACAGTACAAAAATGAATTTAAAGGTTATAAACTGCAATATCACAATGAACTTAATAGATTATAAACTGTAATACTAAAATGGATTTAGAGATGTTGCATATGAAGGAGCTTACAGATTATAATATGTAATATCAGATTGGACTTAATAGGTGGTTGTGGAAATAACTTAAATATTAGTAACTAAAATATCTTATATAATCTAACAGATTAGAAACTTTAATATCAGAATGAACTTCAGGTATAAGCTTTGATATAAAATTGTTTGTATGTGATACCTCTATCCACCATATGGAATCAAACCCCCATATTTTAACAGTGTAAATCCTTAAACTTATGCTGATCTACAAGGGACATATTTGAATGAATTTTTAAGATTTATAAAGTATAACATTCTATAGAATGTAATACATTAGAAACTATAATATCAAAATGAATTAATTTTATGGACTATAATATCATATCGCACACAATAAATAAGAAATTGTGATTTCCAAATTAATTTCATAGATTACCGAGTTTAATGTGAGGATGGATTTAATAAGTTAGAATTGTAATAACAGATTGATTAAATTATATTAACCTAAAGAAATCTAAACATAAAATCTAATAACATTCCTTTGTGTGATCTCTAGTCGTAACGTTGTTCCCTGGTGTCCAAAAAATAAAAGAAATCAACTGTTGACATTTTTCCATAAAGTAGTTTAACGGTTC
The DNA here is from genome assembly GCF_004210375.1 of Tachypleus tridentatus. Classification (NCBI taxonomy): domain Eukaryota; kingdom Metazoa; phylum Arthropoda; class Merostomata; order Xiphosura; family Limulidae; genus Tachypleus; species Tachypleus tridentatus. The sequence goes on from NC_134833.1 coordinate 30,405,427, forward strand.
TAGTTTTGAAAACTACCAGCTAAATAATGTCACATAAGAAAAATTACTAATAATTTGTTTAGAACACCATCTGCTTAGATACTTTTATAATTATCATTGTGCAGTAATTTTCTTAAAACGTTTTTACCTTATTGTCTTCATCTGAATGTAAAGTTTGAGGCGTTGCGATGGTCGTGGTAGGTTTTCCTTATGAACTGTTTTTTACGCTTGTGTATAAAGTTTGAGATATAAGTATTTCATTGGGTTTTTTACCTTCTAGTTCTCGAAATTCGATAGTAAATGAATAAAGTTAATATCATTAACTTATTTAGTTTGGTGTTTGCTTATTTATATAACCAGCCATCTTCTCAAGTTGAAACACTTGTTTAGTTTGGTGTTTGTTCACTTATACAGAGCGTTCGGAAAGTCACTGTGTACTTATATATTTATTAACAGACAAAACTGCAAGTTGACTTTCCGAACACCCTGTATAACCATCCATCTTCTCAAGTTGAAACACTTGTTTAGTTTGGTTTTTCTTCACTTATAAAACCAGCCATCTTCTCAAGTTGAAACAAAGTTGTAGTATGAATTTCTGCGAGGGTTTTACAGTTTTTACAAATAAAGGTGTTACCCCCTTCAGAGGTACACTCGAGAGCATAGAATGCTAAAATACAGGGGTTCGGTTCCTAAGGTGGTCATCACACACACACAGCTCGCTCATTGCATAACTTCTCGCTTGACAACAAACTTGTAAAAATGTTTCTCGTGAACAAATATTGTTTCGTTTCGTAGAACCAGTTGCCAATAAATTTCAATCCATGTACTGCTTACTTTGAATACTTAATCCATGTACTGCTTACTCTGAATACTTAATCCATGTACTGCTTACTCTGAATACTTAATCCATGTACTGCTTACTCTGAATACTTAAATCCAAATTACTTGCACTAAATTTGAAATTAATTGCCATTCAGTCTTTAATTGCAGATTACGAATGGGCTTACTAGCTCGTAGCAACACTTACAAAAGACTTCCATATACAATCTGGATGAGTTGACTTGAAAGCAAAACTTTGGATTTTTGTATTTCTAGGTAGGGTATAATAAAGCTAACACACCCTGCTGTACACTTTAACTTTTACCTTTTAACACTACCACCCCTCTTTTTCAGAAATGTTAACGGTTAACAACAACAAAGAAAAATGTCGTTGCTTCCATCTTTTAATATCTTTTAACAACAACTCTTGTTGTCAGTTTCTTAAGCAAACTGATGAAGCCAGTATCAGGTGTAAGAACAGACAGTATTCGATCAAGAGTGTCGAGTTATATACTGCTCCCTACTAGTACAATGGTAAGCCTACGCATTTACTACGCTAAAATCAAGGGTCCGATTCCTCTCGCTGGACTCAGCAGATAGCCCGATGTGGCTTTACTATAAATAAACACACACTCGACTCGTATACTCTAAATCTCTTTATCACAGCACCTATTTATTAAACATAAAATTCAAATTAACCTCAACATACGTGGTTTCGTAGTTAGATTGCAGGTAAAAGAAATGAATAATGTTGAGATTAAATATTTTAATTGTGTGTGCAAAATAAATAAATATGAAATTGAAGCCAATATTAATCAATTAATCTACAACCAATTTCTTAACCTGCATTATTTAATAAACTCCCAGTGATAGAAACTTTTACATAAAGGGCAAAAATAAGATAAAGTTTGGCCTCTACACCAAAGTACAGACACACATCCATATATTCAACAATATAACACATTACTAGAATACAGCGCACGGCTACAGTGTGTTCACATGAACAGGGTTTTCATGTATAAAAATATTCATAACGTGAAGTAAGATATAGTATCGGTATGTTTCATTAGAGTTAAATATATTCTTTATTATCCAGATAATGTTTAAAGATTCGATATTAAGAAAGATAAAACTTTTATTGAACCCTGTGTCTCCGTCGAAAAGGAAGCACCCAAATTAAACTTACAGAAACTCTACACGTAATGTAAAAAAAAAGACATTACAAAGTGCTGCTAGTCCTAAACTGTTATTGCAAAAGTAAACATTATTTACTGTTTCCACCGCCAGGGCTGAATTCAGGATTTTAGGGTTGTAAGATGGTAAAGTTATTGTTTATTTATCGGGAAACAAAGCATTGATACCTTTCATTCAATAACACGAGACAGCAATTGGAAATATATCTGTAATTTGTTATACTAAAGGATATAAAGGTCGCTGTAATAAAACTATATAAAAGGGAGTAAAAATGGTAGTGTGAATTATGTAATAACTAAACTAAGAGAATCAGAGGCGTAATAAACTGAAAGTCTAACACACGACTCCTCTGAAGCAAATATAATGTTAAAATGTGAACCAGTTATATGTAACCCTTACTTCCAAAAGCTTTACTTTGTTTCTTCAACGGTTTGTAGCCAAAATTAGAACAATATGTTTTCCACTTTTGCATTATTTGTTTTTGTGTTTTAGTTGTTGCATATTTGTTTATATAAAGTTTCTAAATTCTTCGACCTCGACAAGTGCATTCGAAAGATTTGCTATTTGTATGATATTTCTTAGGTTAGTGTATGTATAAATAAAGTATATATGATATCATTGTTCATTATGACAGTTGAAAGTTATTGGTAGAATAAGATATAGGTAAGGGCAGCAGAGCGCCAGCCACGGGTTTTGTTGATAAAGTAATTTTTAAACTATTTGACAGAACCTTTAGTAAACGCCTGTCATCGAAAGATTTCGAATGACGAAAAAAGGTATTCTGTCTAAGTCGATTCTTTTTAAAACCAAAATGTTTCCTTTATCATTCAGTTTCCCCAGATCTGTACCGCTTGTCTTCGGTATTTTTGTTTACTTCAAGACGTTTATGACGATTACAAAATAACACATATACCCCCCTTTTCCCCAAGGTAATCCAGTGTTTTCTCTCCGGATTCCAGAGAAAAGAAAAAGTGCAGTTACTGACAGTTTTTTAAGGTAAGCTTATACGCAACAAAAGTGAAATTGTAGGTCTGTTTGGTTTTGAAAGAAAATTCTAACCTTTGAAAATGCCACTGATATTTTCGTCCCTGCACCCCCGCTTCTACCCACGGATCTCCACCTGCCCAAGGTTACAAAATAGCATCAAGTTGTTGCGGGTCAGATGAAATCCAAGACGTCTCTCTGCACCCCCACAGTCCAGTATTTGTTACTACTTTAAGTTCAAGTTGTTTACACTTTAACGCTAGACAGGTAAGGCAAACAATTTGAAAAGGTCAGTCAGGTCACTTCCAGTCAAGGAAAATCTACAAGACCGTTTAAGCTCACCCCCTCTTCTACAGCTGTCACGTGCTGTATGACCCGGTCACGATCCGACCTCTTGTCCAACTGTCGTTCAGCGCTTTATCTCCTTGTCACGTGCGCTTCAACTGTGTTGTTTTTTTAATATGTCTCTGGCCACAGTTTCTTAACGCTCAACAACGTCTAGAGGTAATGTTTAATTTTTTACAGGAGTGACACAAAAAAAAATTAAAATGTGTCACAACAACTCTTCTGTTGTTGTTTAATCAGCTTTTACCCTTTTAAGTTTTAAATATGTTAATCTGCTGAATCTCTATCCCTCATTACAACAATATTGTTAAACAAAATGTCTAAATCTCTAGTAATTTTCTAACAATATTATTTTGTTTCAAATATTGAACAATACAGAATAAAAGCTGAATGTCATTACTGTTAGATTATTATATTGTATATAAAAATAGTGTTTCAAAGAATCTTTCGTCTTTCATTGTGCAGCCCATCTGACGATCGCTGGGATCATACGATAGGCCTCTCTGGCAACGATTTATAGGTGACAAAAGATAGAACTGAAATGCTCTATCTCTACACTTTATCTCTGATTTTGAATAAGCAATGGGAAAACAAATCTGTGGTTTTCGTGATTTTTATTACACATATTGGGATAAAAGATGTAATAATGCCTTAATAATTAATCAAATAGTACGTGAACAAATATTTTACTGAGCTCATGACGTATGACGTCTAGATTGATGGATGTAATAAAATTTAAGATTTGTCGTCATACTGTGATGTACCATCACAAAAACTGAGCTAATAAGATTTCGATTGCTGCTTTAAATGGTTTGCAAATAGAAACTTAGTTCTTTTCTGCAAATGTAACAATATTCGGTTGAAATTGCAGGTTAATTTGTTCAAGATGCTGAACGACGTGTCTGGAAAGGATTATTGCCATATTTTTATATTAATAAAGTTTTATTGACAGTACGTATATAAGTTTGTACATAGAAATAGAATCCCACGAGTCTAGAAATAGCTAGTCCGAAGAAATGAGATAAATTCACGTGCAAAGAACTAATTTAATCACCTTATTTCATTTGCGAGAATAATCTATACCCATTACTTACCTGAATAATCTATACCCGTTACTTACCTGAATAATCTATACCCATTACTTACCTGAATAATCTCTACCCATTACTTACCTGAATAAAAATTATATTGCAAAGGGTTTCATAAAAAATGTAATGGTAAAAATGTTTTATTTTTTTAAATATTGGTATTATTAACACGGTTCAAAAAAAAGCCTCCTGACAGGTCAGCGTTACAACGTTTGATACTGGGTTCAGTTCTCTGTGGTGAAAACAGCAAATAGCCAGTGTGGCTTTGCTCTATAAAACAAACAAAAATTTGAAACGAAAGGAAAATCATGAAAAAATTCAGTTGTAGATGTGTTAATTATGTTGCGGATTTACTATTATGTATTTATTTTAATATCTACGTTTGTGTGGGTTAAATACAAATTTAGAAATCCATCTGTCTTGTACTGCTAAATGCATATTGCGAAATTCCAGCCTTTTCCCTAAATTTCTAGAAGAATCTTGAGTGTAAAAGTCAACAATATATGTTTTACGAAAGCAATAGCGTACTGTTGGGCCAACTGAAATTTCTAGAACTTCGTCTTAGCGTTTGTAAACCGATGCGCCGAGAGACAGTTTATATTGTTGGTTTGTTACAGTTTGTATACTGTAAACCTTGGAAGCAATAACTGTGATGAACGCTTATTATCCATGAAACTACATATATTTGACCACGAACGTTTATATATTTCGAACATTACAAACCGTTTAACTTAAGCGGACTACAGTCGGACATTAGTGTTTCTGTGAAGACATTGTAAACTTCGGCTATGAAAAAGTCACGTGTGATCAGCGAGAGATAGTGAGCTACCCCTTAAGTGAACTGTAACGATGGCAGTTCGAAATGAATTCACTTATCGTTTAACAGTCGATAAAATATTCAGTTCCAGATCAGATAGAAGATTCAATATTGCTTTTAAGTCTCTAAAACGTTTGTGTACAAATCATTATTTGTAATAACTGTTTCTAATAATCGTTATTATAAATTGTATTCTTGTTTGTATTTGAAAATATATTTGTGTTAAGAAAGAAAATTGTGTATATCAATCTTGTTGAGAAATATTATAAATTCAATACATTTCTATCTTGTTTGTTTTTGAATTTCGTGCAAACCTACACAAGGGCTATTTGCGCTAGCCGTCCCTAATATAGCAGTGTAAGACTAAAGGGAAGGCAGCTAGTTATCACCACCCACCGCCAACTCTTGGGCTACTCTTTTACCAACGAATAGTGGGATTGACCGTTAATTTGTAACGCTCCACGGCTGAAAGGGCGAACATGTTTGGTGCGACGGGAATTCAAACCCGCGACCCTCCGATTACGGGTCGAACGCCTTAACCCACTTGGCCATGCCGTTTTAATGGGTTTTCTCATGCAATTAAAAGAGAAGGCCAATTCTACGGCTTTTTCATGAAGTTCACTTTCTCCCTTCATTTTTGCATATAATTTGACAGCGTTAATATAGCTTAACACTTGCGATGAAGTAGGAATTTCTATTTCCTCACTATCTTTTCCATTTTGTTCATCTTCTGAATCTCTCACACTGTTACCATCTTGTGATTCTATTATAGATTTTAAATCAATTTCATCAGTTTATGTCAAAACATTCTTGTCAACGTTCACAGAATCATCTGCATCAACCTTCTCAATCAGAGTTTGGATTTCACTAGAATCATCATAACAAACAACTTCTCCACAAATTCCGCCATTACCAATAATAAATCCACAGTTTCAAAAGCACTTTATTACACATTCATCTTTTATGCATTTGATTGAATGACTTAAAAATACAACTGCATCTAACACATCAATTTTCATGGTCATTTCAGATGCTCTATTACAGACGTCCATGTTTGTAATAATATGCTGAAGCATCAGTTTTCTGTATTTCAATTTTATACAGTGTGTAATTCGATTATCTAGTGGCTGTAGAACTAATGTTGTACGTGGAGGTAGAAAGACTAAACAAACATTTGAAAGTCAAACTTTTGGGTGGCATGTTGCATTATCCAGGAAAAGTAGAATATTCCTATTTTCTTGTTCCATTCTTTTGTTTAATTTGTTCAAAAATTCCTCAACTATAACACTTGTCATCCACGCTTTATTATTCACTTTTCTTTCCACAAAAAGTTGATTCTCCTTTAAATTTTTGAAACAGCGCAGATTTTCACTTTACCTATTATCCATGGTTTTTCTAGTTTTCTATCAGGAAATGTGACGGGGCCTGGCATGGCCTAGCGCGTAAGGCGTGCGACTCGTAATCCGAGGGTCGCGGGTTCGCGCCCGCGTCGCGCTAAACATGTTCGCCCTCCCAGCCGTGGGGGTGTATAATGTTACGGTCAATCCCACTATTCGTTGGTAAAAAGTAGCCTAAGAGTTGACGGTGGGTGGTAATGACTAGCTGCCTTCCCTCTAGTCTTACACTGCTAAATTAGGGACGGCTAGCACAGATAGCCCTCGAGTAGCTTTGTACGAAATTCCAAAACAAGCAAATGTGACCATATGTACAGTCAGTCAATCGTTATTTTGAATAGCGACCTATGGAATAATGACGGCAGATAAAAGAACAGAACATATTTAACCAATTTTACTGTAACAAAATGTCCGATAATTTATTAATATTTAAACAAATTATTAATTAAACAAGAATTTATTAAAATTTAAAGAAATTAATATTTAATTGAAAACGTTTTTTCCGCCTTACTCAGGTACTTGTTGTTAGATGAGGTAGGTGAAGGATAGTTTTCTGTCCGCGTTATGCAAGTACCGCCACATAGAGGGCCTTTTATAACAGAGATATTATTGTGCTGCAAAATTGTGACATTTCCGGCTTGTACAGGCTTTACTGTATAATGTTCGGGCAAATATTACCTTAAAATGTAAAGATTCGGTTCAAACAACAATTTAAAACATCCACTATTGACTATTTGCACACATATACAAATGTACAAAAAGCAAGCATGTTAAATTTACAAGAAAAAGAAAGTTCGCTCAAAATGGCCCGTTTGTAATTCTTCTTAATAATAATATTCCCTTGACAGCCTACAACTAAAATAGTTTGATATATTTTACCGAAACCTTTCGTGGTATACTAGATAAGATACTGTGAAGGTCTTCGTAATATTGTAAAGACGATTTGTTTCTTCTATATTTTGCATACATTAAAGACACCATCATTCTAGTGTAAACGATGTTATCATTACCACTTGAAGTCTACTTTCTTACAAATATCTGATGCTTCTATAGACTCAATGCTTTGTACACTATACAATCGGTGGTTTTAGGGAGTCCGACCCATACTAAACTAAATCATTGCACTTAATATTAAATTTTATTTAGACACATTCGGAGAATGATTAGTTCAAAAAACAAGTTTTTAAGGTAATGTGTTAGACGTATGTGTTTTATTTGAAAAGGTTGATTTTCCACGATTTTCTACCTGTACAATTATATACGCCCTAAGTAAGGGTTGTGTCTGAACATATATGTGCTCATTGCTATGCATTATACATAGCGAGAATTTAGTTAAATAAACTATAAATACTATATTTTCAAAAAATTCTCATTAAAATCTCCAGCTGCAGCTTATCATTTTACATCCATCTCGAACTAATGCGATCAAATAGTCAATAGCTACAGTAAATCATCATGAACCGTATCATCTACTAGTTATATTTATTATAATGTATAAAGTTAGTTACCGCTCAAGTAATACTTTGTACGAAGTTGAGCATAAAAACGACAGAAAAATAAGATAATTAAAAAATTAGGATTTTAAAAATCTGCAAGTAGGTAACAAAAGAAAATAAGAAAGGAAGGTTGGGAATACTATAGACATTATGTACTCAAACTACAAGTCCCTATATTTAACTCCTCTTGAATTTCGCGCAAAGCTGCACAAGGGCTATCTGCGCTAGTCGTCCCTAATTTAGCAGTGTAAGACTAGACGGAAGGCAGCTAGTCATCATCACCCACCGCCGAATCTTGAGCTACTCTTTTACCAACGAATAGTGGGACTGACCGTAACTTATAACGCCCCCCACGGCTGAAAGGGCAAGCATCTTTGGTGCGATGGGGATTCGAACCCGCGACCCTCAGATTACGAGTCGAAATTTTTAACACGCTTGGCCATGCCGGGCCCTATGTTCCACCTAACAGTAATCTTTGTAGTTTTGTTTTTTATTACATTATAACTGTAACCGACGATTCGCACTTTTGAATATAAAAGAGCCTTGAAGAACGGTAAAATAAATTAACTAAACTAAAGCGAAAAACGTACATAACTTAAACGAAATGTCAGTAAAATAATTTTTGTTTTCACCAGTTTTTCGCAAAACTCTACTGGACTTGCAACATGCAACCAGTGACTTGCATGTGGGCGGCCTGCTGCAGCACGTGCATGGTCTCGAGCAACGTGACTTTCAGCGAAACTTCATACGTAAATTCTATTAATCTGGCGCCACGAGGACGAGATGACAAATCTGATAAGGTTTATTTAAAACCAAATCGTAAAAATAAAGATAATTCTTTAGTACGTTAGAGAGTACGTACGTTAAAGACGTACAGGTATGCACATTCGAATTTTATTTTACTTTTTATAATGGCTTTCTTCCAAGATATGAGAATGTTACACCCTCTCTCCTACCAAGAAAAAAACGTACTGATTTCATACGTGAACTGATTACGGATGGTCATCCAAAAACAATTTATAAAGACGTATTCCAAAGAAAAACTAAATTAATACGAAGGGAAAGAAGAAATATTTCCGTGAATATTAAAAAAAAAACATCTGGAAAAGGATTACTTTTGTTTATTTTTAAATTTCGCGCAAAGCTACACGAGAGCTATCTGCGCTACCCGCCCCTAATTTAGTAGTGTAAGACTAGATGGAGGCAGCTAGTCATTACCACCCACTGCCAACTTTTGGGTTACTATTTACTAACGAATAGCAGAATTCACCTCACATTACAACACCACCATAACTGAAAGTGATAATGTCTGGAAGGGTGCGGATTCGAATAAGGGTCCCTCAAGTTGCGAGTTAAGCTCACTAAACACCTGGTGATGCTCATATTAAAGGAGTATTGTGGTGAATATATATGAAGTGATAAATTATCCACTGACGTAGCATCATATGTCAGAACATCAAGTGGAAAGGATGCCATACAGGTAGAGTAAATGTCGTCAGATAAAAAGTTACTACATACAAGTAGAGTAACTGTCGTCAGGTAAAATAGGTATTACATACAGGTAAACTAACTGTCGTCGGGGAAAATAGGTATTACATACAGGTAAACTAACTGTCGTCAGGGAAAATAGGTATTACATACAGGTAAACTAACTGTCGTCAGGTAAAATAGGTATTACATACAGGTAAACTAACTGTCGTCAGGTAAAATAGGTATTACATACAGGTAAACTAACTGTCGTCAGGGAAAATAGGTATTACATACAGGTAAACTAACTGTCGTCAGGGAAAATAGGTATTACATACAGGTAAACTAACTGTCGTCAGGGAAAATAGGTATTACATACAGGTAAACTAACTGTCGTCAAGTAAAAGGTATTATATACTTGTAGAGTAACTGTCGCCAGGTAAAAAGGTATTACATACAGGTAGAGTAACTGTCGTTAGGTAAAATAGGTATTACATACAGGTAGAGTAACTGTCGTTAGGTAAAATAGGTATTACATACAGGTAAAGTAACTGTCGTCAGGTAAAAAAGGTATTACATACAGGTAGAGTAACTGTCGTTAGGTAAAATAGGTATTACATACAGGTAGAGTAACTGTCGTTAGGTAAAATAGGTATTACATACAGGTAGAGTAACTGTCGTTAGGTAAAATAGGTATTACATACAGGTAGAGTAACTGTCGTTAGGTAAAATAGGTATTACATACAGGTAGAGTAAATGCTCAACCGCATAACTGATACTCTGATTTTTTTTTTTTTTTTCAGTTCATTCGAATAGTGGGTTTCACTTTATCTTCAGCCAAGAGATGCCACTAAACCAAGGAACAACAGTATTTATTGTGCATGCGAGCGTATCAGTTCATGAAAACTGGTGTGTCTAGGAAGCCAATATTTGTGAAAGAAGTTAACATCCTCGATTCCTTAAAAAAACGTTATCTTATTCTATCCCGAAGGTTGGATGGCCATTAATGGGTTACTCTTTCTCTTTGGCCAGGGCAAGATATCAATTATAGATAGCTGCATGAAGCGTAGTTGTATGAAAGAAACAAACAACGAAAAATAAGTTGCTAGACGTTAAAGTTGGAAGTAACCAACTGTAGGACGGATCAACAAGTAGAGGTAAACCTGCAATGGGAGCAACCATTGGAATCACCAGTAGCTCCATCTTAGTACGAACTGTTTGGTGTTTGGTGTTTGGTGATCGAGTCTCGTATTCACTTCCAGTGTCTTAATCAGCTTGTCTACTGAACATAGTTCAGAAAAACAAATTAGTACCATTATAACTACACAATCACACGTTTTTCAACTACTGTTTAAACAGGCCTGGCATGACCAGGGGGTTAAAACACTTGAATCGTAATCCGAGGGTCGCAGGTTCGATTCTCCGTCGCACCAAACGTGCTCGCCCTTTTAGCGGTGGGGGCGTTATGATGAGCGGTAAAACCCTACTATTTGTTGGTAAAAGAGTAGCCCAAGAGTTGTCGGTGGATGATGAAGACTAGCCGCCTTCCCTCTAGTTTTACAGTGCTAAATTATGAACGGCTAGCGCAGATAGCCCTCGTGTAGCTTTGCGCGAAATTCAGAAACAAACTTATATAAATATCGGCTCACTCTGTGGGGTAAAATACCGTTATAATGACCCCACTCTTATAATATAAAGTTTCTCCTACAAGAAAACTTGACTTTTTTAATCGAATTTTCGTACACATATAAGTTCATTTTACAACCATTTAACATAGTGGTTCCCAAACTCTTTTAGTATTAGGCTCTCTTGAAGTAAATAAAATGTTTGAGGCTCTTTCCCCACAACCTTTAACTTTAACATAGTGATTGAAAAACAGCGCCTTAGTAAAAACAATAACGTCCACTAAGAATAAGATATTCTAACATTAAAGTTTGTAGTTGTGTGATATCATCGCTAGCCCTTATTTACTTTTATATCCACGCAACATTCGCTTCAAGTGTCCTCACAGGTGTTTGCTCTATCACAACGTTCGTTCATCTTCAGAAATCCCGACTAATAATTTCTTAAACGTGTTTGTTTGTTTTTGAATGTTCGTACAAAGATACAAGAGGGCTATCTGCGCTAGCCGTCCCTAATTTAGCAGTGTAAGACTAGAAGGAAGGTAACTAGTCATCACCATCCACCGTCAACTCTTGGGGTACTCTTTTACAAACGAATAGTGGTATTGACCGTTGCATTATATCGCCCACACGACTGAAAGGGTGAGCGTGGATGGCGTGACGGGGATTCGAACCCGCAACCCTCAGATTACGATTCAAGCACCCTGACCACCTGGCTATGCTGATCCACTCTTAAATTTGTATGCTTTGCCAGTTACTATAACTGTGTAGGTATCGGATCCCAAACTTACTCAGTTATATTTATCCGGATAAATAATTCTTTTTTATCTTTATTTCAATTAACCTCTCCTTTGAAACACAAACTTCCTGTATAATTCACACACACACACACACATACAACTAGTATTCGGAATAAACTCTTAAATAAATTCCTTGTTCTTATAATGTTTTCGTTCTATTCCTAGGTCATGGGTTGACCTGTGGCGTGGCTTGCCCTGTGTAAACGAACCCGGGTAATAAATAACACAAAATATTCCCTAGTTTTTAAAATTGTGCGTGCACAAGTGGCTAACAGTTTAAAATTAGGAACAGCGATAGATAATCTTAGTGGTTTTGTTGTAAGTACAAACTACAACTTCTGTATGTTTATTTCACTGTTTGTTTTGTGATTGTTCTCCACTATATCCGGATTAGACGTTTATCCCTAAAACAGCTCGATTACTCGATTACATTAGAGGAAATGCATAGAACTGATCATTAAAACAGTGTACCAGTATATGAAATCATTCATATTCTCTGTGGGATACATGAGAAATACCAGCGTAGATAAGTGGAATTAATAGAAGTTATAAAGGCTTTTTTTTTTTAATTGTATGTGATTTGTATTTATTAGGGAAATTTTTGTTGTCTCTCAAAATTTGTAATGCATACCAGAGTTATTTAGAAATTTTGATAATGAAGTTAGAAAACGAACAACCTTTATATACTCTAGATAATTATAAAATAATTCATTTTAACCGACATTTCGTATCCTTAATATCAAAATGTTTTATATATTAGCTCGAAAGAATAGAAGTTATCTTATGAGTTGTTATATGGAGTGAAAATTTATTAGGGAACCTGTAAGCAATAAACTAATGGACCCACCCATAAACTATTTATCGTACAAATGCGTTTAACAAATAAATGGTGTCCGTACAGATAAGATTACGAGTAATTTTAGGGTTAACAGATAGCGTAGAGTCGTATATTCTAAACAAATTTCTGGTAATTTTTCCAGAATACACCAGGTTCTGGGGTAGAATATATTTAAAAACATGGTTATGTTATGACGTATTCTTGAAATTGATGTGGGTTGAAAGATTTTTAGTGCAATTAAATGTGTATTTACAAAATTTGAATCGTTTTAATAGTTAAGTGTATTTAATCCTATTTTTATTTATTTATTTTAAATTCAATCCTAGTGTTGGAACTCCAAGATACATTGTTCAAATCGTCTTCTGTAAAAAACAAACAAAACGCAAACAATTCAAACTGATCAATCCTGATATTTGTCCAAGATGACAACAGCAAGTATTACATATCCTTTTAAAATACATTTTACTAAATAGTATTTCCCACATCTCTGCATGAACTAATCTACACTTCGCTGAGTGGCTGTCATTTGAAACCACCAGATGTCACCATCAAGTAACTCTCGTTTCACGCATATAGGTCGTATAAGATTCCAAAGATCAACTGAGACTTCCCATATGACTCGCCTGGCTTCTGAGGGTTTGTTATTAGGACGGAGCTCTGCAGATATTCATCATCCAAACATCATCGTCTTGGTAACGCGCAACTTCTAGCGTCGTCTTAGTAACACGAAGAATTTTCAAGATGGTGGGCGGTTAAGAAGTTTGTCTTATATATAAACTTCACCCTATAAACTATAGGGTTATGGTTTAAGGGTGTGAAAAGAGGATGTTCCAGATGTCTTCTTTGTTTATACTTACCACTCAAATCCCCCTAAAATGAAATTAGCCATACGTCACTTTTTCTGTTTGTTTGTTTATTGTTAAGCGCAAGGCTGCAAAATAGCCTATCTGTGCTGCGTCCGTTGCAAAGATCGAACCCAGGGGTCTCACTCTTTCTTGCAGGTGTTTAATGAAGGAGGGTATTTCTATCAGTAATTGTATATAATAATGTTCATGGATACGTTTGTTTATTATTAACGCAGTAACTAATATTCGTTTCATTCTGAAGAATAACTAAGTAAGGAGTGTAGGGTGAAACATTACTTCATTTTGACGTTAAAAATATTTATTGCAATATACTGATTCGAATTGTAAAAATTTGTTTTAATAACATTTATTTTTATTGAAAGTAGAATTTTTAAAATAGAACTATAACTTACGAGCACGTGGGCTAAACGGCCTAAAGTTCAAGTATAGCAGTCTAGAACGTTGAACTGCTCACTAAGCGTTCTCCGTCCTAGCTGTCTTTATTTTGAGTTGACAGTTTATTTTGAATTTCGCGTCAATCTGCTCAAGGGCTATCTACGCTAGACGTCCCTAATTTAGCAGTGCAAGACTAGAGGAAAGTCAGCTAACCATCACTACCCACCGCCAACTCTCGGATTACGAGTCGAGTACCTTAACAATCTGGTCATTTTGAACTGACAGACCAGAGGGAAGAAAGATGGTCAAATACACCCCCTTTCAGCTCTTGGGCTACTGTATTCGAATAGCGAGATATTGACTGTCGTACTTATAACGCACCTATTTTGCGACGAGGGAAGGCGAACATTCAAACATTCTTAATCTGGCACGTTAGCCACTGAGCTACTCTTTATAGTAAAAACATGTGTGCACACACAAAACACTCAAAATGTGTAATACCAAGTACTCATGTGAATAAAAAGCTTTTACTCCATCACTATTTTTTTATAATATTACATTTTATGATATTAAAATAATTATTGGCTGAATGCAGTTTTCAATAGTCAGGAAAAAAAACCATGTGATAATTTCCTGGGTCTTTTCTTGGCCTTATGGTTAACATTTTTGAATCGCAATCAGTGAATCCAGAGATCCAACCTAATTACTGAATATACTTGTCCTTTCAGCCGTGAGAGGCATTATAATGTGAAGGCCATTCTCACTATTTGGTTGGTTGGTTTTGGGTTTCGCGCAAAGCAACACGAGAACTATCTGCGCTAGCTGTCCCTGGTTTAGCAGTGTAAAATTACAGGGAAGGCAGATAGTCATCAACACCCACGCCAACTCTTGAGCTACTCTTTTACCAACGAATAGTGGGATTGACCGTCACTTATAACGCCTCCACGGCTGAAAGGGCGAGCATGTTTCGTATGAAGAGGAGTACAGAGTAGCCCAAAATTTGACGGTGGGTGACTAGTACTTACTGGTTACTTTCCTTCTATCTGTTACTCCAAAATTAAGGACGACTAGGCCCAGACAGTCCTTGAATAGAAAATTCATCGAAAAAACTAACAAACATCTGTGGTTCCAGCTCTAAGTTTTCTTGTTAAAAAAATTGTCGTAATAGAAGCTGCTAATGGATTAACCTATTAGCTCAACTGATAAGCCTTTTATTCGGTTTATCTCCATCTTCATACAAAAGGAGCTTCAAAATAGAATCTGTGAAGAAAACTGATACTTACAGATTTTCAACAAGAGAGATCGCTTTTTCTTTAAAAAATGTATTTACTTTCATGTTTATTCCGGAATGCAAATACGCCTTTATTGAAGTGTAAGTTTTTTACCTTTTTTTATTTATCACAATTTCACCTTTTAGTGTTGCCGAGTGAAACATTTTATAAGCTTTTTATCATCACCAGAATTGTTATTTTTCTCTTAACTTGTTAATTTTCTGTTGTTTGTTGTGTAATATATTATTTTCATGGAAAAAAGTAGGGAAAAAAGGAATGATAAGTAAAATTGCATGCTTTTTTGTTAGGACTTTACTTAGTGGGCGGTATATTGTAAATCATGGACAAATGACGTCAGAGTTCCTTGTTTGAAAGGTGTCATTTTCATGTCTCGGTTTTCAGCGTACGTACACGCGTGATGTGTGTGTGTGTGTGTGTGGGGGAGAATACACAAAAAAGCATGGCTGCCGAATAGCCGATGGAGATTATTAACATTTAATCTTCAGATAGTTTAAGTACGCAGATATATATAAAGTATCTTTAAGAAAGAGTATGTTTGGGCTAATAGGATCTGAGGTGTGTACCATTTAAAAACGATGGTTAGTGTGAGATGGGTTTGAACATTGCAGGTGGTTAGTCTGATAGCAAACAGGATATATATTTCCACCATGAATCCTGCCTTACTGAAGAAGAGATGATGAGCGAACGTGTGTGTGTGGCCTACAATTGTGAAAAAGGAATCTTTGGCACACTTACTTTGAGGCTTAAAGGCTAGTCTGACAGTAATTTATGACCAAATAACAATGTAGGTTAAGAAGCTACAATAATGTATAAACGTAGCAACGCACGTATCTTTATTCACTAAGCCTAACGATAGTCATCTAAGAGCAAGGACTTGTGAGCAAGATTTAACGAAGCCACCAGCATCAACTCTTGATAGTTGATTGTTTATATTTTGAAAATTACTGGGATTATATGTGAATAGCATTTTCCAGTTCTGGTGTGATAGACCAGAGAAGAAGCAAAAGTATCCTCATATAACCATTGAGCTAACTTTGTCTGATCGGGATTTAACTATATATCTTTAGCGCATCTACTACACCAAAGTGCGGAGCATGTTTTCTTATGGCAACACGTTGCGAATATTCATTCCTCTATCTCATATTGAGAGCAGACTGACCACTAGAAGGGGTCCCAGTGAGCCTGTAGAATCCATTAAAAACGTTTCGAAAATAAAGTTTTTGTGATGGATTTGCTATCATATATCTGTTTTAATATCGATGTTTCTTTAAGTTAAATGTATATTTAGAATCGTACGTTACTATTAAACCTCTACTGCGATATTCCCGCCTATTCATTAAACTCGTAGAAGATTCTCGAGTGCAAAAATCAATAATATATGTATATATAAGCACTAGTGTATCGTCTGTATTGTTATGCAGGCTAAAATTTCTAGAAATTCGCCTGACGCCTATAAATGTAACCAGCGCGACCCGCCAAGAGACAGTATATATTATTTGCTTGCTATACTTAGTGAACTATAAACCTCGGAAGCTATAACTGTCGTTAGCACTTATTGATAGGGTACTTCAGATATTTGACCAGGAACGTTTATAAATTTCAAAAATTAAAAACCATTTAAGTTCAGCGTATTTACATCTTCACATCGAACATCAGTATTTTCACGAAAACATCTATGAACATTTCGACGTGTGACGAACGAAGAATAGACAGCTAGCTGGCTTCCTGTTAAGTGAATTGTACCTACATCAGCTCGAAATTAACTCGTTCATCGTGAATCCTTCATAAGATAGAAGAATCAATATTGTTTGTAAATTTGCAAAACATCCGTACATAGATCATTAACTGTAATAGCCATTATTGTAAATTGTGTTATTCTTTGAATGTTAACATACATTTGTATTAAAAAATAAAACTGCATATCAATCTCGTTGGCAAATATCAAAAGTTGAATATATATAGACATTTATTTAACTTATAAATTTAAATTAATTATATTTCAGATCTCGTACACGAGCTTCCAATTTATTATGTTACGTATTACAATTTGAAATAGCCTGGAACTGAGACAAAATTAAATACAAATTAAAATTCAAAGCATAGACCAATTTTACGTTTATCTGGGCTAAAATATTTGATCGTATGTGATTATTAAGATTTTCTTGAATCGCCCTTCCTCGAACAATTAGAACGGTATAACAAAAGTGAATTGCTCGAAATTGCCAAATTTTAGAATTAGAAGTTAAGAAATCAATAAGAAAAAATGAACTAAAACATATTATTAAAACACTAGTCGATGATGATTTTTGTCTGAGGAAGCATTAGGGGACTTTAGTGTCCCCACTGACCATTCAGGGTCGAGTGATAAAGATAAAACTCAAACAAACTGAGCTTGAACAAGCTAATACTGAAGCCGAGAAAGAACAAACTCGTATCGTAGCTGAAACAGAAGATAAACGTCTCGCAGTCGAAAAAGAAATTAAGCTGGAAGAAATTGAAATTAGGCTTAACCCCTATCGACCAAGCAAAATTAAAACTTTGAAATTAATCGACATGTTAAGTTACACCATTAAATAAAAATTAAGTTGACAAATATTTCCAACATTTTGATCAAACGATAGAATAAACTGACTGGTATTCTTTTGAGAAGAAAAGCAAACATTAACAAAACTATAAACTTATTTGGTTCACATTGGAAGTGTGGTATTTGTGATAGAAAATATGCAGAAAAACATTACTCTGTTATAGATTATTTTTCTTTAAAAGTGGATCAAAAAGCCTACACATGACACATAAGATAAGAATTGCGTAAATGTTGTTGTTTTTTTTACATTAAAATAAGAACAGATAACTGTTACAAACAAAATGCTTTTTACATAACTTTCCTTTGTTATTGTTCAAGGAAGGTGCAAAACCTGATCTGGATATATAGATATATAATAGTGTTATATTTTAACAAAACCTGCCAGTCCACCAGGGGTTTTCTATTCTTATATCACACAAGATGATCTATTTAGTCTTTTCCTCTTCTTTTATCACGTTAAGAATCTTTCTGCACTCCTGTGATGTAGAAAGAATATAAAAAAAACAACAAATACAACATGATAAAACCTGGAAATAAAAAAAAAGGAGGGGAGAAAGAGACATTTAAAACTGTTGCAACGGAAACAATGTTCTGTTGTAAACTATTCAACACACGATCTTCATGGGGGACCTAAAGCAAGTTGTTCGGTTAAACGATTAATCAAGTAATGTTTTCTACACCGATCTTAACTCTTGTTTTGCACGCACTCTGTTGTGTTAAGTAACACTATCACTATTATGTGTATTTTATTGGAATTTTGTTTGGTATTTTTTGCAACTTCAAGGTTTCGTGTTCGATCCCCGACGCGTTATAGGAGTAGTTGTCAGTCCAAAGAAACGGACATACCCCTTTTGGCGGTGGGTGCTGCTGACCGAGCACATTTATTCCGTTCAGTGGTTAAAAATTAGGGACGACTATGAGTTGCTAACCTGGACAACAAGATAATTAAAATCAGTTATCTGAATACAAACATGATTTAAATGTCGATTATCCTACTTGTATATAATCTCGTCATTACCATTTCTCATGAGAAAATTATGATGTTGCTGCTAAGCAAAGAGCTTCGTATGAGCTATCTGTACATGGCACACCACAGGTATCGAAACCCAGCTCTTTAAGCATCGTAAACTTGTAGACTTGCCGTTAAATCATTGATGGGGGTATTAAAATGAAGCTTTATAGAATAACATTCTAATAACTATTTATTATATAGCGTTAACTTTTAGTCTGGTTTGGCTTGTTTAGAATTTCGCGCAAAACTACACGAGGGCTATCTGCGCTAGCCATCCTTAATTTAGCAGCGTAAGACTAGAGAGAAGGCAGCTACTTATCACTACCCACCGACAACTCTTTTACCAACGAATAGTAGGATTGATTGCCACATTATAACGCCCCCACGACTGAAAGGGCGAACATGTTTGGTTTGACGGGAATTCGATCCCGCGACCCTCAGGTTACGAGTTGAGTGCCTTAACCGCCTGGCCATGCCGGGCATTTAGCTTTAAATAGCATTACCGTCACAAAGTAATTCGTATTCATTGTAAAAATTGTACTGTATTGTGTGCTTTAGCCCAAAGCTACACGAACGACTATCTGCGCACCCACAGATTCTTGTTTTGCAAGTCCACAAACTTACGCTAAACGACCGATTTAAAAGAGCTAGACAGTGCTCCCTCCTTAGCTAAGATTCATTACTTTATAAAGGTAAAGTTCTGGATTTGACCTTTGCGTCGGGACGTGGTATGGCTAGCTGGTTAGGGTGCTCAAATTCCCCGTCCCACCAAACAAGCTCATCCTTTCAACTGTGGGGTCATTATAATGTACGATGAATCCCATCGTTCATTAGTTAAAGAGTAGCCCAAGAGTTGAAGGGTGAGAGAGAGAGGTAATGGTTAATTGCCTTTCCTCTAGTCTTACACTGCTAAATTAGGTACGGCTCACGGAGATAGCCTGTCCCCCCGCTAGTACAGCGGTAAGTCTACGGATTTACAACGCTAAGATCAGGGGTTCGATTCCCCTTGGTGGGCTCAGCAGATAGTCCCATGTGGCTTTGCTATAAAAAAAACACGCAGATAGCCCTCGTGTAACTTTTGTTCGAAATTCTAAACAAATGCAAACATTTTCGCGGCGGATTTTTGCGCAGATTGTCTATTGAGTAGTTTGCGCATAAAGTAATAACTACATAAAAGTAGTTCGCGAAAACAAGTAGTCCGTAATTCTACAACAGATAGTTATCACAGTCCTGATTTTGTCGCGGGTAGAAATGATATTCAACAAACGTGCCCAGTCTATAACTACTGAATATTTTGTAACACATCACACTTCCATTCTTTCTTTTTTCTTGTCTGTTAAATGAAAATTTGCAGTAAAATAAGGATAAAAAATAATCGTCTTAATTTTCGCGTCCACTTTAATTTTGCTTCAATCGCCATGTTAGCAAATATTCAATAGCGAGACCTATATCTGTGGACTTATACTGCTATAAACCGGGTTTCGATACCTGGGCAGTGAGTGCACAGGTGGCCTTTTGTGTTTAATTACAAGCAACAACAAGAATCGAGTCATTTCTTACGCCCTGCACTCTTGCTGCGACTCAGATATTACGTCATAATGTGCATCATCTTGTTAAAACAATCAAAACAGAGATAAAAATTTTGACAACAAAAGAGGAGCACTCTGGATCCGAGAATCCGTGGTTCGTGTGTCATTAATACACGAATAAAAAAAAAAAAAATAGCTCTCCTCATTTTTGGGCCGCGGGTGCGTTATAAATGTAACTGTAAAATCTCACCATTCGACTAGAATAGTTACAAATTAGCGACTGGTGTTGATTATAGAACTAATCAATGGAATTAGTCATAGGAGTGACAATATTTGGGTTTCATTTCTTGCGTGAAGCTGTTATGCTATCAGAGGCCTTCTAACCAACATAGTTTTGCGTGCGTTTTGCGTGCGGAGACATGGGCAATTTGATACACAAAATGTTTAGGAATGTCGTTCTGAAAATAATGTTTATGGACCCCCATCTGCTCAAATATGTATTGGGACACTGATTGTATAAGTAATATAACTTCTGTTACATTAGCAGCCGAACGTGGCTTGATAGCTTATCTGACTGTGAATACGATAGTCCATGGTTCGCCTATTGTAGCCGTAAGCCGTGGTTGTGTTATAAGAGTAATGGTCACATTCCATTACTTGATTATAAAATAATCCGATACTTGGCTGTAGGTGATTTCTACTAATTGCCTTCCCTACAATCTATCACACCCAAATTAGAGACGGCTGGGCAGACAGAAAAATACAGAGTAGTGTTATGCTGATCTCAGAAACGGAAGTTACGATTGTTACACTGGTATTATTCCAACTTTTTTGGGAAAACAAGTCGAATATTAAATATTTCACCTTATTACAGTAAATGTGTCATTTTTTCTTGATTGCATCAAAGCAACTTACTTGACGTTTAGCTGTGAATCCTGGGTTCATGGTTTGTGTCCCTTTACTACATAAATACTCTTCCATGGTGGGATAAAGAATTCACAACAGGTGCTATTCACTAGCTCCTTTTCTCGTGTTCTATTAGTTGGAAATTATAAGTGTGTAGGGCAGCTAACCCTTGCGTAGTTTTGCGTGAATTTTGATTTTGAACAAACTAACAGATTTTAGGTTGGGTTGATTACCGTAGGACTCAGAGTTACTGTGATAGATAAACACCAGATGTCCGTGACGTGCAAAAATAATTCCTGTGAGGGTCATTTCGGAATTCCTGGGCTCGAAAATAAATAAACATTCTCAATGCAAGCAGTATTTCTGGAAATTTTCTTATTATCTGAAAATGCAAACAATATTTTGCCTTTGTTATCAGTTCTGTTAGTGTATCACTGACGTAACAAACAAAATATGAATTATTTCAGCATTTATTAAACTGATAAACTTTACCTTAATATTACTATTTAGTAACCTGTCCAAATAGCTTTTCTTTCTGTATGCGTGAGCTTTTACACAATTGTGATGTATTCCTGCTTTAAGGTTATGATATAAAACATTTTTTTTTCCATCACTAATCGAAAACAGTTTGGAGTTTATAGTTGATTTGTATGTAGGAAATACAGGTCTTATGTTTCAGTTTTGTGTATGTACGTACATAACTATTGTACTACAATACACTACATTACCAGAATAATTTGTAACCTGCACATTACGTGTAAAACATTAAAAGGATAATCTGTAGTGTTTTACGTGTAAAATATTAGTAAGATAATTGGTAATTAGTACGGTAGTTACGAAACATTAATAGGATACTTGGTAACTAGTACAGTAGTTACGAAAAATTAATAAGATAATTGGTAACTAGTACAGTAGTTACAAAATATTAGAATAATCAGCGTTTTGGAAAATATTTTCCAAAACAAATATTCTTATTTTATTTCTTTTGCAGCATATTCCTTTGTCATGTTTCAGTATAATATATTACCAGACTTTGAAATGAATAAGCAACAAACTTTGACTTCTGTGTCACTTTGATTCTTAGTGTCACCTTGATCTATCTGCACAACTATAAGCTTAGAACCTCACTACATTTACCAATAATATAGTTTCAACCCATAAGGCACCTTAATCAGTCACTTTAAAGTTCAGCTCGACATTTATGAAGGTCTAGGACCTACGACCTTTATATTTTTAATCATTAGCTGATTACTGACCACACTACTGAAAAAGAAGAGCCATAAGATACAACTTATTGTCATAATCTAGTTCACAAATATATTATTGTTTTGTTTTTACGAAATTGCTATTGTAAGATAAGAAAATATATGTTTCAATTTCACCATAGGAGGTGGGGAAGGGGTAACAGATTATATGTAACGTCATCATACATGCTTCAACATCTCAAATGTTGCTCAACAAACTTTCAGATATTTAAAAGGATGCATGTAAGGAAGTTCCTTGTTTGTTTGTTTCAGAATTTTGACCAGAGTTACTCCAGGGTAAGTGGCGAGACAGGGAAATGGTAGTTGTTTTTATGTTCAGGAATTCGAGCCCTCTCTTCAACCCCCAATGAAATGATAGACAGTTAGAATTTAGAAGTTAAATTGCGGGAAATAGAGAGAGTAGCGGTTGCTTTGTTGAGACTGTAGCAGAGGAAGGTAGAAGAAAAACGAAGACTAATTTCTTTGGTTGTCTTTATTGTCATGATGGAGGCCATTTTGAAGATCCAGTAAGTTTCAAAACATCTTCAATGTGATGTTATTTTCCTGTGTGTAGTCTAGGTTGTACACGGTTATTTATGTAAGTAGTGGGTATTAGCTAACTTAGGCAGTATTCCCTGTTTGTCTCAGAATGCATCTTTATAAATTCGGGGTTAATATTTTTTTCGCGTCTTAAAAAAAAAAAAAAAAAAAAAAGTCATCACATCTAGATTGCAGTTACAACTTCTAATTACAAAATGCGTGGGGCCCAGCATAGCCAGGTGGTTAGAGCACTCAACTCGCAATCTTAGGGTCGCGGGTTCGAACCCCCCGTCCCTCTAAATATGTTCTCCCTTTCAGCCATCGGGGCGTTACTATCTTAAGGTCAATCCCATTATTCGTTGGTAAAAAAAGTAGCTCAAGAGTTGGCGGTTGGTGACGATGACTAGTTTCATATTCATATTTGAAACCGATCCAGCTGTTACTCGACGATGTCCAGTTCCATCATAAAATTTATTTCTTTTTCGACTATGCAATTTCTGTAAGGTTGCAACACAATCGTGACAAGTACTGCTACACACATACAATCTATTCTTCTAGATTTTATTGTTCTAGTGTCTGAGAGAGTTTTCAAACCGATCACAATTTTAACCAGACAATTCGATTTAGTTCTTAAACATTACGATTAGTGTCATAATTTAAAGTACATATGCACACGGGAGTTAGCGACCGTGACAGATAAAGGAGATAAACCATCAGTTGACAGTATAAGCTTTAATTCATAATGTACACAATGTGTGACTGAAATCCATTTTACGTGTTTCATTATCGAAGCTTGAGTTTGGTATAAAACCACTTTGTAAAACCCGAAAAGCCTATGTCTTCTCTCAGAGAAGGCCTGGCATGGCCAAGCGCGTAAGGCGTGCGACTCGTAATCTGAGGGTCGCGGGTTCGCGCCCGCGTCGCGCTAAACATGCTCGCCCTCCCAGCCGTGGGGGTGTATAATGTGACGGTCAATCCCACTATTCGTTGGTAAAAGAGTAGCCCAAGAGTTGGCGGTGGGTGGTGATGACTAGCTGCCTTCCCTCTAGTCTTACACTACTAAATTAGGGACGGCTAGCACAGATAGCCCTCGAGTAGCTTTGTGCGAAATTCCAAAACAAACAAACTCTCAGAGAAGATTATAACAGGCAAGGTTAAACCAAGCACACGCCTGTATATCAAGTGAAAAATAGCCTGCCAAACTCTTGCAGAAACTTATGGTAGTTAGTTTGGTGGTTCAGTGTTACGTCGACGTAAAGGAAACGTCGAGGCTTTTTTATTTATGAAAGTGAATTATTAGGGAAAGGGAAAATGGAGTGTGTTTTTGATTCTGGATAATTACTCACCCTATTGAGGGGGTGCACTTATAAAGGGGTTATTGTTGCATTTCAGTATACTTTTAAACAAATTATTCATTCGTTCCTTGAAAGTTTGGACTAAATAAAAACTTTCTTCCTTTTTTTTGATTTATGAATTGTCCAATTACCAGCATCTCTTGTTGGAAATATAAACAATTGGTTGTGTGAAACTTTTAGAACTTTTGAGCGTATTAAAAGCACGGTAAAGTGATGTATTTAAAACTCAGTGTTGTAGTAACGGGGAGACACGCGTTACTTCTTATTTAGGGAGGAAAAAGTTTTATCCGAGAATAAACTGATACTAAACTCATGAAGTCAAAATATTTCAAAAAGATGATTGACTTCCATCAGATATTGTGAAGGTCGATGATAGATTTCATTAATATTTGTGCTTGGAATTCTATATGATTATTCTTCCTCCAAATGTTGTAAAGGTTTTATGGACTTCATTTGCAAGTTACAATTCCCACGCTGTTTTCTCTTTTGTTCTGTAGAACTAAGCGTGTCCGAGTGGTTAGCATAACGGGTTGAAGACTGAAAATTCCGAGATTCGAGATGTCATGTCTTTCGATACGCTTTATAGTTTCAGTTGTAGGGGTGTTATAAAATTGACAATCAATCTCTTTACTCAATTTAAAGATCTGGTCAAAACTTTTGTAGTGGCAAAAGCCAAGGTAATTCTATATTCCTTCTGGTTAGTGGTCAATTTGTAATTTAATGGTCGCAGGTTCGAGCCTCTTCACTGTCATTTTAGCTGTGGGCTGTTATAATGTAACGGTCAAGCCAATTTTTCGATGGTAAAAAGTGGTCCATGAGTTGCCGGTGAGTGACGTTGGCCAAATACTTTCCCTTCTTGTCTATCACTTCTAAATTGTGGACGGTTATTGAAGATATCTCTCAATTAGCATTGCGCGAAAATCAATAAACAGAATTTTTCTAGTCAATAGCTCAACGTTGTGGACAGCTATAACTGAGTTTTATTTAGGCCATTTAGCAAAACACAATAAACCCTTGTTACTCAGGTTAAAATCAGGCCTGAATTTTTTTGAAAAAATCAGCCTACACTTTGTTTTTCAAACTTCGTATTATTTTCCGATTGATAACTTCTATAGAGCATGAGATAACGCATGTACTGTTTGTTAGATAAATTGAGTACATTTGCAAACATTATTTAATTAATAATGAAACAGCTTTGAACAGCTCAATCTTGAAATATTTTCCACGAATTCTAGATCTTGAAAAACTTCATTTCTGTCATAATTTGCCGAATATCTTTTTCACACAGACAAAATGCTTTTAGGCTCAATAGTAAAAACAAGTACGTTCTCAGAAAAGGAGTCGGCCCCGCATGGCCAGGTGGGTTAAGGCGTTCGACTCGTAATCTGAGGGTCGTGGGTTTGAATCCCCGTCGCACCAAATACGCTCGCCCTTTCAGCCTTGGGCACGTTATAATGTGACGGTTAATCCCGCTATTCGTTGGTCCAAGAGTTGGCGGTTAGTCCAAAGGTTGGTGGTGGGTGGTGATGACTAGCTGCCTTTCTTCTAGTCTTACACTGCTAAAATAGGGACGACTAGTGCAGATAACCCTCGAGTAGCTTTGCGCGAAATTCAAAAACGAACAAACAGAAACGGAGTTGTTCTCAATAATTCAATAGCACACACAAATAAAGAAAAAGTCGAAGCTTTCAAAGCTCAACTTCAAAATACGTTTAAAACTCACTCTGATTCAGATATGAATACATATTTCTACAATAAAGTCACCAACCATATACTAAACAATAAAAAACAATTTCAACCAATTTTCCCAATAAACATATCTGAGACAAACACAAGACCTATCACAAACTATGAAAACATGATACTAACGAAAGAAATATCCCTACAAGAACTACTTGAAACAATAAAAAACAAAAACAAAAAAACGCCAGGTGAAGATGAAATACAAGCCATCTTTCTAGACAAGGGCACTCCGAAATTGTTTGACCACCTAAAAACACTTTTTAACCTATCTCTATCCTCAGGATACATCCCAGTTTCTTGGAAGCTTGCTAATATATTAATGTTCCATAAGGAAGGAAAGCCAGCAAATAAACCTAATAGCTACCGACCAAAGCAGCCTGACCAGCTGTATAGGCAAAGTTCTCGAAAGAATAATCAGTAATAGACTCTCCAAATTACCAAAAGAACAAAATGGATTCAGGAAATTTAGACAAACGACAGATCATTTAATTAGATTAACCGAAACTATAATAGATAGCTTCAATAAAAAAGAATGTACTGTCGCTTGCTTCCTTGATATCGAGAAAGCATTCGACACTGTATGGCACGATGGTCTAAGGTTCCGAAATAGGACTACCGCGTAGAATTATTCGCTGGCTGTCTAACTTTTTGGAAAACAGAAAATGTAGAGTAAATGTTGAAGGAACTTTTTCTGAATACTTTACTCCACAAGCTGGTGTCCCTCAGGGAGGGGTGGTTAGCCCTATACTCTTCATCATGTATGTAAACAATATGCCACTGAAGGATCCAAATCATGGATTCTCTTCACAGTTCGCTGATGATGTGGCAGTCTGGAAAAGTGCCGCAACACCAACGATAGCAGCCACTAACATACAATCGTAACTAAATAGAATAAGTGAATACTGTCAAAAATATAGAATAAAAATAAATACAGCAAAAACACAACTCGTAGTCTTTACGAAATCCACAAAACACAAAAAACAACAGACAGAATTATATATGAATGGCACTCTACTCCAGACTGCCCTATCGGCAAAATGTTTAGGTCTAACCTATGATTCAAAATTAAACTGGATTAATCATGTCAACGCAATTAAAAATAAAGTCTGGCGAAGAACTAACTATGCTGGGAGTCTAACTGGCAAAAACAGTGGAGCATCTACATACAACATACTAAAAATCTACAAAACATATATTAGACCTGTAATAGATTATGCAGCTCCAGCCTGGATAACTGTAAGCAATAAAATAATTAAAACCAAACCACAAACAATCCAAAACACACTCCTCACAACAGCATACAGAGTTCCAAGAAGTATATCATTGCAATTCATACCAACCGTACAAGATAGACTCCTACATGGTATAATAATGTACTTCGATAAAAATTGGATGAAAAATGAATTACTATGCGAACTAGATAGGTACCTCATACATGATGAAGTTAGTCCCAAACATCTCTCCCCAATCAATTTATATTTTAAACATAAAAAAATAAAAATAATAAAATTTAATTAAAAAATAAATATATAATTAAAAAAGAATAAAAATGTATGTATATATATATACATATAATAAACTAAAAAATTAATTGAAAAAAGTGCCACCAACAAACTTGACATTCTGCTAATAAAGCAAAATAACAACCATATATGTACATTGCCCTGAAAAGAATCAGAATAATATTCAGTTTACTCTGACCTTAAAATAAAATAATTACAAATATCAATACTGCAAGACCACATAAGTATGGGGAGGAGGAAGAGGTCAAAGAGAACCTGACCCTCCAGGGTATGAACATATCATACCCAAACACCGAGAGAGAGTTCTCACGGGTTTATTCATATTTTACTAAATGTTTTATGTTCGTGTGTCTCAAAGCGTTATCTTATGTTACTTACTATCCAATGTCTAAAAATGGATGTTGCACTGTTGTTACCATTGTCGTTGTTTGTATTTTCCAACTACATTTAATGCCTGATTAGAAATTCACTATTGTAATTATACAGATTTGTAACTTACAATTTCCTGTCAACTGCCATCTTCCCACTCCCGTAGTTTACAGAGTATTTACAACTAAGTAACCACCTGCAGAGAAACCACCTGCGACGAGAAATTAAAAAGTAGATGTGAGAACTAGCGAACTTTTAAACCCTGGTAATAAGAATACCAGGTTCAACGTCACAAAGAAAATGGTTTCACAACTTATATTTCAGTCTGGATCTTTTGTTGACGAAATGAAGCTCTTTAATCGTGTCTAATTTAAAAAAGGCTTAGCGACGAATATTTCTTTCCACAAGTATGATCAAAA
Organism: Tachypleus tridentatus; assembly: GCF_004210375.1. NCBI lineage: Eukaryota > Metazoa > Arthropoda > Merostomata > Xiphosura > Limulidae > Tachypleus > Tachypleus tridentatus. Next base: position 30,434,027 of record NC_134833.1, read on the forward strand.
TTTATAACTTCGAAACGCAAAATAGAGGTATATATAAATATATATATATTAGTCGGCGTAACCAGATTTTAAACAGTAACATCTGGTTTTAAATGTCTTGGAATTTTAGTGAAGCAAAACTTATTTTATAAACTTAGGATGAAACAAACCTATTAACTTTGTATAAAAAGAACCAATGTGTTGGAAGTGACTGTTGAGTCTTTCGTCAAATTGAATGTTTTAGCGTTGCACTCAAGAAAGTGCACGTCTCTACTGATTTCTATTCAAGAGAGCCTGCATTGTCTTGTGGTGACACTGTGGAAAATAAACCCAAAAAACTATGTTAATTAACTGGCATCTAATATTGTCTCAACATTTTGATACACATGTTTTTGTGATAGATCTGATGATGGTTATTGTAGGGATTATTGCCTGTTTATGAGTATAAAAAAAAAATCTAAGAACTGTTATCTTTACCAATGAAAAATATTTTTAAAATTTTTGTATATGTTTTTGTGTGCAAGTTTACTACAGAAAGCAGTAACTTTAAAATAAAAAAATCAAACAGTGATACATGGTAAATACATGTTGAACTGCAAACTTCAACACATTTCTGCAAACGTTCACCAAAGAGGTTGAAAAAACAGACATAATTTAACTTTTTGATATAATCTTTGAACATTAGAAGTAAACTATATCCTTGACATCTTCACCACGGCCAAAAGTCCAGTGGATTTAGATCTGACAGCGATATATCAACGCTTAACAACACAGCCAGCCCAACCGTTGGGGAGGACGTTGTCCAAAGTCTCGCAAGCAAAGAGTGCAAAATGGAATCGTGCTGTTGTTCTTCTGAAAAAAAAATCTTTCGAAAGCTAACACAACTAAACAAAGGCGAATTCTACATGAGCTCATGAATGTTGTGTCGGTTCTATTTTCTTCAAACTAGCCACTTATGCTTTTGTCTGTCCTGCACAGATGGAGTGTTACTTCACCAGACATAATAATGTGGCTGATCCATCCAGTGGAGATATAACCTATCACTTGTATCGTCTTGTAGTTAGTTCTCTTCTTGTAGCTATTACAGCATCTTAAATTTTGTAGACAGTAAAATTTTAGCATTTAAAAATCGTATACACTTTAACCTTTGGTAGATGAAGTTCAAGATTTCAGTGCTTGTTCAGACTACGTGAAAATGCCTTAGTTACTATAGCGACAGTATACCCTCTACACTAAGTCATCCAGATGCCAGGGATAAACAGAGTCTTTGTACTTTAGCTGCCTATAACATCACTTAAATACATCGATAAATAACACTCTTTCGTTACAAATTTGTCTGAGCTGTATTACGATAAACATAAGTTATAAATATCCTAGAACGTTTGTATTTTTTAGCGGTTATTCAGTATTCAACATTTAATTTTACTTGAAGCAACTTCTAATTTTGATTACGCTTTTTAATACGTGTGACTGTACTTGAAACACGATGAAACTGTGTGTGTACTTAGGTGGTGACTGTATGTGTAACTAGATAGTGACATTGTAACAAGATGGTGAATGTATATAACAAGATCGTAACTGTATGTGTAACATCATGGTGACCATGCGTATAACAAGATGGTGACCGTGTGTATGTAACAAGATGGTGACCGCGTGTGTACAAAGATAATGAATTTATGCATTGCAAAATTATAACCGTGTGTGTAACAAGATGGTGTCTGTAGGTGTGATTAGATGGTGGAATATTTGATAATATTAACATGTATATAATAATATCAGTTGACAAAATCTTGAATTTTGGTTTAGGCCTAAAGTAGAATAAAATCTGATGGTTCATAGATCAACATATGCTTTACTGCATTTCACTAATTTTTTTATTTCAAAATGTGTAATTAAGGTGGTTAAGGCACTCGACTCGTAATCCGAGGATCGCGGGTTCAAATCCCAGTCAACCCAACAAGTTCGCCGTTTCAGCCGTGAGGGTGTTATAATGCTACGGTCAATCCCACTCTTTGTTAGTAAAGGAGTAGCCCAAGAGTTGGCGGTGGGTGGTGATGACTAGCCGTTTTCCTTCTAGTCTTATATTGTTGAATTAGGGACGGTTAGCGCAGATAGCCCTCGTGTAGTTTTGCGCGAAATTCAAATCAAAATATGTATATTTTATAAACATCCAAATTTAATCACAAAAATGAAGAATAATAAAGGAAAAGTGAAAAGAAAAATTAATACAACATAGTTTACTACTCGTTATATATTGATTAAATCAACTACGTGTATATTCACTGCCTTACTATTGTTATTATTATTTTCAGTGTGTGATGGTGTGTTCATGCTAAATAGCAAGGTTATGGCTGAATTCAGCCAATATTTAACTGTAGGCAGTTTGAATACGTCACAACAAAGAAAATACAGGCCCAAATACTAAAAATATTTGAATAGAATATAGATTCTCTCAATCACTCAAAGGTAGGTTTGAGGGTTCACACTCCTAAAAACTGGGTTTCCATACTGGTATTAGACACAACGCACGTAACCCATTCTGCAGCTTTGTGCCCACAAACAAACTAGTACAGCATTTACTACAGTATCGAACTGCAAAGAAATCCCGCCAAAACTTCCTCCCTTAAGAATATACTAGAATTACAGTTCCACCATGTAAATTATTGTTAACTTAAACAATGCCTAAACTTAAAAATGTGCTTGATTTAACTATTAGATTAACGATTAAATCCTTGAAATGTATATGATTCTACTTTCTAGTGACAGCTGTTGACCCCATTTGAAGAACTATACATAACAGCAGAAATTTTAATGTATGACAGGGTGCACGTTAACACAAGCTTGCTATTAAACACGTTATCAGTGGTATCGTTTATGTCACACAGTTGTCAAAATAGGTCTTAATAATAATAAATTAACGTAGCAAATATCCATGTACTGTGTTTAGTCTAGATTAATACAATGTTAACAATTATTATGCTTCGATAGCAAATATAGATAAATCACAATTAGAGAGACCTACTAAAGTTCCAGAGAGTGAAACTTATATCTAAGATAATTTATATTATTGGATAACGGGAGGATTGAGCAGGGAGATTACAGAATAATCTAAATATGAAAAAATAACTGAGTTTTATGTTGCGTGAGAAATAAACAGGTTGTAAACGTTTAATGGTGAGGACAAACAATCTTTATTACAGACAAAACAGACTGACAAGTGGACAATTTCTTCTACTGGATCAATAGTCTGGATGAATGCCTTTTTCAGCCAATCACGAAGAAGATCAAGGTAGGAAACTGAAGCTCCGTATTGATAGAGGACACACCGGTTTCTTTATCTAGCGATTGCATCACCACGTGATCAGTTGCACTATCACAATATTAGCAAACGGAAACTTACGGACACCACCCACTCGGCCAAAGAAAGGACGCCACAGAGTTTTCTAGGCAAAGTGAGTGTTGTTTGACATGGGAGAGAAGGAACAAAACTACAACGCAATGTTATATACTCAAACTTTTAACGGCTTTCTGCAACAAATGTTTTATAAAATAAAAAAACTGCAAAGAAACAAACTGCACAAAAAAGAAAGATCCTAAAATGTTAATGGTTTTTAATTATAATCTGCCTCTACCTATATTATTAAATGAAAGGTTACATCTATAAAAACTATCGAAAACCATCAAAGCAAAACATTATTAGAAAACTATAAATAAACAAAATAATCTGGATAGTGTACAACATGAGAAGAACTAATATTTGTTGTAATGTTGCTACGTGTATTTCCTTGCAATGTGTTTACTTATATTTTATATATTTCTTTGTTTGTTTTCGAATGGTCGTACATAACTCCTCAAGGCGATCCACAATTACGAAACAACTGACCACAGGGAAGGCAGCTTTAGGGTTTTTCTTGTCTGACCAAACACTGTCATTTGACTCGTTAATCTTATAATGCTTCCACAGTTCCAAAGTACGAAGAGCGAGATTTATTTACTTTAGATGCAAAAGTTTCGCACACTACCCCTCAGACCAGGCTCGGCCCACTTTGCTGTTTCGAACCCCTGTTTTGACAGCTTGCACCACTCCTGTGAATGGTGTGAAGAAGACGAGGAAAATATTTACACACATCCCAGTGAAACAAAAATATATTATTCACACGTATTCTATTAATTAAACATAATTCCAGGAGAATACCTGTCGGAGGCTATGCGGCACCTACCGGCTGATCTTGCATAAACATGTCAAACTGGTGCGTTTAACATTTTTATTCATAAAATAAAGTGATTACGTTTAGCTTGTTTAGTTAATGTTAAACATAACAATACACAGTGAGTTATCTGTGATTTTTCCAGTGCGGGTATCGAAACCCGATTTTTAGTGTTATAAGCCCGTACATTTATTTATCTTTGAGCCATCCGGAGCAAATGATTACACTATGTAAAAAAAAATTTTTTTTTTTGCTTTTTCTTGTTCCTGGCCAGAAAGTGTTATTTCCCAATTGCTTATGCATAAAGTAAATGGAAAAGACCTATTTTTTCTTCAAACTTTGCTTTTGTGACTTGGGAGCGTATAACGAAAACGCATGATGGGAGACTATATTTGGGGGCTGATACGTGAAAGTGATTTACATTACAGTCGCAAATCTCAAAAACTACATACTTCTAAACATTTTTGTATAACTTTAGTATAAATAATGTAAATCTTGATTCATATGTTGTTTTATTCAGACCTTATGTAAATGAAAATGTGCAAGTGTGCCCGTTTTTACATAGAAAATACGTTAACTTCTAAATTTCATTGTCCAAGTCACAAAAGCAAAGTTTGAAGGGAATAATGGCCATTTTCTGTATTTTTACGACATAAGCAATTAAGAAATAACACATACTATCCAGGAACAAAATAAGTGTTACATAGTGTTATGAAAGTCGCGAACTACTTTTAATGAATATAATAACAACTCTATGTAATATGGTTTGTTATTATTGCAATATTTGAAAAAAAGAGGAAGGTATATACAGTTTATTTTTATATGAAACAATGTAAAGCATTTCTTTAACTTTCAACTAGACCTGCGCAAATCTGTATTATATTTATTTATGTTTGCGAAAAGCTGCATAATAAGCTAACTGTGTTCTTCTGTCCACTGCGGAAATCAAACTCCAAACTGATTTGGAGCAGCCTATGTCTGTCACCTTTTTTTATCATGCTGTGATCATGGTAACCACCTACTGAAAGAAGATGAACTGTGAACATTCGTTTCTTGCTTGAAAGAATACAGAGTGAACGTGAGAGCCTCGCTTTTGTTTGCTGCTGATCGTGTGCAGATATTTTGTAATAACTGAAATAGTTACGACTTTCACCCTTCCATGATAATAATAAAAATATTTCTTTTATTCAGATGAAATTCACGTAACACTTCATAATTATCCATATACGTTGTGCATCTATCTATGATATTCTAGATGACATACTGTAGCCTTTGTTTTTAAGTCTCAAATTAGCTAGTGTGTGTAGACTTCTTGAAAGGTCGTCCATTTAAACAGGCAGTACAAAATGTACAACAACTTGGCTTGAAACTGCTTTTAGACTAATTATTGTAGCATGTAAACCTGTGGATACCCAACTTCCTTTGTATCACACGACTTTGTATTTAAGTCGGATATTTATTTGCACAGTCCATTCTCTTGATTTCTATGGATATTGGTCTCTCTCTTAAATATAACAGAACATTGTGTTTGTTGAATAGATATTACAGAACACTGTGTTCGTTAAGTAAATATAACACAACTTTGTTAAATGAATATAACAGAACATTATGTTCGTTGAATAGATATTACAGAACACTGTGTTCGTTAAGTAAATATAACACAACAGCTTTGTTAAATGAATATAACAGAACATTATGTTTGTTGAATAAATGTTACAGAACACTATATTCGTTAAGTAAATAGAATACAACACTGTGTTCGCTAAGTAAATATAACAGAAAATTGTGTTCATTAAATAAATATAACAAAATACTGAATTTGTTTAATAAATATTTCTGTGTTTAAAATCACACTTTTATTTGATTGTTTTCCTCTACTGTTCTGTTCTCTTTATTCTTTTTTTAACAATCTTGAACCAGCGGTTTGCAGGTTTTTTGGTTGTTTTTTTCTGCTGAACATTAGTGGATCTGAATACCTCAGTTTCTATTATTCATAGATCGGCCATTTTTGTGTTCTCCAACAAATAAAATGTTTTTTTTTTTTTTTTTCGTTTCGCGGCGAGTCTCGTCTCTTCCATTCTACAAGTTAATACATTTCTCCTTTCACACACTAGGTTCCAGAATCTCTAGTTGTAGTAGGATTCAGGTAAGTGGTGTATTGTTTAATCTTGAATTACCACGTATTACCTCTTCCCACTTTCTTAATGTTAATACACTATTTCATCACCCTGTGATCTGTTTTGAATACTTTTCTCCACGGTTCAGGGATTAGAACCCTCTAGACGGTTTAATTTGGTAAAAGTCCATTAGCATCTTTCACGCTTCTCACTGCGTGTCTTGTATAGAAAAGAAACCAGCTAAAAATGGCGCGACTGTCGTAGACAGCTGTCACCTCTCATTAGTACGTGACATGTGGTCAGTAAATATGCAAAATTCAAACTTGGGAATGATACACAGACAGTAACGTACACCCCTCACTCCTTGGCATTTCATCTACCTCTTTTTTTTTTAAAAAAAAAAATAGAGAGAGAGACAAACAAACAAAAGACTTTACTAAGCCCAGTGCTCGTGGGATAAGATCTAGGAGTGAAATCCCGACAAACCTTATGTGTCAATAACAATTAGACAATCCAAACTAAACCCCTAAACGGTAGTTATGCAAATTCATGATTAATGAAAAATTATTTTAGAATATGAAAAGTTGCTTCACTTAAATGTAATTGTCAAAAACGCAAAATATGAAACCGCAAATTTGCATCTATCTCCTCATGAAACCAACAAATCATCATACCAAATTTGGTGAGGACCCATCAACGGTGACGAAGCAGCAGTAAACACACATAAACACCCATAAAACTGGAAAACTTTATGTACGTCTGTATGGACTTATTGAACTTTCATACCAGCTAATTACATGGACATGCAACAGACAGTGTTATTATATTTATACAGATACAGCCATCGTATCCTCAGTGTAATTAATTTGAGTAAACACTACTCTATAAATGTAGAAAGAAAACTGTAGCTGTTCCTTTATATAAATTTTAACGTTTGTTTTGTATTTTCTTATAATAAAGCCATATCTGCTGAGCCCGCCGAGGAGAATTGAACCGCTGATTTTAGCGTTGTAAATTCGTAGACTTACCGCTGTACTAGCAGAGGACGAATTTTAAGGCATTATATTCACGTGATTTACGTGTACACATCCTGTATATCAATAGTCGCAGTATTATTAAGTTCATTCCACGTAACTGGTTGTTTCAAAAGGAATCTTTCCTGTTTTTTCCTGTGTTTCATTTACTTTAATGTCAGTAGTTCGAGTTCATTACATGGAATTGGTTCTTTTAGAACTGTGTTTCCAAGGTACCATTGGTACTATGAGTTCGTTCTAAGGAACAGGTTGTTTTCGAACTAACATTCTCTATTATTTCAGAAGCGTGTGACTCGTAATCTGAGGGTCGCGGGTTCGCATCCCCGTCGCGCCAAACATGCTCGCTCTTTCAGCCGTGGGGGCGTTATAATGTGACGGTCAATCCCACTATTCGTTGGTAAAAGAGTAGCCCAAGAGTTGGCGGTGGGTGGTGATGACTAGCTGCCTTCCCTCTAGTATTACAATACTAAATTAAGGACGGCTAGCACAGATAGCCCTCGAGTAGCTTTGTGCGAAATTCAAAAAACAAACAAAAATATTTCCGAAGTGTTCCAGAGAAAAAATTGGAGTAATTTTCATTTAATTCACGGAAGTAACTGAGTCAATATTATTGTTTTGTGTTTTTTCCATGGAAACGGATTAATGAAATATCAATTTCTGTGACATTTTGAAGAGAACAATTAATGAAATTACCTTTAAAAAAATACAAGGGTTTAACAATCCAACAGTTTAATGAAATCATCTTGGTTTAACAATCCAATAGTTTAATGAAAGTACCTTTAGAACATTCGGAAAGAATAGTTTAATCATATTATAATCATAACATCACAATGAAATAGTTTTGGCCTGTAGTTCTACACCCTCATTAAGTCTTGAGTTATAGACTTAATACAAGATGTGTAGCTCGTTAGGCATCATTCTCCAAAGTTTGCTTTCACAGTAGAGTGAAACACTTTGCACACCAGATCATTATTTCATATTAACACATAGAATGGTCTTTTATTTTATAATTATTATCACGGTACCTACAGGGGATATAGACATTAGAAGAAGAGGTGCATTTTTTTTTTTCAAATATATCACCATCTGTGGTCTATCAATTAGTCATTTCTCTTTAATGATTCGCAGTTTCTTTGCATCTGGTAGCTTCGACTGGCTATACGTGGTACATATTAATTAAACAGAGAAGTGTTAAAGAGACTACATGGAATTTTAGTAGAGGTGAAATGGAATTGTTATGACCTAGCAGTCTGTAATATTTTAGTATTTTCGGTATTATAATACTAATTTTTCGTTTGTTTCTTTGGAAACTTCACGTAGATCTATACAAATGCTACCTATACGCACTAGCCGTCTCTAATTTTGAACTGAGAGAAGGTAGCTAATCAACAACACCCACCGTCAACTTCCAAGCTTCTCTAATCGAGAAAATAAGGTCCAACCGTGACTCTTATAACGTACCAAAGGTCTCAAAGTGTGGAATGCGTGTTTTCTAGTGTGGGATGCGAACCGTGGACACTATTGGATTTACAGTCCAATACGTTAACTATTAACTTACTCTCTCTTTTAATATATTTTCAGAGACAGAATCTGAAGTGAATAAAACAGTGAAAATTAAAAAAGAAGATAATAACAAGAGGGAATTCTCAGTAGCTACGGCTGTAATTAGATCTTAAATAAGTCAAGAGATGGAGCTATAAGGTAAAACCCCTCAGAGCCAACCCTGTGAGCTGCCCTGCTCCTGCTAAAAATAATTTGAGTTCTTATATGTATAGTCTTTGTATTGCTTTTAAAGCGTTTCTGAAGGTTATAAGAGAATAAATGTTTACAAAATGGTGTTCTGGATCATGGACATGGTCAAAAATGTTTTAATATTTCTAACTAAATTTATATTCTTTATGTAATTTATTTGTACTGATTCTAATACAACATTTTGTTTGAATAATGGCAGTTATATAGAAAATGAATGTTAAATTCCAATTCTTGAAAACGTTTGTTAGAACAAGCTGTACATTTTGAAAAGCCAAACTTATTTTTAATGCTAAAAGAAATATTTCATAAGATTTCGGATAACATAGTTCGTTACGACCTCACTTTAATGTCTTGTTCAAACTTATTCAATGTGGCTTGTGGCTTTGAAATGTTACATAGTTTAAATGAAACAAAACAAAAAATAAAACTTACTAAGCCTCGGTAAGCTAAGATTTGACTTAAATATTCTTCCTCAATGCAAAATTCTCTGTGGTTCTTAAGACGAGTATGAAATATTATCTTCCTTTCGGATATTAGGTTGTTAATTGACTTCGATTTAGAAATAAAGTTTGGTTGTTTTTTTGGCGCAAATCCACAATGGAAATGCCCACCATGAGGAATCGAGCGCCAGATTTTTGTGTTATACGTCAGTATTGACTCACCAGAGAATAAAAGGTAGAGGTCAGCTTGTAGCTCTAGCTTGGTATCATTCAACCTTCCAGAAAAAACGTGCACCGTATGCTAGGAACAAAGTTAAGGCCCATTATAACTACGAACGTTTCGAAAACTCGTTAGTTAATAGAATAGACAGACTTAAGAAGGAAACGTTGTCTATGTATTTTTTTTATCCTTTACTGAATAGTTTTAAATGGACATAAGGTCAAGGCGACGTACAACACTCGAAACACTCTCATGTTCTCGATGGCGAGTGCACGTGGCAAGATAGTTAACTTCTTAGCTATCACATTATCATCCCATAGTTCACTGTTATCTATTCAGGCTGTTTTTATTTGTTGTGGGAGTCAAACAACAAAACGTGAAAAACCAGTTTAGGAGACCTTGAGGAAATTCAAAGAATTACGTCGGTAAAACATGCAGAAATATGTCTCAGAAAATGATGAAATCAACTTTCGTTTTCTTCACCCAGTGAAGACCACGAAATCGAAATGCAAAGCTAATTATTGGATATATTATGAGTAAAATATTCTGTTAGTTCTAGTTGACAAACAGAAATTGACACGTCTTCATATAAACTGTAATTATTTTACGACCTCACAACGGGTGCATCAGCTTAGTTGTTTTGCCTAAGTGCTAAGAACAAAGTAACAAATATCTGTTCAAGTTAAAATAACTTGATTTCTGTGTACAGATTATGACATGATGTTTTTATCACTGTTGTATAACTTCGATGTGTTCATTATCGCACGGTTTTTGTATGTTGACTGTTTCACGTTATCACTATGTATATTGTTGTATGTATATTGTTGCATCATGTACACTGTAAATCGTGCTAATGGGTTGATTATCGTACGATGTTGAATATCTTTTTCTATGTGTATATATATATTAGACCCGGCATGGCCAGCTGGTTAAAGCACTCGACTCGTAATCTGAGGGTCACGGGTTCGAATCCCTGTCCCACCAAACATACTCGTCCTTTCAGCTGTGGGGCGTTATAATGTGTCAGTCAATCCCACTATTCGTTGGTAAAAGAGTAGCCCAAGAGTTGGCGGTAGGTGATGATGATTAGCTGCCTTCCCTCTAGTCGTACACTGCTAAATTAGGGATGGCTAGCTTTGCGCGAAATTCCAAACAAATAAACTGTATATATAAGTATATTTTTGGAATATGCCTCCGTGTTCAGTACGTTAAACTATTTAACACAAACTGATTGGCTCTCCGTTAAGTATCATTGTTTCCTTTAAACTTAATTTCTAACGTTCATTGGAAATAGTTTCAACTTGATTCATTTAACATGCCTATAACATTTAACAGTTAACATACCTTAACAACGTAAATCTATTTTAAGTCACCTTAACGATGTTTTTTCTTTAAATACATCTTACGATTTTGTATTTGTATAATGACTATATTTACTATGCTTACCCTGAGATCGAACCCTGAATTTCAGGCTTATCACTAAGTCACTGTGTATTTAACTGTTAGTATTGTTCATTAGTTCGTATATACATATATGTATATATGTACATTCGGCTGCATTTTTACCGCATTCGTTTTGCATTATTTTATTTTTACTCTCTACAAATATTACATTTCTCATTATATTTTATTTCCGCCATTAATGTGTTAATTTTCTTATCGTTATTTACGAATCTCCTAACGATGTTCATTTGTTTGTTGTTGTTGTTTTGCCTGGATGCACGTACACAACCCGTGCTACACTAAATATAAGTATCCTGTTTCCATAGCTACTTTTATTAACAGCAGTATTATGGTACGAAGTAGAAAACTTGTTAAAAACGACTGACTTATCGGAATATACAACAAGACCACCTGTTACTTTAAAACAACACTGCTCTATACTTAACAAAATTCAACCTGTAACACCAATTTACCTCCCGAGAGAATGCGCGTACGCATCGTCATGGCGTAAGTAATTATTCAATAGGTGTTAATTAAACTAGGGATAAGCTTAGGTGACACCCCCGAGAAAAAATCACCTGAAATATGTTATACATTTCTTTAAATTCTGTAATAAATCGTGGATGTAACTAAGCTACACCAAACGCTAGTGATTTCGTAACATGTGGGATATCTCTGAAATGACGCACAAACTAAGCGATAATCTGAAACAATTATAAAGTGAAAAACTTTTACCTCCGTTTTAAATAAATTTAGAAATATGAAATACGTAACGTTGAGGGATCTTTCTTTTATAAACCAAAACGTGTTTTTTCTAAGTCAATGGTAAATTAACAGAAAATGAGGCATAGCATTTTTTGTGTGTTTACTCATTTCTTTCCATTTGCTGAATTTTAAGAATAGTTAGTTGTCTCCACTCACCGACAACTACTGAGCTGCTCTTTACCAACGAATAGTGGGATTGACCACATGCTATAGAACTACCATGGCTAAAAGAGTGAACCCGCCACCTTCACGTTGTGAATTGAATGTTCTAACCATTAGGCCTTGTGAAATCAAATAACAAGTAATAACACTATATTCCATTTTTCAGGAAATGGATTTAGAACATCATTAATAAACATGATTCATAACACCCTTCAAATATAGTTGTTAATGGATCTTTAAATATAACATGAAGTTAAAGAGTATTTTTTAAAGTCTAAAATCGCATAACGCAGAGCAACTATTCTCAATTTTTTCGATATCAAGGACCAACTCGCTCCCTTACTGGGACCACTGAAGTGCAAGTACAACTAAAAACCATTACAATTTACACATGGATATTCTATCAGTTTCAGTTGATTGTTTTTGTGAAATCCCACGAACCAGCAAAGTGGTTAGGACAGATCGATGATTGAGAAACACTGAAAATGAAATGCTACAAGTGACACTGTCGGTGTCCTAACAAATAGATAGAAAATCAACCTTATCGAAATAGTCCTTCTATACATAAATTATTATTTAACGTATAGCTCCACATCCTTTGTTGGGGGCTGGTATGGCCTGGTGGTTAAGGCGTTCGACTCGTAATATAAGGGATAGAATCTCCCTCAACGAATACACTCGCCCTTTCAGCAGTTGGGGCGTTATGAATTACGATCAATCCCATTGTTCGTTGGTAAAAGAGTAATCCAAAATTTCGTGGCGTTTACTAACTGCCATTCCTTAGCTTATGACAACTAGCACAACGACGGCTAGCGCAGATGACCCTCTTGTAACTTTGCGCAAAACTCAAATAAAACCAAAATGAACTTTTGTGTTAGCTTGTGGTGAGAGTGAAAACTGAAACCAGACAGTTTCATGTTCTCCTGTTCGCGTGCTTTTAAAAGGAAATCACAGTTCCTCTAATATGGTCGATACACCTTGAGTTTCTTAAGCCCTTATAATTAGTCTCATTATTGGTTTCATTCATTTCTCGAAATCACTCGAGCCGTCACAGTTCTTACGCCCACTTGTGTTCTATGTTTAATAACTTTAAACTATTAATTATTCACACATTGTTTGCAGTTTTTATAAGCAGTGGAATTTTTCAAACGTTTTTGACTGATTATTATTTTTTACACTCCTGAATAAGGTTTAGTGAACTTTCGAAGGGTTTTTTTAATTGATAGCATTATGACAAACACTGAAATCAGATTAACAATGTGACTTCTTTTAGTGTTTTACGAAATGACAGTCATTCCCAGTAAGCTTAGGTCAGCATGACTTGATGTTATAAGATATATTTCTTTGTTCTTGTTGTTGTTGCTTTTCAAATAATAATAATTAAAGTGAATATTGCAAATCTGTTACACTGAGGTAGCGAGATATTTTTTTGAGCACTGTTTATAATTTTCAGGTTCTTAAGAATGAGCTGGACAAATAATTATAGATATTTAAATAATCAGTTTGCAGGTGTTATGATAACCGGGTTGAAGCTAAGGGGCGTTTTAAACAGCGGTCACCAATTGGCTTTCAAAATCTTGACAAAAGTAAAGATTTAAAACAAAAAACTTCCAAAGCTATACGTTGTTCAATTGTAGACAATGTGTATGTACACACACGCTTACACCTGCTGAGTGATAACTGACACGTGACATTTAAGCTATCACCGTATAAAGTATATTTGTTTAAAGTTAAGCACAAAACTACACAATGGGTTATCGGTGCTCTGCCCAACACGAGTATCGAACGCCGAGTTCTAGCGGTGTAAGTCCGTAGACATACCGCTGTACCACTGGGAAGCCTGTATAAAGGAGCTCCAAACACTCATTTATCCCTCTTCATACAAAATGAGTCCTTATATTTCTGTTTCTATTCACTTGTAGGTACTAAATAAAGCTTTACATGAATTAGCCGAAATACGTCATTTATTTTGAACTGCGCAAACCACAAACAATGGCTATTATTTTGAATACCCCTAGTGGTACAGCAGTATGCTTTCGGATGAACAATGCAATTTCGATACCTGCAGTGGGCAGAACACAGAGATCCCACTTTGTAGCTTTGTGCTTAACTTCGAACAAACAATAGGCCCAGCAAGGCCAAGTGTGTTCGACTCAAAATCCAAGGGTCGTGGGTTCGAATCCCGGTCGCATCAAACATGCTCGCACTTTCAGCCGTGGGGGCGTTATAATGTGATGGCCAATCCCACTATTCGTTGGTAAAAGAGTAGCCCAAGAGTTGGCGGTGGGTGGTGATGACTAACTGCTTTCCCTTTAGTCTTACACTGCTACATTAGTGACGGCTAGCGCAGATAGCCCTCGAGTAGCTTTGCGCGAAATTCAAAAACAATCGAACAAACAAATTATTATGAATAATTTACTGTTTTCTATGTTATTTTATTTTTCTGGTATTATCTCCTGTTTAGCAGGCAGTCATCCAACCTGTGAGAAAAATAAATGCAGTAAGGATGAGTGAGCAACAATCTCCCGAGCTACTGATATCATTTTGTGAAGCGATACTTGATTCACTTGGATTATACTGTATCTTATTTGTTCATGTTTTTAATTTTTATATTAGTTATGAATTGTCTTAACAGATGGCAATATATATTAGTTTTCTAAGGCTGTTGACTTTGCGGTATGTCAGAAAGTTTCAGTTCTCAGACTATTAGACAAAAGAAAACATAGAAAAAAAGCGAAGACATGAAAGAGGGTGAAGAAAGGCAAAACAAAAAAGCATGAACTATTTTTTTTATGTTCCCAACGCTAACAACAGATGTCACTATATGTTAAGCAGTCAATCCTCTACGCCTCAGTTTACGACATCCTTCTAAAGTACGTCACACATACTTGCATACGTGCTACTCATTGCCATGACTCTCTCATTACAAAGATTAAAAATAAGAGTTTCACATAAGCCTTCTTGCAGTAACTTAATATAAAGGTGTCTGTGATACTGAGGAAGGAGAGCACCTTTTCCAAAACTCTTTCTTTGTTATTTGTGACAAACCTTGAATTATAAAATAAAAATAAGATGATCCAGTGATTTAAAATGTGTGAGAGCCCAGTGTGAGAAAAGTTAATATGAGTATTGTTCTGAATATGTATACAACAACATTCTAGAATCAGCCTTGATACTGTTCTGAATATTTATAGAACTTACAACATTCTAGAGTCAAGCTTGGTACTGTTCTAAGTATTTATACAACTTACAACGTTCTAGAGTCAACGTTGGTGCTGTTTTAAATATTTATACAACTTACAATATTCTAGAGTCAACCTTAGTATTGTTCTGAATATTTACAGAACTTACAACATTCTAGAGTCAATCTTGGTATTGTTCTGAATATTTATAGAACTTACAACATTCTAGAGTCAATCTTGGTATTGTTCTGAATATTTATAGAACTTACAACATTCTAGAGTCAATCTTGGTATTGTTCTGAATATTTATAGAACTTACAACATTCTAGAATCAACCTTGATACTGTTCTGAATATTTACAGAACTTACAACATTCTAGAGTCAATCTTGGTATTGTTCTGAATATTTACAGAACTTACAACATTCTAGAGTCAATCTTGATACTGTTCTGAATATTTACAGAACTTACAACATTCTAGATTCAACCTTGGCATTGTTCTAAATATTTATACAGTTTACGACATTCCAGAGTCAATCTTGGAACTGTTTTAAATATTTATACAGCTTATGACTTTCTAGGATCAATCTGTTGGAAATCTAATATTTATCTTGTTGTGTGCTTTTGTTTTTGTTGAAAAATTAATTTTTTCCTTTGTTTTCTATTAGAAAGTTAAAACTTGTCTTTTTATATGTACATCTGCTCAGAACTGTAAGAAAAGGTAACTCCTGAACTTGGTTTTGGGGGAAAGTTAATACTCTACACATCAGATCCAGACCAAGAAAAAACATTGAAATATCTAAAATAAAAGTGTGACCTGCTTGATAGAGTTAAAATTCCTAAGTATGTATTATGGCTTCATTTAAAGTGAACATGAGCAGGGCCGTCACTAGGCACTGGGGCCGTGCCCCGATTCTATTTGACAGTGTCCCCCGATCTTCAGTTGGTGTCTAGAAAAATCAGAATAGAAACTATGATAGAAGCCCGGCATGGCCAGGTGGTTATGGCTCTCGACTCGTAATCCGAGGATCGCGGTTCGAATCTCCGTCACACCAAATATGTTCGCCCTTGCATCCGTGGGGGCGTTATTATGTCACAGCCAATCCCATTATTCGTTGGTAAAAGAGTAACCCAAGAGTTGGCGGTAGGTGATGATGACCAGTTGCCTTCACTGTAGTCTTACACTGCTAAATTAGGGACTGCTTACAAAACAGACCTCGTGCATCTTCGTGTGAAATTCAAAAAATAAAAAAGATCGATAGCATACCAAAACGGCGAATATTCCCGCGCCTTTGGGTCCGAGCTCCGAATAGTTAAGTGAGTAGCAGCGCCTCTGAACAAAAGAAAAAGATGTTTGTTTGTAAATAATAATATAAACAAAATGTTCTGTGTACGAAGTTTTATTACTGCTTTCTTTTACCGAGCCAGGTGGTTAGACTCTCAATCTACGGGTCGTTCCACCAAACATGCTCGCTTTTTCCGCCATAGGAGCGTTATAATGTTACGATCAATCCCACTATTCATAAAGAAAAGAGTAGATCAAGAATTGGCTGTGGATGGAGATGATTAGCTTCCTTCTCTCTTGTCTTTCTCTGTTAAATTAGGGAGGGTTAGCGCAGATACCTCTCGTCTAACTTTGCGTGAACTTCCAAATAAACCAAACCAATTCTTTATGGAATTAAGTGTTTAGTGTTCTGGTTTCAAGCCATTCATTCACATAACGTTTTAGTCTAGGTATTGAGTTGATTTGTATATATTCCTTCAATATTTGTTTTTGTTATTGTCCAAGGACTTACAACGCTTTCGACACCTGTAGTGGGCAGAGCACAGACAGCCCATTGTGTTGTTTTGCATTAACAAAAGAAGCAAATAAACAAATTATATTTATAAAAACGGTTTACGTAACTGCCTAAAATTTATACACCCTCCAGTTATCAATATACAAACCTTCTGATCAAGTCTCATCACGTGCTCTTTTCTTTTCTGATTATATTTTGAAGTGCAGTCGCGGTCAGTTATCAGTTCGGAGGATACTTTGTGTGTAGAAAAATCTCGCGTTGTGAGATAAAAGATATAGGAGGACCTGCGTGGGCGTTGGAATATTTTGCAGGGGTTAAAAATCTCATCACTATTACACGCCTATGAAACGCTGTATTGCGCGACCATCATTCTTGTACGCTCGTGCAATTTTTGGGGACCAATAGGGTGTCGAGTAATCCAAGCACTTCGTGTGAGTAACAGACTGAAAGGAATAAAGCACGCGAGGGCAAAGGTTGTTATTTATTCGTATTCAACTTGGGAATAAAAATTAATCTACAAGCTAGTAAGCAGTGGTGAGGTTGTGGGTCGACCCCCTAAAGAATTAATAGAAGGAAAAGTTACTTTGAATCCAGTCTGTCTGTGGCACATTTATTATCACACAGATGTTAATGATTGGAACAGTTATTTATATTTATTAAATAAACGAAATATAAAGAATGTTACAAAAAGAACTAATTCATGAGCATCTAAATCTCAACAACCTATAAAACGTCAAGTCTCCAATCCTCTTTAATGGTGCTATATATTCGAGAAACAACGAGAACAGCGTGTGTACTGGCAACTAACTAGATATTTTTACGTGCGGTGAATGCATATAATCAAATGTTTAGTCACTTATGCATCACAGTTGATTTTGGACAGGTATAGATTTTTTTTAAAGGCGGTCTTTTCAAGAGAGAGAATGTCTAATAAGAGTTATATTTGAATTGGGGAAGAGGTCTTTGATGAATGTGGATCTCCCAGATCCAGATAAAGATTGTTTATTTGAAGCTGAGCACAAAGCTACACGATGGGTTATTTGTGCTCTGCCTACCACGAGTATCGAAACCCGGTTTCTAGCGTTGTAAGTTCGCATACATACCGCTATGCCACGGGGGTGGGCTCCAGATCACTCTCTTGGATCCAAAAAAGGATCTAAATTTCGATCCAGACATTCCATATCCATAAGTGAGTTAATTAAATAACTGATGTACTAACAAGTTCTTCTAAATGTCCTCGATTATAGGGCGATATTTTATGTTTATTATTTTCTGCTCGACAAGCCACGCCAGTAGTTCGCATGTTGTAATTCGTAAACAGTGTTAGCACATGGAAATTAGATTATGATATGGCTCTCGTTCAATGAAAGCTCGACGTGGCCTAGTAATAAGTCGGAACCGTAAACCTGAGGATTCATGGTTTGCGACTCAGTGCAACAAATAAAGTGATCTGCACTTTGTGGTAGTGGGTTTGCTATTACATTGACAATCAAATTCCACCAATCAATCATACTAAAGTAAACTATTTGTTCGTTTGAGGGCTAATAACTCTAAACTGCGGAATTAAATCTCTAAATTGCACGTAGCACAGATGGTCCTTTATGTATCCATGAGCTGAAACAAAAGCAATAAAAACAGATTTGTTTGGTGACTTGCAGGAGAAACAAAATAACGTTGCCAATGTTTGTTCAAAACATTACTTATTTTATTGTGGTGTCAAAGCTTCTCGAAGTCAATACATTGCTGTTTTCTAAGCATTCTGTGTTTTGTAAATTTTAAGTATGCTACGTGCTATTTTACGTCATAAAAAGAACAAATAATATTTGTGGACGGTTTCCATTTTATTTCAACTGTTTATTATATTTCTAAATAACGTTACACTGGTATCATATAGTCCACTTCATTTTTTCGAGTGTGTATATACATACATTTAACGAAAATGAATACATTTTAATGAAGTAAAATAAACAAACTCATAAGGAAGGTGGCCCCCGGCCTGGCCAGGTGGTTAAGACACTCGACTCGTAATCTGAGGGTCGCGGGTTCGAATTCCCATTGCACCAAACATGCTTGCCCTTTCAGCCGTGGGGTCGTTATAATGTGAGGGTCAATCCCACTATTCGTTGGCAAAAGAGTAGCCCAAGAGTTGGCGGTGGGTGGTGATGAGTAGCTGCCTTCCCTCTAGTTTTACACTGCTAAAATAGGGACGGCTAGCACAGATAGCCCTTGAGTAGCTTTGTGCGAAATTCAAACCAAACCACAAGGAAGGACTGCGTTAAAAACAGCAAATCCAAACCTCTGGCTAATTATATTAGTTATAACTTAAAAAAGAAGCCGACACAAAAATAAATTAGATACAAAACGCTGCACTAATTGAAAAGTTCGCAGGGTACATTTTATAATCTTACATTATAGTTTGTACCCTGAGATCTTTTCAATTAGTGCAACGTTTTGTATCTAATTTATTTTTGTGTCGGCTTCTTTTTTAAGTTATAACAAACTTATATATATATATACATAATGCTTTAATTGTTGTTTAGCTATTCCAAAAGCCGAAGAAAGCCGTAACGACCTTTCAGAAGTCACTTGAACTCTCTGTAGGAAGAGGGGTGATCGTGAAATTCAAACACTAACAATATTCGTTGTTTTCATCATTCACGTCTACCATCGTTCACATTCACGAGAAAACGCGATACACAATTAAACAACACTGTCTGGTTTCCACCAGTGACATCTGGTGTCATACACTGTTTTTCAAATCTGTCAAGTTTGCGAGCGCGTCACGACACATCAATAACATGGGTGACCCCACAGTGAAAAATCAGAGGGAGGAGATATGAGGACTGTGTTGGCCATGTGTGGTGCGTATGTGGAAAATGCTTGCAAATAACCGATCACTGAAAGTGCTCACTGCAATGGTGACCCATAGCGGGTAAGGCCGATAAGAAGAAATAACTACGTAATCTAAAATGAATCAATACCATTCACCTACAGAATAAATTCTGGCATCTTTGATTTTGATTTGGTACAGTTTCCAGTACGCAGTTTTAACGATTAGCGCCATCTGGTTATAATTATTTGTATCATTGGAATCAGTGTTTTCTCCACCTCCTTCGTCCATCTATCCAGACATCAAAACACTGTAGCAATTAATTTTCGGGTCATAGATGAACGAACATTTTAGACTATCTGCGCTGTGTCTCCCCACCTTCCTCCCCGCGCCTATAAAAATCCGATTTATAGCGTTAGCAGCCCTCAGATTTCTCTCTTAGTCACCACAGATTATAAATGTCAGAACAAGACAACTAATTTTATAAAACACCATAAAACGTGTCTCTTTTATAAGCTAAGGATTTAAAACGTTAAAGAACGAGTGTTGATACCTGAGGTAGACACAACACAAATAGACTATGATGCAGTTTTGTATTTAACAATAAATAAAGATACTTTTATAGGGAGTTTCCATTGTTCGACAGTGTTGCTTCTATGAAATATCTTACTTACCCATTTATTTGTAAAAAGTTTGTTTGTTTTGGAATTTCGCACAAAGCTACTCGAGGGCTATCTGTGCTAGCCGTCCCTAATTTAGCAGTGTAAGACTAGAGGGAAGGCAGTTAGTCATCACCACCCACCGCCAACTCTTGGGTTACTCTTTTACCAACGAATAGTGGGATTGACCGTCACATTATAACGCCCCCACGGCTGGGAGGGCGAGCATGTTTGGTGCGACTCGGGCGCGAACCCGCGACCCTCAGGTTACGAAGCGCACGCCTTAACGCGCTAGGCCATTTGTAAAAGGAATAGCACTATGAACAACAAACAGTTTATTAACTCACAAGAAGAATTTGGTGGGATCGCTACTGCGTACCTCTGAAACTTATATATAAAAAGAAAGGATCGCTGTGCGAGTAAAAGACGTTTCAACACATCATTCATATAATTCTTATTTCATATTTATATGATCTCTTGTCTATCAGTTCCCCTTGTTTATGTTAGTGATGAATAGTAGAATTCCCCCAAACCGGTGTAACTCGGTGAAAAGTTATAAACCGAGTGGATTTGTATTTTAGAATCATATCTATTGCCGAAAATATACTCAATGACGAAGGGAGTGGATGGGCCTGATCCCCACAGGCTTTTCAATCTGTCTCAGTAGAAATGCAACAAAATTAGGAAAATGACGCTTAGGAAAAGCAGGAGAATGTATAAAATTTAATCCAGAACTTTCTGGATCCCCAAGAGCTTTCAGGGCTGGCAGGCAAACTGTAATGGATGTGCTTTGCTCAATCACAGAAACCTTGGGCCTCCCACTTTTAATTTGCCTCCTACACTTCTGTCTCCTTCAGAGAATGTAACAGCAAAGAGGCTGCCCTGTAGCAAAGTGGTATGTCTGCGAACTTACAACGCTAGAAATCGGAGTTCAATACCCGTGACGAGCAGAGCACAGATCGCTCTTTGTGTAACTTTGTACTTAACTACAAAAAAATAAAATAAAGTAACGCACAGTATGCTTTCATAAGTATAATTATGCTTAGAAACTGTTGTTGGTGATTTAATAAATAGTAAATGTATTTTGTTATTCATCAAACAGTTAAGCACTTAAAACGTACCTCGCTTTCATATTTGATATTTTATACAAAATAACTATGAATTCACAGTCAAGATTCTAGCAGTTATTTAGACGCTGAACGAACATTTCTGGTCAACTCATAATTACCTTCATACCAGGACAATATTGAACTTTGATGACCAAACGTCTTGATATCCATGGCTGTAATTCACGCTACTCAGATTTCAATACCCATGGTGGGAAGAAAACAAGTCGCTCTTTGAGGAGATTCGTGCTTAAATACCAACAAACAATTATAGCTCCTTTAAAATAATGTTTCACCACCATGGATTCACAAAAACATGAAGCAAAATACAGAGAGATAGAGAGAATATGTAGTAATGATATGTAAAATATATGTCTAGTTATTTGGAAGAAAACTACTTGCCCCCTAGTGGCACAGAGGTATGTCTGCGGATTGGTACAGCTAGAAATCGGGGTTTCGATACCCGTGGTGGGCAGTGTAGTTTGTGCTTAATTCTGATCAATCAGCATTCATATTATTAAAACTTAAAATCATTCCAAACTTGTTTTTCACAGTTTTAGGTATCACTACATTATTGCAACTTCATATAAGCATAAATCGTATATTGTTGTATGGGATTGTAGGTTTCCGTATTACTAACAGACTTTAAACTTTTCACTTAGATTTTGCAAGTTCAGGAAGCAAGAAAGGCTGGTCACTGCTGCTTTATTATTAATATGCTAGAGAACTATGAAAGAAAAGTTGTTCATATATAAACTGGTATAATTTTGGCATTGTTATTAGTTTATATACTCAAACATTATTAAAAATTCCCCAGAAATCCATCTAAAAAACTGAAACCATTGAAAATATTACGTTACAGTGAAAATCAAGCTTACAACTAAATTTAATGGTTCGAAACGCGTGTTCTTATTCTCTTCAGACCGTATATTGACCAACTTATATATAATTGTTTTTTAATTTTGCGTAAAGCGTCATAAGGGCTATCTGCGCTAGCCGTCCCTAATTTAGCAGTGTAAGACGAGAGACAAGGCAGCTAGTTAGCACTACCCACCGATAACTCTCGGACTATTTTTTTCCCAACAAATCGTGGGTTGACCATAACATTATAACACCACTACGGCATGTCTCAGGCCAAAAATATGACAGATAACGTGTGGATTTTCAGTACAATTATTTGACACCTGCATACTCATGTTTGTTCCTTATTGACTTCTGAGGCCTTGGCCTCCTGCGAAATTCGTTAAGATATGAAGTGGTCAAGGATTTGAAATCTTATAATCGTTAAAGATGACAAATGAACTTGTATTCAACATTATCCTAACTTATTGAGAACAAATACGTCTTTAAACATACTGCTTCTTAACATGTGGAAAGAAAAATCCACAGTTATCTCAGAACCATCTCTTTGTTTCATGATTGATTACCAAGCGAAAAGGGTTGGGAAAAAAGCAATTTTCTTTTCTCTTAAGGACCGAAATCATATAAGATGGAAGGATGATAGGGCACATCTGAGACACTTCGTTTATCAAGCAGCTATTAACAAATAGTGATAAAACATTTATATTAGTTTCTGAGATTTTCATTTTAATTGTTTAATAAAATTCCCAGAATATCAGTTTACAAATCTTCATCATACATTTCACATTTAATGAAACAATCAGTGAGAGCCACGCTGATTAGTGTTTTCCACTGTGGTAAACTCAGCAGTGTTCCAATTAGTTTATGATTATTTTTATTGGTGAAAAAATTGACCGTCGCAATTTTACGGCCAGAGAAACCTCAAGCAGCACAATTAATATCTTCAAAAGATCTAAAGTGTCTGCTAAGATACCTCCACAGCCACTTATTTTGAAGCTAAACACCAAGGTAACCAACACCTGCTCTTTCCACACAGAAATGATGAATCGCGTCCAGTGAATACTCTATACCCAAGCAGTAATATAAAGAATAGGACCCACATGCATATAATGTTTAGGCTTAACCTTTAAGAGGCCCTTTTACGGTTTATAGTTGGTTTAAAAAGAACAGCTATTATTCTGCAGTTTCTTTTAGATATGAATGATTACAGATTGTCCTGGTTAAAGATTCATTCTTAATAAAAGTCACCTTATACTACAATCCTCTTTGGAAATGTGTGTTACGTTACATGCGTTTACAATTTTAGTAAAGCATGTGCTGACATCTGCATGACCTTAAATCGTATTGTGTTTCTATTGTTGTATCAAAGTGGTTCCTGAATATAGTATTGAAGATTCTTCTTACTTCAGTGACTCCTTTCAGGTCCAAACAGCTCCAGAAATAAACAACTCCAAATCAATAAGGTAAACGATACAACTGAATGCTTAGTTGAACTTTCGTATAGCTACACGACTATTAGCACTAAGACCCGGCATGGCCAGGTGGGTTAAAGCGTTCGACTCGCAATCTGAGGGTCGCGGGTTCGAATCCCCGTCGCACCAAATATGCCCGCCCTTTCAGCCGTTGGGACCTTATAACGTGGTAGTCAATATTCGTTGGTAAAAGGGTAACCTAAAAGTTGGCGGTGGGTGATGACGACTAGCTGCCTTTACTCTAGTCTTACACTGCTAAATTAGGGACGGCTAGCGCAGATAGCCCTCGTGTAGCTTTACGTGAAATTCCAAAACAAACAATTAACCCTAAATTGGCATGTTGCTTAGAAGGTTTCGTATAATAAACAAGGGGTAATCTTCAACAACCACGGCACTTCAGGTTATTTTAGGCAAGATTAGAGTAAATCAATCTATGAAAGTTTGGGCATAGTCAAATACATCAAACGAAAGGGTTCGACTACCTGAGACGAAAATTGTCGTTAGATCTCAACGGAGCTTAAGCTATAAGCAAAGTACGAAGGCTGTTCAAAAAATACGCGAACTGTTTGAATTGCGCGGCTCCAATTGGTTCCAGGGAAATCCGCTTGGTGTCGCTAGGTTCGCACAGATCAGCTGATTACGACATCATTTCCCGATTGCTGATATCTTCATTTGTGTATTAGCTACGCGGCTTTAAGTGAAGTGCGATTTTTTCGTGTGGAGGATTTCAGAATGAATGACCTGAAGGAGCAAAGACTTGCTGTGAAATTTTGTGTTAAACTTGGAAAATCTGCGACTGAAACTTTTGCTATGCTTAACACGGCTTACGGTGATGTTGCTATGAAACGTACGGCATGTTTCAAGTGGCATGAACGTTTAAAGGATGGTCGACAGTCCATTAAAGATGATGAGCGTCCTGGACGTCCTTCCATGTCAACTGACGACCCACACGTCGACAAAATCAACACCCTGGTGCGGGCAAATCGACGTCTGACTGTCAGGGAGCTTGCTGAAGAGTGTGGGATATCAGTTGGATTTTGTTACGAGATTTTGACCGAAAAATTGAAGATGCACCGCGTTGCTGCGAAATTCAGCCCTCAGAACTCGTGAGTTTTTGGCCAAACACTCGATCACTGTTCTTCTCCACCCCCCTTACTCACCTGACCTTGCTCCTTGCGATTTTTTCTTGTTCCCCAAACTCAAAAGACCCTTGAAAAGAAGAAGATTTGAGACGATTCCCGAGATTAAGGCAAATGCGACGAAGGAGCTGGAGGACATTACAAAAGAAGCGTACCAGGACTGTTTCAACAAGTGAAAACACCGTTGGGATAAGTGTGTGCGTTGGGGAGGAGAGTACTTTGAAGGGGTCCCAGACCTGTAACTTCTAAGTAAAGTACATTTTGTTTTATGACATCAGTCCGCGTATTTTTTTAACAGACCTCGTATTATTAAAACAAAAGAGAATTAAAAAACAGTAAAAACGCACTTATGTAATAAACAAGTCATCTTGTTTGTTTGTTGCTGTTTTTTTCTAATAAAATGAATGTTTTTATACTAATAAACCACCGGGAATCTACTGCTGCTAAATCATTAATGTTTGTTTTGTTATTGCAAAGCCATCTCGAGTTATCTGCTGAGCCGATAGAGGGGAATCCGTAGACAGACCCCTGTAGAAGCGGGGGGCAAATCATTGATAGAAACCTCTTCAGTTGTTGTTTATGAATTAAGCACAAAGCTAGTCAATAGGCTATCTGGGCTCTGCCCACCACGGGTTTAGAAACCCGGGTTTTAGCATTGTAAGTCCGCAGACATACCGCTGAGCCACTGAGGGACAACATCTTCAAAGGCTGGCTGTTACTGACATTTAATCTACAGTTGTGATTAACCATTCGCTTAAGATTGCGTGTAACACACGACTATTATGATCAAATAATTTAAAATGTGAGGTGATAACTCTTCATGTTTTGTTCATTATTATTATGTATATATCATATTACCTTCCATTCAATCACTCAAGTTTATCTACTTCACACTCCATTAGAATTAATTGTAATATTATATTCTCATAGGAAACCAGAATGGCTGACACTGGATGGCGCTAAGATCAATCATATTAATTATGGTAATATTTAAAATCAGCCAATAAGTGTTACTCTATATAATTAAATTAATCAGATACTGTTTGATACTTTTAGATCTTTTAATTGTTGTAAGTTATAATGAATCAGAGAGTTTGTAATTGTATTTATAAACAGATTTTCTGATAATGTATACAGTTAGGCCTTTTCTTTCTGCTAACTTTTTACTTTAATGTTGTATTGTTGGGTTAAAACTTGAAGTTCAAGTTTATTATTTGTAAAATATCACACCAGGCATTTTAAAACTATGAGACTTTTTCTCTTTTTTTAATGTGAGGATATCTTGACTATGTAAGGTAAGACAAGTTGAAGAAGTGTTTTGTTGAAATCTTGGAAAGGTATCATATGTAAGTGTGGTTGGAAAAACTTTAAATTACGGTACCTGAAACCTAGGTGCTAATGTTTGAATTTGTAACCTGAGGATCACTTCAAGCGGTTGTGGTCAAGCAGAGGACACCTAAATTTCAGGCATAACAGTCCTTAACTTTCAAATAATGAGTGGAAGAAAGACAACCAACCACTAGCGCCTGCCGTCACAAGAGTTTTGTCTAGAATTTTAAACTAAATAACGAGATTGACTGTCCCCTTTATAACGCACCCATAACGAAATGTAAAAAGCGCATTCAGCAATATTACGTCTCAAATTCTGGACCCATATATTCTATGTCATACATCAAGTAACGTTAGCAGGTAAGACGGTTAATTCTACTTTTATTTTGTTGTGGTTTTGCCTACCGTTTATTTATTATACTTTCTGTCGTTTAGTTCAACTCTGAATTTTGAGTTACATTAAAGTGTTAAGGCTCCCTCTGGGTAGAGCAAGTTGAATTTTAGTAAGTATGTATATATTATGAAATTGACACTAGTCTACCCTAGCGATAAGGTATAGATTGATATTAATGTTCTGAAAGATTACATAAGTCAATTAATTACATGATATATAACCTCGTTATATACCCACTAAATAAAAATCCTGCCTTAAGCTTAAATAAGTTAGTTCACGAGGTATATTAAAACGTGTTATTGTGAGTGCTGGGCAAGTCCGGATTTATTAACCGTGTTTTGGGTAGGTTATATACTTCCTATTTTAGCTATTTTAAAATTTCATGTTGGATTTCAATGGTTTTCAAAATTGTTTTTGGTTGTTTGACCTTGGTTATAGCGGCTGTTTGTTTTAGTCAGTTACAAGTTCGTCAGAAAAGTTTCTTAAACCCAGATATCCATTAATTTTAAATGGTGTCGTTGTTGTTGTTCCAAGTTAATACTGGCACTGGGCCAATACTCCATCACGTAATGTGTACTATACATGTATTACGTTAGAATTCTCACTTTTCTCCCTCTATTAAATTATTTTATCTTCAAAAGTCTGGGAAAAGCTTGCACCCTCATATTGTAATGTGTTCTCTTTCTTTGCTTTTTAAGCTCTGTGAAACGCAGATCGCCATACACCATTTGGAATAATTAGAATACGTTTAAAAGCCACGTGCTTTACATATCGTTTTTTCGTTTAAAATGTTTATTATATTAACAAGTAATGTTGTGGCATTATGAACAACGCTTTAGATAATACTGAACAATTAATTATTCATGTTTCCAACATCTACGATCCTCTGCATAGCTTTTGTTTTGTTTTAATTTCGCACAAAGCCATACGAGTGCCATATGCGCTACCCGTCCCTCATTTTGGAACTGTAAGACCAGAGGGAAGGAAGCTAGTCATCACCACCCACCGCCTACTCTTGGGCTACTCTTTTACCAACGAATAGTGGGATCGATCGTAACATTATAACGACCCTACGGCTGAAAGGGCGAGCATGTTTGGTGCGACGGGGATTCGAACCCTCGACCTTAGGATTATGAGTCCAACCTCTTAACCCACCTGGCCATGCCAGGCCCCTGTATAGCTGTTGTTTGTTTAAAGAATGTAAAACAACAACAAAAACCGACCTTTACGTTTTAGCCCCTTCATGATTTCTTGTCCCTAAATGTCTATAAAGAGTTGTTTCATGAGTTTTCTTCCTTCCAACCCTACTTGATTCATACTCGCAGGTTAGACATGAATATAAATATTTTAATAAATTAACCGTAAGATGAAAGGAAGTAACCGATTGTTTTTCAACGGTTCGTTCTTACGCTATACGCTGCGTCAAGTTTTTAAATGTATCACAATCAGATGAGGGAACTTAGACCGAAAAGTCTCTTAAATTTATTTTAGTTAACTTGTATCAGTAGTGTCGATCACTGTTTGCCATTGGTTTTCTACACCTGTTTGGTCTTTCTCTTTGAATTATTACATGTTTGAAAACACTATACTGAATAAATGTGTTTTTAATTGAAATTATTTCGCTGATGCATGGACTTCATCAACTTTTATAAACTATTTAAAATGCTTGTAGGTCTTTGTTGTTGTCGGTTATTAGGCCTCTAACGACATGTGGTAAAATAAGTTGCAAAAATATGTTTGTTTCGAATATGTGGCAGAGAGCTACGCAAGGGTTACCTGTCAATATTGTATTGACAGACAAGGAGAGCAGGCAGCCAAGAGCCCCATCATTAACCTTTGGGTTACTGTAATCAAGTAGTGGAATTTAGTTGTTAATCTTGTAACACACTCAGGGTGCCTAAGTGAGAGGAGAGCAGGCAGCCAAGAGCCCCATCATTAACCTTTGGGTTACTGTAATCAAGTAGTGGAATTTAGTTGTTAATCTTGTAACACACTCAGGGTGCCTAAGTGAGAGGAGAGCAGGCAGCCAAGAGCCCCATCATTAACCTTTGGGTTACTGTAATCAAGTAGTGGAATTTAGTTGTTAATCTTGTAACACACTCAGGGTGCCTAAGTGAGAGGAGAGCAGGCAGCCAAGAGCCCCATCATTAACCTTTGGGTTACTGTAATCAAGTAGTGGGATTTAGTTGTTAATCTTGTAACACACTCAGGGTGCCTAAGTGAGAGGAGAGCAGGCAGCCAAGAACCCCATCATTAACCTTTGGGTTACTGTAATCAAGTAGTGGAATTTAGTTGTTAATCTTGTAACACACTCAGGGTGCCTAAGTGAGAGGAGAGCAGGCAGCCAAGAGCCCCATCATTAACCTTTGGGTTACTGTAATCAAGTAGTGGAATTTGGTTGTTAATCTTGTAACACACTCAGGGTGCCTAAGTGAGAGGAGAGCAGGCAGCCAAGAGCCCCATCATTAACCTTTGGGTTACTGTAATCAAGTAGTGGAATTTAGTTGTTAATCTTGTAACACACTCAGGGTGCCTAAGTGAGAGGAGAGCAGGCAGCCAAGAACCCCATCATTAACCTTTGGGTTACTGTAATCAAGTAGTGGGATTTAGTTGTTAATCTTGTAACACACTCAGGGTGCCTAAGTGAGAGGAGAGCAGGCAGCCAAGAACCCCATCATTAACCTTTGGGTTACTGTAATCAAGTAGTGGGATTTAGTTGTTAATCTTGTAACACACTCAGGGTGCCTAAGTGAGAGGAGAGCAGGCAGCCAAGAACCCCATCATTAACCTTTGGGTTACTGTAATCAAGTAGTGGAATTTAGTTGTTAATCTTGTAACACACTCAGGGTGCCTAAGTGAGAGGAGAGCAGGCAGGCAAGAGCCCCATCATTAACCTTTGGGTTACTGTAATCAAGTAGTGGAATTTAGTTGTTAATCTTGTAACACACTCAGGGTGCCTAAGTGACAAATGCGATTTCTGTTTTATTTGTTTGTGAGGCAAGGGGATGCGATCCTCGGACACTCAGATTCAAAATAAAGGAATACCAACTATATTAACAAAAACATCGCCATTACTTCAATTAATTCCACTATTCTGCTGGTAGGAATCATGCCCATTTTATTTACGTTTTTTTAATCGATTCCTTGCATTGTGTGATATGCAAATCATTAAGATGGAAGATGTGAATCCCTACCGGCAATAAAAGTTAATTTGACGGTTAGCATTGAAATTAGGTAAATTTGATATAATGATGGTGTTTAAGCTTGTCTAATTTAAGTTCTAAGTGAGTTAGTCTTACTTATAGACAAACTATAGGTGTAACAGCCTTGAAACATCAACTTCATGTGACGAACACGTGCGCGTCTTTTTGTAATTCAACGCAATGACTCAACACCTTCTTCGGAAGTTGTTTTTGATGGATGCGTTTTGATTGTTAGGGAAATTAACGTAAGACTTGGGTGATTCCATTTATTCACAGGGGAAAATAGAGGCATTTAATTTCCGAAATTAAGTTTGACGTCTTAGATTACATTATTAAAATTTGTATGGCTTTTAACACTCCTTACTTAACGTCTTCAATTCATACATAACTTTAACTTGATAGCATGATTAAAATTATGGATGACGTGTTGTTACGTAAATATTAAATGCCAACTAGTCAAAAAGTAAGGAATCTAAACTAGCAAGTAATAAATAAAACCAATTTAAGTTTTAAAAGTTACAAACTTATTTGTTTTCGGTATATCTTGAGTTGGAAGTGACGGGAGGTTTTCTGATAAATGACAGAATTGTTGAAGGAAACTGAAATGCTAAAGTTGCTTTAGCCTTAGACAACAAATGAAAGAAAAATAAGTTAGTGCTGGATTCACTATACGTTAATATCTAACACAAAACTTAATGATGGCGTAACAAGACTCGGTATAACTTTGTAGTGCTATTGTAGTTTGAAAACATTTTACTGAAGAACTTGGTACTGACGTAGAATATTCAAGCCTTTTTAAAAGAAAGTCACGAAGCGTCAAACGCTGAAACTGGCTAAATTATGGAAAACTAATACACCTAAACAGGTTATTAAAATAAGTTAACTGTAATGGATACGTAAAAGGAAAAACACCAAGATTTAAGTTATTTGTATAAAGAAAAAAAACTCGGCCTGTTGATTTTTCGGTAGTCCGCCTGCTATTGACATTTAAACAATTTTAAATTTATTTTGACAATTTTAAAAATATTATACTGTATATATAAGTAGCGTTTCATAAGTGTTGATAATAAGGTTAGAAAAAATGACCTTTAAACTCCAAATCATAGATATAAAAACGCTAGACTGGCCAGTCATTTCCATTTGTCATTGAAGAACACTTCCCGTGCTGTCGCCATTGCTCTGTGTTGAAGTTCGACCTGACAAACAATGTAAAATAACTGGGAGTGACAGAAGTATGTCACAACCCGAAAGAACTGGGGAAACAAGGTGCTATGCCATTAACCGTTACACATATCGTAACCAAAATTAGAAAGCGGAGGCTGTTTCATTCCACAAGTAAGTCAAAACTTTTACTCTTCTGTAATATATTAGATTACAATGGGCAACATCATCGTGGAGACGGTGGCGACATTGAAAGAGCGTGGATGTTTATATCTGTTTCAAAGTATGTATGAGAGTTTCTTGTTTTATTTTTGGAAGGCATATCACACTACACAAATCGGCATGACAGTTTGGTAGCTTTTGATTTGAAAGGATGTACCCATATAAGTAGAATTACGACATTCTAAAATCGCCTGCTGGCCAGTTAGGCTATAAATAGTTTGTTTGTTTGTTTTTGGAATTTCGCACAAAGCTACTCGAGGGCTATCTGTGCTAGCCGTCCCTAATTTAGCAGTGTAAGACTAGAGGGAAGGCAGCTAGTCATCACCACCCACCGCCAACTCTTGGGCTTCTCTTCTACCAACGAATAGTGGGATTGACCGTCACATTATACGCCCCCACGGCTGGAAGGGTGAGCATGTTTAGCGCGACGCGGGCGCGAACCCGCGACCCTCGGATTACGAGTCGCACGCCTTACGCGCTTGGCCTTGCCAGGCCGGCTATAAATAGACGCCGCCAAAACATACACTGCATACAGATATGAGTTCTGTGTACATACAGTTTCAATGCTATCACTTAGAGTCGATATAGAATATTAAGTATACCACTTCGCTTAATGGATGAGAGAGAAATTTTGATTAGTTTGTGTGATATAAGACAAGTGTAATCTGATCAGTGACATTATGGCTTATCTGGGAAACAATTCAAACATAGGCTTAATCGCAATACTGCCAATAGGCTCATTCTCAGGATTACATGATATATTAACATTTTGCAGACGGCTCCTTCCAATCCAAAATCATTGAGATGTTATTGTATTTACATGTTCACGTGGGAACAAAGTACTACAGAAATAACTATCACATGAAATAATAGAATTTGATTAGCATACAATTATGAATTGTATACTTAATGTTGAAAGTCATTTATTGTACTGTACATATATATATATATATATATATATATATATTCCTGCAGTGTTCTTGAAACTAATCCATTGTAGAGTACCTTACTCAGTTGGAAAAGTCAGGTCTATGTTATTGGTATTTTTCTACATAAGAATTTTCGTAAGATTTGTAAAATTACTCTGTTGCATACATTACGCACAGGGCCATTTTCTGAAAACAGATTTTTAAATATTGTTGGAAAATTGGATTTGTACTTTAATCTTTTGATATGTTTTAATAAATACTGGTAGACTAAAATTATTACACATTTGTAAATGTATGCAGGTTCAGAAAGGACCGTTATGAACTGTATTGAGACGTCTTTGATGAGGATAATATATTGGTCATTAAAGTTAAGGTATGCACATGGTAAAGTAAGACACACAGGTACTTACAGAAAGTATTAGACATATATTGTGGTATGCAGATTAGATAACGCTAGGCCAATGAAATGGTAAAAGTGACACTTCTCGTTTGTTTTTAATTATTCATGTATATATCCATAAAGTTGAGCCATTTAAAATTTACAACATTAATCTGCATGTCTTGTACTGCACCGGTGATATATGAGTTTCATATATAATAATACAGGGTGTTCGGAAAGTCACTGTGCAGTTTTGAAAGCAGCGATAACAGCATTCATTCAGTCTATTTCAAGCCAGCAACTGATAGCGGTGTTTAGAAATAAAATAAGAAGGATCCAAGCCTGTATTGATGACAAAGGGGGTCACTTTCAACATTGTTTATAATTGTCATTCATATTTACCTCCTGTATTCTATATTGAAGCATGTATGTTGATAAATATATAAGTGCACAGCGACTTTCCGAACACCCTGTAAAAGAGTATGTCTGTGGGTGTGGTCGCCATAACTTAAAAAAAAAAAGAAAAAAGCCTAAAACCCCCGAAAGCTTCACCCATACTAAGTGGACTATAAGAGTATGCACGTAGGTATTATTACTTATCCACGTATATGCGCATCTTTTTATGAAGTAAACAAGCGACAAACCACATAGAAAATAATATGTGAATGCCATAGCTCCAAAAGCAAAGAACCTAGAAACCTAAAATTTTACACCCACACTAAGTAGACTCTAAGGGTGTGCACCTGACTATTGTTACTCATCCACTTGCGTGCGTATCTTTTCAACGAGGCAAGCTAGCGAAAACCTACATAGAACAGAAGTGGTTCCTTTTATTACAAATTAGCGATAGTACCAAGCTTTGAGCAGGCTAGCAAGTTCATAGTGTATGTATTGTGAACCCATTTCGGCGTAAAAGTATAACCTATATACTATTGGAACGCATTGTTACAAAAAATACACTGGCTACGATATATATATATATATATTAGTTGTTCTATAAGGAATAGCTTCCTTTCTATGTGGTTTTCTACTTGTCTCATCAAAAAGGATGCACATACGCGCGCACAAGTAGCTACGATAAGTAATAATCCAATAATCCAAGCGAAGCATGTTACTGTCGATGTTAAAAGGTGAATCTCACTATGGGGAATGACATTTGGCTTTGATGGTAGCCTGATCCTAATAACCACTGTTCTCATGAGGAGAAGGTTGACATTTCATCCAAAGGATTTTGTTCTTATTACAGAATAACAATAGTAGTGAAATATAATTAATTTCACCCAGATTATGAATTTACAGTTTCATGAGGAATTATTTATTCTTCTTTAAAATATGAGACTGGTTATGTACACGAGTTAAAGTACAATAACAATTAGAAGGTTGTAGCAAAGTGTTTTTCCTATACTTCAAGTCTTTAATTATAAGAACTTGCAGAGACCATATGGAGGTAAGGGACGCAGTTCCAAACAGATCAAGTATTAGGTGAAGATAGAAGAACATGACCATTCAGTCATAACTCGATAGAAAGTGAATCTATGACAAAGTAACATTGTTAAATTAATTGTCTTCAGATCTAGTACACTATAGGTAATACATCGTTGATGAAATTAGTGTAATGAACCTGTGTTACTTCTTTTGGGCATCATGTTGTGTGTGTGTATATAAATATATATATATTCAATCATTTCTATTAGTTTTTGCGACAAATTCTCAAATAGATCTGAATAAATTTTATTATAATTATATAATAAATTTTCTTAACTATTTCCACCCACTTCTATTAAGAATATTAAACGTTTGGAGGTGCACCTTCTCCACAGCCTAGAAATGGACATGACGCGCCACCTCTTGTCCATTGGCAACAATATTTGAGATGTGTATTTTTTCTATGACACATAATAAACACCGACGTTAACAAATAAACAAAAACAGATTTTAGTCTTAAGATTTCCATTCGGGGTTACAATCCAACGCATTTTTCATATATGTCAGATATGTTTTGCGAGCTATTTTTGTACTAATTTCTAAGTTAAAAATCACGTTTACATGATCTTGCCTTAGCACACTTGTTAAAATCAAACAACAACATTATCCAAACGTCTATTTTAAATGTTAAAACATCAAAAGTTGCGAGGTGTATTCCCATTGTCATTTCGACTGGCGGGCTTTGAAAATTCAACACATGGCAATGACGGCCGTTTGAGTGTGTTGAAAAATTACGTGACTTCCAATCTAGTGTCATTTATATCTATGCTCTAGATAATCATAGAGTAAATTTTATTTTAACCAATTGTTTTGACTATGCTACCAATTTTATGCAATATACAATTATATCCTGAAAGTAATAAAAATCAAAGTTACCTGGATATTATATCTGCATAAACGTTTTTGTAAATTAACTTTATCATACGTTTACCAGTGTTTAACGTGTTATTAGGTTTCTGTTCTGCCAACATTACATCCGACATATTCTGATATCCGTGAAAGAAATTGCGCAAGCATCTTTTTTGGCGATTTTTGTCTTTAACGGTTTTTAATTTAATATGAACTTTCAAAAGAGACGACCCTAACTTTGTCATCAATTTGATTGCAAACTATGTTAGCTATTTCTGTAATTAACTATTCATTGTAATATGTGAGAAACAATAAAATACTCTAAATGGTTTGACGACAGAGAGATGAATAAATATCATGTCACTGAAACTTGAAAGACGTCAGAAGTGCAAGCTGACGTCTGTTTCAATTTGTCACGTCGTGTCGCAGAATTTGGGAAGAACATGTGAAAAATAACGTCTAAACTTCACACAGTAAATAAAATGTGTCTTGACTAATGTCTAATACTGAGACTGCAAGAAGTTTGTATCACAATATTTGCCTGACTGTGTTACCAGCATTCAAAGACATATTCAAGCTTTTTGAGACTTCATTTTTAAAAGTCGAAGTCACGTTACTCATCTGTTAACTGATAAAAACAGGATAGTTCGTTGGTCAAACTAATGATCACTGGACTGTTTCAGTGTCACATATAAGATGTGGTTAAACTCATCTGTCAATGGACTAACTAATTAACGTACTTTCTTCTAATTTCTAGCTTCCAGGAAGAAATGGGAGCCACGTAACTTATACTCATTGGAATTCCAAAATGCTGATAAATTAATCTTTGAGTTAGATAATATATTAAATATATTTTTATATTAAACTAGTGTATAACGTATAATAAAATGTTTGATTATTTGTTATTCTACAACGAGAAGTAAAACGAATTTAAAATCTAATTTATATAAAAAAAACACATTCCTTCGGCCTACGCATTCTTATTTAATATTTATTAGAGGAAAAAAAAACTCGTGTTTCCCGCATACATGCCCCCCGCTAGTACAGCGGTATGTCTTCAGACTTACAACGCTAAAATCAGGGGTTCGATTCCCCTCGATTGGCTCAGCACATAGCTCGATATGGCTTTGCTATGAGAAAACACACACGCACCTGCACACATTTTTTGTTTGTGGTGTTTTATTTGAAAGTCCACAGTTAAATAAAATGTAAATACAGTCAAGAACATGTAGACAATAAAATTACAGAAAGTTATTGACAAAAAGGACGCTTTCTAAGCATCATAAGACAAGATTTTTTATAGGAAGATAACAAAGTTGTCGAGGAGACTCTGGGTTGCCTCTTGTACATATTTGTAAAAACTACTACAACGAAGTGATAAGAAGCAAATGTGTCCTATTTTTTTCTATTCAATTGGTGTTATAAACATTTTAAAAATCTAAAATTACACTGTGGATTCTTACATATTATCATTTAACATCGAATCACAGATATTTATACTTTTACTCTGAAACCTACAATTCCTTATGTTTCATTTATTTTAAAGTAGAACTTGTGTTTCCACATAATAAATTGCTGCTAGGAAAATGTGAAATTGGGCGTATCTTTTAGTAGTTTTTCATTATTTTTTTATGGTTGAGAGAAAGGGTACTTTTGGATCGTAAAAGCAGAGGCTTGAATCTACCCCTTGTGCACATCAATAAAGGCAGTGATGTATATTTAAAGTAATTAAAACAATTACGCGACTTGTCTAAACTAATTCACGTATGAGGTTATTAGGTTCGTAGAATGCTAACAAATCTGTTGGCTGGGTGAAACACTTTAACGACTAAAAGGTTTAAATCTATTCCACAATACGTGAAAGACATGTTTAGCCGAATGGTATAACCAAAAATGACAAATCGACTGACTTATCTAATAAAAAACACTAGAGGGTAAGGATGAAAACTCAACACGATGACGGTACCAATGCTCTTAAGTATCTGTAAACAAATAGATAACACACAAAACCTTAACACTTAAACATTGCTCTCTGAGCTAGGATTCTGAAGATAAGATTAATCTATTCCCCAGTTACTTTTCCCTGGCCCGGCATGGCTAAGTGGTTAAGGTATTCGACTCGTAATCTAAGGGTCGCGGGTTCGAATCCCCGTCACACCCAACATGCCCACCCTTTCAGCCGTGGGGGCGTTATAATGTAACAATCACTCCCACTAGTTGATGAACGAGTAGCCAAAGAGGTGACAGTGGATGGTGATGACTTTTCTTCTAGTCTTACAATGCTAAATTAGGAACACCTAGCACACAAAGCCCTCGTGTAGCTTTGCGCGAAATTCAATACAAAAACAAATACATTTCCATTTGCAATCGCTAGTACTACCTACCCCCCATCCCGATCTTCTGTATATGGTGACATCGTCTGCACTTCCCTACTGTTAATTTAAATTTTTAAGTTTGTGTGTGTTTTCTTATAGCAAAGCCACATCGGGCTATCTCCTGAGTCCACCGAGGGGAATCGAACCCCTGATTTTAGCGTTGTAACGCCTTAGACTTACCGCTGTATTAGCGAGGGGTAATAATGTTTAGAAAGCTTTTTTTGATTTTTAGATTTTTGATGCGTTACAATATTTTTTTTTCATATTTTCTGTCATTTGTCGAAATAAGTAAAGGGAGTATTTTTATTCTTACCTAATTGACATCTTTTTCACAAAATACCAGTTACTGTTTCCTAAATTGGGAAAATCTCGTTTTTGACCAATACGCAAATCTAAGATTTTAGATCTCTTTCGAATATTTGAAAATTTTAGCTGAAGCCAAAAGTTTAGAATATGGTTTGTAAATATATCATTTTTCATCAAAATGCTCTTTCAACATCCACCCCACACCGCCGGTAATTATCTAGGCTTATAACCAGGAACACAATTCTAAAAACAATATATATACATATATAAAATAGAGGTACTCAGCTGGGTGAAGTGGACCTGTTTTTGAAAGAAAGAAATTCACGTATAGACAAAAAACGACAAAGCACCTCAAATATGTTCTGGTACTAGTACCACCTTAAGAAATTAATTACGGTACTTACACCCTAGTGCAAATTAATTGAAACAAGTGGTCATTTTATTTTCAGCATGGCGGCCGGTGCAGGCTCGCTGGACACGCTGATTTCCTTTAATAGTAACTTTTTACATAGATGACGTCATTAGCTGTGTTTTGCAGTACGGTCGATCTATTTTTGGGATATATGTAGAAATTTTGAGGAATATTACGTCATTCGAAATTGTGTTAGACTTTTCTCAAAAATGAAGCTATTTGTTTTACTGCTGATCAGTCGTCTTTCAGCCGTCATACTCAATGGACGTGACTCCTAGAAAGCGTATAAAGATTGTGACACTGAACGAGCACACCGGCATGACTTACAGGGATATCGCGGACGTTGTTGGTGTTAGTCTATCGACCGTCAGCCGTGTGATCAAGGCCAAGGTGAGTACCGGATCTATCAGTCCAAAACGTAAAGGAAGATGTGGCCGAAGAAGAAAAACAACGCCAAGAGACGACGCGTACGTGGTTAGGGAGAGTGTGAAAGATCCACGGAAGATAAGTGACGCCATAAAAAGAGATTTGGAGGTCAAAGGAATAAAAGTCAGTTCTTCAACGGTTCGTCGTAGGCTTCTTGATGTCGGTCGAAGGGCAAGGAGACCAGTCAAAAAACAACTTCTTACCAACTCAATGAAGAAACAACGGTGTCAATAGGGTCTGAAATACAAGAACTAGATGCAAGAACAATGAAGGAAGGTGTTATTCAGTGACAAGACTCATTTCTTCGTACAGGGTCAAAGAAGTCTGCATGTTCGCAGATCTCCAGGTGAGAAACTTAGAGAATCTCACATCAATCAGTTCATAAAACATCCATTGAAGAAGTTTTGGGGCTGTTTCACCTACTATGGCGTTGGAGGCTTACATATCGTAGAAGGTATGATGCGAGGGCCACAGTACATCGAAGTTTTGCAGAGAAGAGTCGTTCCAGAATTGAAAAAAAGATTTCCAGATGGATCTGGCATTTTTCAGCAAGATCTGGCTCCATGCCACACATCGAAACTTGTGAAGAATTTTATGACTACAACGCGAATAAAGGTCCTGGACTGGCCTGGAAACTCTCCGGACTTAAATCCTATTGAAAATCTTTGGGCAATTTGTAAAGAAAGACTTCGGGGAAAAGACTGTACTACGAAAGATAAGTTAGTTGAGGCCATAGTTAAGGTGTGGTACCGCGATCCAAAAATTAGTAAAGATTCCAGTTAACTCGTGGATTTTATGCCAAAGCAGATTAATGATCTTCTGAAAAATATCATGTCATATCATGTATTAGCTTGTAATTCTCAGAAATAAAACGCAAAAAATTGAAAAAATCGTAATTTTCCGTCTTGTTTCAATTAATTTGCACAAGGGTGTAGTAGTCGGTGAGTACCAGCAGTATTCCAATCCTGCTTATAACACTAAAAGTTGCGATGGGTAAGAAAGAGCACAGACTTCGGGCTACTAAAAAGATTTGCAACGATTTACAGAGATAGACTGCCACCTAGTTGTCAATAAACAAATTATTTTGTTGATAATCAGAATGTGTGACTGCAGAACGCTGACAACGAAATTAATTTCGCTTGTTCAGTGTCAAAAAAGCATATCAAGATAACTAAACAACTAGATAAAACAAAAACCTCAAATCATATATACATTATTTTTCTATCGTTAAATTTCTTAATGAAAGATTAAACACTTGAGGTTTATACAAAGTATGTGGTATTTTATACATGCTCACACATAAAGAAATATGAACTTTTACAACATTCGCTTGTAACTCATAAGCATTGCTTACCTGGGGGTGCAGAGAAGACACGATCCTCCTACTTTCTCATAAATGTGGGATTGTTCCTCTCATATATTCAGACCCTTACGCAAAACGTTGAAAAGGACGTTTATTGTGTGTTTTCTTACAGTACATTGGGCGTGGTTTCTCTCTCTCTCTCTCCTTTGGGTAGTTGTATTGCCCGGGTGGTTCAGATGTCCGTTACCTCTTCCTTCTTCCTTTACGTTTTGGCGTGGTATTAAGGCGTGTTTTTGTTTTCTGAATTTCGCGCAAAGCTACACTAGGTATATCTATGGCAGCCATCACTGATTTAGCAGAGTAGGACTAGAGAAAAGGCGGCTTGTCATCGCCATCCACCACCGACTCTTGGTCTACTCTTTACCAACGAATAGTGAGATTGAACGTACTATATAAAGATCTCCACGGTTGAAAGGGTGATCCTGTTTGGTGTGACGGAGAATCGAGCGACCTAACCACCTGACCATGGCGGGCAGATATTAAATTTATAACGTGAGAACTGTTTCACGATTTTATATGCTGTATTTGGTCATACTGACTGTTCTTACGTAGAATTTAAAAATAGAAGATGATGATAGATTTAATAATGATAAATGTAACGAAGCCCGTAAATAAAGTACGGCCTTTCAAACGTAAAAAAAAAGTTTTTTATTGTAATCAAGAGAACTACAAATCGAAAATAATTTTAAATATTAACTTAAAAAATACCTTACATTTACATCAGCTGATAAGATATTGCATACTATGAAAACACCCTAATCAATCCGGGGTTTAAAGTTAATTTTTCTTGAAACCTTGAAGTACAGTAATTCAAAATACTTATACACTGCAAAACTTGTTTGTTTTGGAACAAAGCCACATTGGTCTATCTCAGTGGTGCACAAAGTTCGGCCCGCGATGTCCAACGGGAAAGTCAAACATAGAGAGTTCGCGCCTGCGCAAAGATTAAGCATTATAGAAGAATATGCATTAGATTAGATACTGGATGGTTCCATATTTGTGTCGAGCAATAAAGAAAATTTAATAAGCAAATCTCGTTAATGCACAGGTATTTAATCATTGGCACAATGACGTAATATTCCCGTAATTACGAAATCTAACGCGTTCCAATTGTTCTTCGAGATTTACTCATGAGCCCTATTTTGATATTATTTCGTAACAAAAATGGCAGCTAATCGTAAAAGAAAAGTTGACAACGAAAGCCGGCAGTATCATGATGATTGGACTGCGCAATATTGTTTTGTTCAACAACAGAAGAAGCATAAAGATTTCCGCAACGTTGTCGGTGATGAACGGACAGCTCGAATTGAATCTCTGCGGCGGTGGTGGAATCTTCAGCAGAAAGTTTTCTCAAAGCAGTCAGCAGATTTAGGTGCAACATGTGAGGTCAGTTACGATATTTCGTTGATGATAGCGAAATCTGGCCGACCGTTCACTGATGGTGATTTTATCAAGCAATGTATGATTACTGCATCAGAGAAGTTGTGTCCGGAAGCAGTTCGCAAGCTACAGACGGTGGCTTTGAATCGTATGACAGTTCAACGAAGAATTTCACACCTCTCAGCAGACGTGACAAGGCAGCTTACAAATAAAGCAGCCAACTTTGTCTACTTCTCTTTGGCAACAGACGAGTCGACTGGCATCAGTTTAACAGCACAGCTACTAGTTTTTGTTCGTGGTGTGTCATCATCGTTTGATATCACAGAGGAACTAATCGGCATGGGTTCCATGAAGGGTCAGACAACTGGGTCTGCTCTATTTGAGGAGACAGCACGACTGTGTAGTAGTGTTTCATTGGATTTCACGAAACTGGCAAGTGTGACAACTGATGGAGCACCAGCCATGACCGGAGAAAGTAGCGGGCTGGTAGCACTGTTGATGAAGCATCGAGGAAAGCAGGACAGTTGGTGAAGTTGCACTGTATTATTCACCAACAGAACCTGTGCAGTAAAGAACTTGGTTTTCAGGCACTGATGGCATTAGTGACGAAAACCATTAATTTCATCAAATCACGAGGGATCAATCACCGTCAGTTTCGAAGTCTTCTTGAAGAAATTGATTCAGACTATGGTCACCTTGTGTATCACTGTGAAGTACGCTGGCTGAGTTGAGGGAAGATGCTCAGAAGATCCTGGGAGTTGATTGATGAGGTGATAGAATTCCTCAGAAGCAAGAACAAACACATAGAAGTGATTTCCATGACTGATCCAGCATGGCAAGCTGATTTGATCTTTCTGGTCGATATGACACAACGCTTGAATGATCTGAATTTGAAGTCGCAAGGCAAAAATCAACTTGTCTGTCAGCTTACAAATCACGTCTCAGCTTTCAGAACAAAGTTGCAATTGTTCCGGCAGCAAGCAGCATCAGGCAACTTCGTGCTCTTTCCCACTTTTCAGTCGCAGCTATAGAAGAATCAGGACATTGACACACAAGCTTATGTTGGGAAGCTAGATACCTTGATTCAATCCTTCAACTCACGGTTTCATGACTTTGACCAATGCAGTTTGTTGATGAAACTTTTTGCTGATCCGTGCAGCGTGTCAGTGGATGACTTGTCAGCAGAATATCAGCTCGAACTTACTGATCTCCAGGCATCTGATGAACTGCGTGCTATTTACCGAGAAAACAGTTTGCTTGACTTTTACAAAACGTTGCCTGATACATTTGCTAATCTCAAAGAGAACGCACTTGTCCACACCAGCATCTTTGACAGCACGTACTGCTGCGAACAGGCTTTCTCGCATATGAAACTGAACAAAAACAACACTCGCAATCAGCTGACTGATGATCATCTGGAAGCAGTCTTGCATCTTTCAACGTCAAACATCAAGCCGGACATTTCTAAGCTCGCAGATGACATGCAGCACCATCTATCGCACTGACTTTGTGATAGTTAATGTATCATAACATTTCTTAGAATAATGTGCAAACTCTTTGATGTAATCGTTATTTGTGTGTTTTTAAATGTGATGTCCATCTTGTGTGAAACAACTGTGAGACGATTTTAATCTTCACTTTTTTGTGGCCCCCAACGGTTACGAGAAGTCTGTGGCCCCTGACTCAAAAAGTTTGTGCACCACTGGTCTATCTGCTGTGTTCGCTACGGATAATTGATCTACAGTAACTATTTTAAAATGAAATATTTTACTTCTTCCATTTGATGGAAATTACTGAAAAATTGTAAATATTGTTCACGGAGACATAAATATGAGAGTAGGATAAAGATGCATTGAAAATTCTAGAAATATAACACTAAGTGGCACGAATTATTCTAATAATAATAATAAGCTGAGAACGAATTTTTCAAACATCTGTAAAACATGGACATGAGGCCTTTTGGTTTCCATTGTTTTGACAGCTTTCATCGTTCAAATTAACACTGAAAAAATTGGCAGTAACAAATGTATTACAAGAACATAATAATGATGACGAAAGTTTAAAATCGAAAACAAAATATGACTCGTATAAACATTCAATTCCAATTAAACGTTGTAAAATTAAACAATTTTCAATAGATATCGGATGTTTTTTTCATAAAACAAGTTTATACTGTGGCGTTCGTTACACGAATAAATTTCGTTTATAATATCCGAAAATAATACAAGACTTAATGACGGAATAAAAGTTGTTTAACACGCTGCATGGAACGTTTTACCAATTCTATTATTATAAACTCTGAGGCTTACTGTTGAGCAACTGGGTGACCTAATTCAAATAATCAGATGAAAATAAGTATGCAGTTTATTAAGCCTAACAAAAGAAGAAAATCGTGTTTTTATTACTTGTATTTTATTCAGTAATAATAGTTTTATGAAACTGTTTCTCACTTAAAAACGTCACAAATATTCCCTAAAAGCCTAAATATTTTGTGTGCCACATTTAAAACATCTTATTAAAACTGCAAAACTTTTGATATCCTTAGTTGACTACAGAAATAAATAACTGTTGCTAAGTCCTGAGAAAGACTG
The DNA here is from genome assembly GCF_004210375.1 of Tachypleus tridentatus. NCBI lineage: Eukaryota > Metazoa > Arthropoda > Merostomata > Xiphosura > Limulidae > Tachypleus > Tachypleus tridentatus. The sequence continues at coordinate 30,477,997 of NC_134833.1, forward strand.
TTTGTTTTGATATGATATAGTATTCTATCTCGGGTCTTCTTGTTAGGAAATATGGGATTTCCACAGTATAGTTACTATAGGCTGCTAACCATGACAATATTTGATATCTATTCACTACTATCTTACTGTAAATGCTATTTATCAAAAATAGCCAACATTTGATCATTATAGGGATTAGAAATATAACCAACGTAAGCTAATTACTCCAACATCTGAACATGTAATATTGTTGTCATCCTTAAACAAATAAACATAAAAAACTTAAGTTTTCTTTACACATTTTCAATCATATTCTCACTTTGCTATCAGATTCAACCAACTGACTGTAGCTGCTCTAAATGTACTGAATATTTGCAAGCTGTACACTTGAAGTAAATCAGCAGTCAAAAAGATTGAATTTAGTCATATACATTGTTTTAAGCAAATATGTTGCAACTAAGCTTTTAATAATTGTTTCACAATTACCTAAAATAGATACCTATACTTTGTTATTCATTGCTATTGACAAGTTTTTGCAGCGTCTAAAATGTAAACATATACAGTTATTGTCAGTGGTGTGATTACAAAAGATACTTCCCTGAATGAAAAGTAATTTATCCCCTTATATTTATTTTCCTTGTCAGTAACTTGTAAGGTTGCCAGGCCCCCTTTCTGCTTGAGCCCCACAGTTGCAGGGTGATACTGGTTGTTGTTCACTGTTTTATCTTATGTCATACTTAATGTCATAAAGTCGATGAAAAATCTCTTCCACAAATATATATTTTACTGTTTAGGCCCTAACATACTTAAGGCAAAGATAAGAAGCTTTTTGCTGAAATATTAAATAGTATTTTTGCCACTAGCTGAAACACTGAAAGTAGGATGTTTTGTTTTTTTAAAAAGATATTTGCATAAGACTTAAAAACAAGCTTTGAGGCAAGGTCTACATGATTTATCCTATGTTTAAACTGTGGTTATTCCCTAAATTATTTATAAACAAAATTCATCCACAACTTCAAAGTTTCATTCTCTCCACCTTTAAAGATAACCTGGTTACAAAAGTGCAAAACATAGTATATAATATACTAGAAAATCAAAACATTTTTAATGCAGAAGTTGGGAATATTAAATAAACACTTATAAGAAACTGTTTACATTTGCCGTTTCTTAATAGAATAATCCACACAAAAACAAAATATCCCATCTGATGTTATGGCAGATATTCTAAAGAAAATTGTTATTTTAGTCCCACCCTACTTTGGAACTGTATTTCTTACACAAGTGAAAAGAAACTTACAAACTACCTTATTCATAGATTTAGTTAAAAGGTATCTTTAAAACAATCTAGGAAGATCTGTTCAGCTTTAAAGATAAATAATGTTCACTAAATACCTCTCTAGTGTTATAAAAGCTAATGTGCCTGAGGTATAATCAGGAACGTAACATATTGAATGAACCAAATTGAATCATTCAAATAAGAATACACTGTAATGTGAAAACCTACAATACCAGCAACAGTATTAACCACCATCTATACAAATGTAATGTTGTAACAATTTCTTATATTAGAATCCCTTGCCACTAAGTTAAGAAAACCAGCTCTCACTACATTTTCAATCATGAAAATCTAAAGAACAGAATGTAAACTTCAATTGGTATATTTTGCATGAAGTAACCCACAGGAAAATAAAAATGCTTTAGAAATTGTTGTGAAAATACATGCTACCCAAAATGTTTTACATCTGGACAGGTTTTTAGTAGAGTAGCTTGATTTGAAAGTTAAAAATTGTGAAGTATCAACTTTTGTTTTTAGTTGTGATTTTATTTAGTATTTATACAATTTTTTAGTTCTATCATTTAGTACAACTACATAGTAGTCTGGTATAAAACAATGCCTTACAATTTTAACTGATATGTTCAGACCTTACTCGAAACGAGCTTAAATACTAGGCATATACACGATTTTGCATTTGTCATGAACATAAAAAATTGTAATCTAAAATCAAATTACTTGACATCATCAAAACATAATATATTAATATTAATTTTAGAAATCTATTTATAAACGTTTGAAGTGAAAGAAACTGTTGCCTGCTACTATTAAAGCTACATGATATAAAAGAAAAAGTAGTGAACTTTATGAATGGTTTCCAAAATGCTTCTTAGACTTAGATTATTTTTCCTGTATTTGTTCTTCATGGAATGTCATTCATTTATATACTTCATGTTTAAATACAGGTTCATAAGCAATTAAATCTCAAAAACGTAAAATATTGTTCCCAAGAAGAAATAGAAAACTTTTTTAATCATTTGAAGTTCCCATAGTTAAAATGTCTCATAGACATGCATTAAAATAAATAAATAAATAGAGAGGCAGATGGAGAGTAAAGTATCATATGAGTGATAAAGATTGGGTATCTAGTTTTAGTTTTCCCCTTTAGAAATATTTATAGCCTGAGTAATCCTATGATCTCATGTAAAAAGCAAGGGAAGAAAGAAAGAAACTATTTAAGCAAAGTTTTTGTTTAGTTTGTCTTGAATTTTGTGCAAAGCTACAGGAGCGCTATCTGCACTAGCTGTCCCTAATTAGCAGTGTAAAGCTAGAGGGAGGGCAGATAGTCATCACCACATACTGCCACCTATTGAGCTAATATTTTACCAATGAATAGTGGGATTAACTATCATATTATAATACCCTCACGGCCTAAAGAGTGAGTATGTGTGGTGCTATGGGGATTTGAACCCACAACCCTCAGATTATGAGTCGAGTGCCTCAACCATCTGGTCATGCTGGGCCCTTAGGCAAAGGTATAATATTTGTTGACTTTTTGTGTATACATTTTATTCATTCAATATACATAAAACAGTTTGTGTCATGACAAGTAAGATGAGCCAAATCTGTTGCCAAGCAACACACTGTTACTTGATGGGTTGAGTAGATTCATAGCATTACTCCATCACAGTAGGTTTTATTTGTATGGATGAGTAGCTTCATTTCTTATTTACAAATAAATCTTCCTAAATCATTAGAACTTTATATACCAGATTCTTCAGCTAACAAATACTTAGAATACAGTTCAAGAACAACAACAATTAAAAAAAAACATTGTTTAATTAGTGTTTATTGTGTCATGCAATTTATGCACATATACAGGAGGAATTCTGGGGGTTCAGCTGAGCCCCTTATTTTTGTAATTTAAAAATTATGGTTATATAGTTATAACACAGCTGTTATGGTACTTAACATTTGCTACATGTCTACATTCTTTTGATGAAGCATTAGCATGCTGATTATACTTAGCACAATAGAATCCTCCTTTCAAATATTCTGCATACAGGCCTACAATTTATATGCAATCACTTCTGTGTTAATTCAAATTCTTTTAAAGATTTAGAAAATACTTTTCTGTATGTTAAAGAAGTTAAGAAATTGCAATTTATTCACATAAAACGGTGTTTTTTTGGTTTACACTGTATAACAGTCCTTATTTCTAGATTACATAACTACAGCAGTAAAACACCAGCATCTAATATTAGAGTACACACACTACTGATATCTTGTTATTGTTAGTGCAACATGCTTTCAAAAATAACTTATATCATGTGGTATGTTACTTCTGCACTGTACAGGCATCTTGTGATTTGGTATCACATTTTATGTCATTTATGCCCATCTGAAAACATGCACCAATTCATTGAACTTTCATAATAAAATTTTATTTCTACAGAAATTTAGATAAAAACATAAACTAAAAGTAAGGGAACATGGTGTGCATATGTTGTGCCTAACATCCTGTTAACAACAATATTTAGTTTCTACTGCCTAACATCCTGTTAACAACAATATTTAGTTTCTACTCTCCTGAAACTGAATTTGTTCATTTACTTTAGATTCATAGACAGAAGGAGAGGGAGTCAAACAACCACATCAATATCATAAACGTTTGAAAGGCCCACTAACTTTCTTTCTTTCTTTCTTTCTTTTAAATAAACACCTGACTTTCATGAAAGTCATTTCAGTTCATTTTGAGAGAAGTGCTAGCTATATCCCTGACTGACGCTGGTGTTTCATGTAAATGAATTACAAAGAGAATCAAAAGTTATTGCTGTATGACATTACCTTTTATAATTAGATACTACAGGTAAATAATATGACATACTGATCTGAGCTACATTTTAAAATAGTAGTAACATGTTAATATGTTATTCCTGAGCAGAAAGTTATGACAATTTAAGCATACAAGAAACTGATTTGTTGTGATTCCACATGCACCATGTAATATGTGGATTTTGTTCAGACCACAAAATTCTGTTTATTAGTTTACACAGTTTCTGCCACACTGAATCCAATGATATCTCTATGTCAGACCACAAAAAATTCAAAGCTGTTTGTGTTCCAGTAGTTGCTCAATCATAAGCTCATGTCTGAAGTAGTCAGAGTTTCTGCCTTTGTTGCATTTTCAGAAAAGTCACCAAACTAGAAGAGCCAGGAAATGATTGTTTGAGGTTGTCTTTAAATTTATCTTCATTATGACATTTTGTTCCTCTTAACATTCTATCTCACAAAGAGGGAATAAAAACAATACTTTTCTTGATTTACATCTTTGAGATTTTTTCACTTTGATGACAGATTGATACCATGCTCTTAGTTGTTCACATTCCATTATAAATTTAATTTGGAGTCCACATATTTACCAGATCACCATAAGTTTCTTCCAATAAACTGCAACAGTTTAAGGGTGGTTTGCCTTAAAATTCACCCTCCCACACATTCTCTTGTCATTTTGCAAGCACATAATCATATTAATCTTTATATTAAAGAGCCAGCATACATGTCTATAATAAAGTTGTATCGATCCAATATCAATCATCAGTGTTTGACGGTGATGCCCAAGGTACAGCCCAATCATTCATTGTCATTGTTAGTGACTTTTATAGTTTACTATGTCTAGTTATTAATTATCTAATTAATTATTAGACCCAGGCAATTATATTGGCTAAATGTGAAAATGATTGTTACTTGGCATCAAAATATGCTTGCAGTTTCAACAACCATAACTTAGACAGAGAATATTCTGTATACCATTAACAATGTTATTTAAATATATTTTACATTTATCATTAGAATGAAATTGAAAAACATTACATATTAATAAATGAGAATGATTAATTTTGGCTTAACCACAAAAAGGTGTTTTAATATTAACTGCAAATATAATTTGTACAAGTCCTGTTTGTTAACAGGAAATAATTTTTGTATCATTTTGTATTTACAAATAGAAAACTCATGCAGAATCCTTAAAAAATGCAATACAAATGTTGCAATAGATATGTTTCTCTTTGACTTTTGTTTTATAAAGCACAAGCATTTTTTTTAAGTTCTTGTTTCCATGGCACATCTTGTTCCTTTATTATTCAAGAAATGTTTGTTACTCAAGTTATTATATTTATTTAAATTCCAATAAGGAAGGGTTACCTAAAAATCTAGAACTTTATATTAATTCAACTTCTACTTTTAAGTTAAGAATTTAAAAAAAATTTTGGTGAGAAGTTTATGGAAATCAGAATAATTCATCACTTACTGTAAGTAACTTTAATTCTAACATTCAAACAAACTTTTGTTGAAGAGTCCACTCAATACTTTGAGTATTCACACCATAATGTATCCATTCTAACTATACTTTTTCCCTCACCAATATGAAAAAAAAAATGAATGAACTTTCTGTAACTTTTTCACGTATACTTACATTACAAAAAAACGAAAATAATCTGTGATTTTAAGTCTTAAAAATACGACTAGTTTCACAAAATTTTGTAAATGTTTCATTCTTATGCAATAAGCAAAACCATAAAGAATAATAAAAGCTACATTTAAAATAATTTTAAAATATATTACTTTAATGAGGTCTGAGTAAAAGTGAAAAAATCCAGTTTTGTTTTAAATTTATTTACTTATTAATTCTTATAGTACAGCCTAAAAATAACAAAATTTAGAGTTCTGTCAAACTGGAAAACCTGTTTCTTTGGCAGGTCCATTTCTTCACATGTAAGACCAAATTCACCTATAATAAAATATGCACATACACATATAGACATACTGATTTCATTATAAATATATCAATTATTTTTATACTAACCCATACAGTAGTGATTACATATAATCAGCAACATCCAAAGAACATTAAATGGGTAGGATCTCGCTAACAAACAAACAAAAAAAAGGCACCTTTCAAGCATCATGAGGCAAGACTTTTAGTGAGGGGAAGTGAAGTGTTAGGGGAGACCATGGATTGCCAAAAAACAGGCTAAAAATATGATAAGAAGCGAACAGATCTTTCAGTTTTAAAATGTAAAACTAAACAATAAATGTTTGCATATTAATACTTAACAGCATATCACAGTTATGTTTTTAATGTAAAGAACAATAAGTCCTTGTTTTTAATTCATTTTAAAACTGAAATATTGTTCTCTACCTGATAAAATAACATGCAGCTAGGAAAGTGTGAAATAAGGTACATCTTTCAGTAGTTGTTAACAAATCATTATAACTGAGATAAAGAACACTTTTGCATCATGCCGGCAGAGGCTTTAGTCCTCCCCCCATGTGCGAAATGATCTTTTGTTCAACATAAAATTTTTTAAGTAATTACTTTGATGACTAAACCCTTTTATGTTCATTACCAATGAAAGCAAAATGTAGTAAGCTCATACTAAGTAAGAAAAAATATATCATTACAATGTAAGAACTGCAGTTTCCAGATGTATTACTGCTAGTAAGTGTGTTAAAATAAATTTTATATTATAGTCAACCTTATTTTAGGAGAAAAAGAATTCTCTGTTGTTGCATTTTTTATACAAAAAACTAAATTGTGCATAATTTATTAAAATCATAAAGAAATGAAAAATTATCTTCATGAAACTATGGAATTTATTAATGTGTAAAGCAGTTACTATCACTCTAATTTGAATCTATTAATAATTCAGAATTTCAACTATACTTCATAATTGAAGTACTGTTCACTGCAGTTTTTCAAAAATTATTACAAGAACATTTGCTATTTTGAAATAAGATGAATGAAACAAAAAAAATGTGCTTTAAAAAGTAGCCTTTTTATGAAGATCATTGTTTTTGCAATTCCAAGCTATTAGATAACTTCTTTAACTATTACAAGTATAGATGACACTTTTTCTAAATATCTAAATGAGTTTGTATAATTTAATCAACACTTAAAATTTACAACCCACCTGCTTGTTGAAGGAAAATATCAAATGTATTCTCTCTTCTCAGAGGACAAGCCACCCAGGCTTCAGTCCTAGGTTGTTTTGACAAGAACATATATAAAACTTTAACAAGGGGTCCAATCAGTGCTGGGTCATATGTAACATCTGTAGCAATATCAAAAATATGAAAAATGTCTTTAATTATAAAAAAATAAATCAAGCAATAAAGACCTCAAGATTATTACTACACCAACATATCAAAATAATAGCATGAGCTGAAAACATTATTAGTAAGAGAATTAACAAGTCAACTTCAAAGACTTACAGTCATGTGAAAAAAGTAAGGACACCCTATGAAAGCCTGTGTACTTTTGTAACATTTTTGGATATATAGATATTTAATCTCAATTTTAACAATACTGAGAGATTATAGGAATATAACTAAACAATTAAAACTGAAGAAAAGACTTTTCAAGATCTTCTGTAAATGTCATGCTACAAAAATGCATATTCGAACTGAGGAAAAAGTTAGGACACCCCCACATTTATACCCACATAAAATGGCTCAACTCACACACAGGTGTACCACACCAGATGCACATGATTAGAAGATCGTTACTCAGCATTGTGAATGAGGCTTGCCCTATTTAAACCTCAGACATTTAGTTTGGTGTGCTCCTAACTGTTGAAGTGAGAGTGAGCACCATGGTGAAAGCAAAAGAGCTGTCTGAGGCCTTCAGAAAGAAAATTGTATCAGCTTATGAGTCTGGTAAGGGATTTAAAAAGATCTCAAAAAGAGTTTGAAATCAGCCATTCCACTGACCGGAAAATAATCAACAAGTGGAGGGCTTTCAAAACAACTGCCAACATGCCCAGGTTTGGTCGTCCAAGCAAGTTCACCCTGAGAGCAGACTGCAAGATGCTGAAGCGGAACTGGACCCTGCAACACGACAATGATCCAAAACATACCAGTAAATCCACCAAGGACTGGCTGAAAACTAAGAAATGAAGAGTCCTGAAATGGCCGAGCCAATGACCAGATCTTAATCCAATTGAGATGCTGTGGGGTGACTTGAAATGGGCTGTACATGCAAGAAACCCCTCAAACATCTCACAGCTGACAATATTCTGCATTGAGGAGTGGGGCAAACTTTCTTCAGACCGATGTCAGAGACTGGTAGATGCTACAAAAAGCGTCTCACTGCAGTTATTTCAGCCAAAGGGAGTAACACTAGCTTTTAGGGGATAGGGTTTTTCCTCAGTTAGAATATGCATTTTTGTAGAATTACATTTACAGAAGATCTTGAAAAGTCTTTTCTTCAGGTTTAATTGTTTAGTTATATTCCTATAATCTCTCAGTATTGTTAAAATTGAGATTAAATATTTATATATATCCAAAAATGTTGCAAAAATACATAGGCTTTCATAGGGTGTCCTAACGTTTTCACATGACTTTATATTTTTAGCTATTAGAATAAAAACATTACATACATATTTATTTCCCTTCATTGATTAATATACTATTTATTCCCCAAACACAGACAGACAGACAAGTATCACGTTTCCAAAGGTCTTCTATGTGCTATCTCTTATCAACCACACAGTTTCTCATATAACTAAACATGTAGTTGTTATAAAAATTCAACATTTCATATTTATATAATACTGATATTACAACATAAAATATTATTGTTTAGATATTTTAGTGCATGAGGAGATAAGAAAATATATGTAGTGCTATTACAACAAAATATTTAATATTAACTTTTCTATGAATTACCAAACCTGCTGCAAGAATAACATCAGCCTGGAAAGAATCTATTTCCTCCTGTGATACAGTCTCCCAATCCAAGGAAAGGATGCAAACATCAGACTGGCTTGTAGCTACAGTTTCTTCAGTTAACCCAGCATGAATTTTTTCTTCCTTAAGTAGACTTTGTTCTTCACTGGAATGCTCACATTGGTTATCAAATAGTTGTGCTGTAGACAGCTGGAGATTAGTTTTGAGCTTACTTTTTGTACTCTCCTGGTTTCCAGTTGATTTTAACATGCATGGTAAGTTCAAGATAATATTTCTGTGGAGCAATCTGAGAATTTCTTGATGGCCATCAGAGAATATATAACTATGAGGTCTACAGAGCTTACAAACCACTATGCCTGTTAAACCACTTCCACAACCCAGTTCCAAAAGTTTTCTTAAACCAAAAACCAAAATGGAAAAGAAATTAAACAGTGTATTAAAAGAGAAAGAAACTTTGTTTTTTAGAAAGATAATATGTTCAATGAAAGGTTACCTTTTTTTCTTTCTATATATGTTTTATGGCTGCAAGCAAGAATTGAGAACAATTGTTCTAGTGTTCCAAACATAAAAGTTAGACTGGAAATTAGCCATAAAAAGAAAATGCACAATTTCCTAGTACAAATGCTAGTAGAAACAAAACAGTTATCAGAATACAAACAGTTTCTATTGTACCTAGTACAAGAGTTATTTAAATATGGTCATCGGAATGTGTTCATACAGATGATACAGTAGCTGTTTGTTGTTGCCATTAGTATACTTACACTTGTGCAATGCTAATTAACCAAACAACTTTGGTAATTAGCATTTCATTCATAATTGATGATTAAAATAATTCTTACAACCACTGTAATATTATCACTTATTCATAACTGATTCACATGTCTAAATCCATCATATGGTCACCATAATATGGATCACTACTTGCACCTGCTACAGTTACAAGGTGTGACCAACTTCACATCCCTGATGCTAGCACAGTCCTCAGAAAGTCCCTCACTACTTGCACCTGCTACAGTTACAAGGTGTGACCCACTTCTCATCCCTGATGCTAGCACATTCCTCAGAAAGTCCCTCACTACTTGCACCTGATACAATTACAAGGTGTGACCCACTTCTCATCCCTGATGCTAGCACATTCCTCAGAAAGTCCCTCACTACTTGCACCTGATACAGTTACAAGGTGTGACCAACTTCTCATCCCTGATGCTAGCACATTCCTCAGAAAGTCCCTCACTACTTGCACCTGATACAGTTACAAGGTGTGACCCACTTCTCATCCCTGATGCTAGCACATTCCTCAGAATGCCACTCATTAAAGACAACAGGTTTACACAAGATAAAGAGTTATTAAATAGGAAAAAAAATATTTTATTACATTATTAAACAAAATGACATAAATAAATGAACTGAGTTACTGCTTACTTAACAGATAATGAAAGAATCATACACTAATTTAAAACAAAGACATCCTTTATACAAAAAGTCTTATTTTCCAAGCAACACATTTATCAAAATCATACCTTTTGTGGAGAAAAGACTTCTTTTCCAAGCACAATTCAGCTAAGATTTTTGCACCCTGAAGAAAGTTTCAATGTTAAGCAATTAGGTCAAATATTGCAGCTTAAATATATTGCACATCTTTCTTGTGAGTAGTGAATCTATTCACAAAAAGATGACCATAGGTGTCAATTAAATAAATATATTTAAATAGTAAAGAAGAGAAAATGATTATTCATAAATATTTAATTTCCTCATTATTAACATAACAGTAAGGACAAAAACTGGTTCTACTCGTCCAACTAGACTATCCTATCCATTAATTTAAGCTAACAAAGCAAAAACTAGGCCTGCTCTTCTCCCTCAAATATGTAGTCTTGTCTTAAACTTCTTTAACTTTAATACTTTCACAACATCTGAAAGCAACTCATTTCAAAGACCAACTAAACTGTTACAAAAATAAAACTGTCTCACTTGATAATGACTCGTAGCAGCATTTTCCTCTTAACAGATAGCAACACCAAAGTCCTTATTATCATCAGCAAAGTTAAATAATCTATTGGTCACTACTTCATCTATGCCATTGAGGCAAACCAAAAAGAGCAAAGGCCCTAACACAGAACTCTAAAGTACCCAACTTGTAACATTAATCTATTAAATAACATTAATTATAAAATGTACCCTAGGTTTTGGAGGTGACTGCAGTAGTATGATCCACACTGTGGTGGGGATATACCATCTATCAGTCTTAACCTCCAATTAGTTTCACATAAGAAGATTAGAAATTTGGAAATTAGGAGAGCGAGATGTGGGTGCTCAAGCCCACAACACCCCACGTCTATATCACCCTTCACTGCCTGCACAGTTGTGGGAAGGTAATTGCTCTCCCAAGTTAAAATGAGAATAAGAAAAAGATAAACATAAAAAGATGAAAATAAATAAATAAATAAAATAAAAAAAAAAAAACAAGTAAAAAAGTACAACGATTTGGGGGTAAGGAAGATAAAACTTACCTCTTGGAGTTAGCATTCCTGCCTCCAATATGGTAGAGGCACTAATTAACACAACATCAGTAAAGTGATAGTTTAGTGTGACTGTTGTGGTTTTATATGAGGTTCAAGATGTACATCCTCATAAAGTAGTGCCAAGTTGTCAGATGACCTTATTTTTAACTAAAAATAATTATGAATAAAATTTCTCTGATTTTACCTTTTTGTATTTATTTAATATATTTTTGTATTTATTACAAAATAATTAAAGTATTTGCAAGTACAGTTATTAGTATGATATTCAAAAGTTATTTTCTTATTATAATTTACCATTTATACCATCTCCATGTGTTTTAGTCATTAGTGTTTATTTCTGTAAAACATGTAGTTGCTTTAAATTACTGAACCTAAAGACAAATTATTTGCAAATTTTCTCAAGTTGTAAACTAATTAACTCTTGTGTTAGTTAAAAAAAAATAGAAGGAAAACAATTACAGTATTACTAGAGTTTTATGTCTTTATAGTAAATTCAAATTACACACAAATACATATATAAACTTGTATGTGTATTAACATGTTAAAACTGACATCTTAATCATCAAGGTAAGATCATTTTTTAAAAAAAAAAGCCATGTTATTGGAGAATATGTAATGCCAGGACTTCACTTTTTTTTTCCAAGTCTTTAATTTCTTAGTAAATGATTGACAACATCTCTATCAGTCTTAAGATGAAAACATTATCATAACAAATAATCTCAAAAATAAATGTTCATATGTTCACAGAAATATCCAAAATATAAAGCAGCTATGGTTCATATTCCATCTGTCAAAATTTCTGAAATCTGTTAGAGATATAAAATCTCATATGTATAAATACTTACTTCCCATGTTCTGAATCCTGTTGTTCCATGCAGAACAAGGCATTTAGTTTCTTCTAATGTTATAGAAATGTGAGGATCCTGCAATTAGATTTAAGTTAAACAGGTTTTTGGTCACTTGTGTGTTGTTCAAATTTACAAATAGTTCTTTTTCCAATTTTATCAGTGTTTTCACAGATTTATGCATTTAAAAGAATATTTTGGTACAATAGATTGCACAATAACTTCTCTTGAGCTGCACTAACAAGCTTCAGATAAAGTTGAAAATATAGTCTCAAGTACAATTTCTTTTAAAGTTACATAGTATTACTATAAATACCATATGTGTGCACCATTTTAGGCAAAGTGAGAATAGTCTTGGAGGTCTAAAATCTTGTCTGTCTTCTCTCATATGTGAATTATGTGATCTACTCAAGAATCAAGATTTTAAAAATACATTTGTTGATTTATTGTGTTTTTTCATAGCTTTCAAATAAAAAAGTAAAAATCACAATGCACACACACACATTCTTACATATATGGTTTTGTAAATGTTTATCATTGAATATTTGTTTTTCACTGGAGATACATGTTTGACCAAAGAGACAGTGTAACCAGCCAAGAATGCAATTTTCATGAATAGAAACTGCAAGTATTTTTAATCATCAAAAATAACTACCAAAATCTTGTATCTAAAAATGGATTTCAGTATTATATAATAGTAATGATATACAAAATGTTTATATTAATGTTTAGCCTGACAAACTGTAATTGCATTACCATTTCCCAGTGAGAGATGGATTTAAGGATTAGGGCCTGAGAGGAATATTCTTCAAGGGTTCATCAACAAAAATAATTAATTTTGTGCATCTTAGTTTAATAAAGTAAACCCACTGTCACTGAGTAAGTATATGGCCTATTTGATTTGGATAATGTAATTCCTTGCAACTAATTTTCCAAGACATTGTCACCTTGTCCAGAGTTGTAAATGCTGTCTGAAGCACATTAAAATGTTTAAGGTCTTACAAATTACAATTTTTATCATATTATAACTACAATACTAAGCATAAAGAATTTATTTTGAAAAAATCAATGAGAAAAATCACTGATGTTCTACATAAATACACTGAGAATACCAAAATTAATTAGTGGGATTAATTGCAATATTCATGCTATTTTTATTTACATTATTATTATGTTAATAATAGCCCTAAGCCAACATTGTTATGAACACACAAACAATTTGGTGCATAAATGTTTTAGATAAACATGGTTATAAAGTTCTTTGGTACTTGTATGGTTAATACTAAAGCTATTAGCAATGGTTTAAATGTGGATTTTCCACATAGCACTATTTTTTATTTTGCTGTATAAGATTACTATGTTCTAACAGCATACTTAGCATGGACATTAAAATCTTCAAGACAGTTTACATTAAACTGTGCATACTGGTAAAAGTTTTTGAAAATGATTCTTTCAAGTTAGGGCACAGTAACTGATGTTCACCACAAGGCAGTGCCTAGAAAAACTATCTTAATTATTTCACTATATATATGTTATATAAGCACTATTTCACAACAGTGTTTTGTTTAATGGTTTCCATGGAAGTTGGATACAAACCTTAACTGTTGAATTTAGAATACACATCATTATTGGTAAATGTTTTGATGAAGGTTTACAAGTGAAAACAAAAAACAAAACAGTACTATACTAATCATATGCTGTTAATTAGAAGTAAGAATTATAAAACTATGTAAAAAATCTAATAAAGTATGAAGACTGTACTTACTAAAAGGTAAGTACAGAAAGATACATAACTATCTCTTTCAGGAACTTCAACAGATTCAGCATAAGCGACATACATCTTTTCTGAAATCTCATGACATTCCATTTCTACCTATAAAACAAAACAAAAACCAATATTATCATATGAATGTTGCTGTTTCTAAAGTTAAGGTCTATGGGAACTTTTCATTGTTCACTATAGGTTGTCATCAATAACAAGTATAATATAAACTTTTCAATTTCAGTGAATACAAACAAGCCAAATATTGATGCTGTTTAACAGTGTTGCAGCCAAGTTTATCAATTTAAATATTATTTCACATTTACAACAATGACTCATAAAGCCATGAGGCATAATATTTGAGATTTCTTCCATTGGCTTTCTGGGGGTAAGACTACCATTTGGCCCAGGCCTTAAAGTTTTGCAACTTGTTAACTAAAAATATTCAAATTGTTTTCTTTTGGGCTAATAATTGTCGTATTTTGTTTTAATGTCATAATTTTTATTGTAGCCAGGGGTTTCAAAATATAGAAGTCACCTTGGCCTCATGAACCTTTGAGAAGGCCTGGCAACAATAATAAACAAACCACAAACCCTCAGATTCACAGTTTAATATACTGATCATTAAATAAAAGAATTCCTTCAGTACATTTAAGTACCTGAACCTCATACAGGATGAAAAGCACTAAATAATCTCATGTACATAAAATAATATGTGTGAGAATAACACATAATGCATACTTCCACTGTACAACTTTGTTCTTAGTTCTATAGGGTTATCTAAGCTAGAGTAAAGGCTAATTGGCTAAGTGTTTTTACACTGATTCTCTCATAATGTAAAAAAGGTAAATTTGGGATCTTCTTGAACCTATCAAAATTTTACCAGTATTCTATATGAAAGATACGAGATAATAAAGGAGGCAAACCCCATTGAAGAGTTCCTGAATTAGAAGAAAATAAAAAGACCAGCCAAATCAAAATGAAAAAGAAAGAAAGACATGTAGCTGAAGAAAGAGTCCAAGAAAGTGTTTCATTATAACTTCTGCACTTGTTCAAAGGTTGACATAAGTATTCATCTCCAAAACAATAAAACTGTAAAAGAATTGCCAGTTACTTGCATTTATTTTCATGTTAGTACCAGAGCCTGACTGGATTTGTTACTTAGCATGTGATTGTGTCTATCCAGCATTTATGAACTGTCTGATGTAACTGTCTTTATGTTTTAATAAATTGTTCCCAGGACTACTCAGTTTGACCTAGTTGAAGCTATTGTGGATGACCTAGATTCCTAAGCCTAACACGTAACTGATTATTAGAATAAATACATCAAATATTTTATGAGGTTTCACAAGCAAATAGAATATTTTTTAACTTTAGGAAAACAATTGATTTTTACCTTAACAAAACAAGTCGTACATCTATATCACATGAGTTAGTTATTAATGAAGACAAAGAATAAAATATGCAGTAGAAAAACATTTAAACCTTTTTATCTGAAAAACAAAACAAAAAACAGGTTCTGTATTTTATCAGCTTACAATTAACATTCAAAATATACAAAAACATCTGATCAAAAGAAGAACAGATTCTTAAAATTATTTTCAAGGAAAACAATATTTCATTGCTCATATTATATTAATATTTATTTTTTTATCACTTACACCATTAGATTATGCATCTAAATTTATAAACAAACATACTAACTGTTGTTAATTTGGCTATGTACATGTGTAGTGGATAATTAATAAAATTAACATATCAATCATGATTTTGTTTGTTTTGTTTTGAATTTCATGCAAAGTTACAGGAGGGCATTATGCACTAGCCATCTTCCTAATTTAGCAGTGTAAGACTAGCTGCCTTCCCTCTAGTCATCACCACACTGCCAACTCTTGGGCCACTCTTTTTACCAATGAATAGTTGGATTGACTGTAACATTATAATGTCCTCACGGCTGAAAGTGCGAGCATGTTTGGTGCGACAGGGATTCAAACCCACGACTCTCAGATTACGAGTTGACTGCCTTAACCACCTGGCCAATAATCTTTGAATTCAAATCATTATTACATGTACAATATAAACTAATTGCTAAATATCAAAGTACACCAATAAATTTACTTTAAATACCTTTTTCATCAGGGATTTTAAAAACTTCATTCGGTAAACTTGTGATGGAGGATACTGCTGTGCCAGTGGATGGTAAACAGTGAAACAGAGGATCTTATTTTGGTCTTCTTCATCATAAGTTAGCCCTAATTTCTGAAATATGTAAATGAAACTATATTTCATGCCAGTTACTTTTTATTCATTAGATCCATATTTATTATGTTATTTTTCATAAAACCAACACACATTTACAAACACAAAATGTGAGGGGAAAACAGACACAAATAGCTTATCTTTTTTACTAATTTAAATATCCTGCAAAATGGCTTGTCAGGAAAAAATAGAGGTAAACCATCTAGGCAAAAAGTGCTAGTCTATCAATGGTGATGAAATCATAATGACAGCATTAAAGTAAAAGAACAACATGAAACACTTCCTTAATAGAAAATGTAGAATACATTAAATAAATTTAAAGCTCAAATAATGACAAATGAAAAACCCCTATAAGAGAAGAAACATTGAAAGCTGACAAACAGGGAGTAGTGGTAGGTAAAAGGAAAATATGACATGGTACACATCCTGTAATCTAAAGATGTAATAAGACATTGAAAAATAGTACAAAATAAGGTGATCATGGAAACCTTGAATATCTGCTACTGATCCAAGAGATATCATTTTTATCTCCTCTTATTATATGTTATTGAGAAGAAGGACTATTTAGAGAAGTAAGAATGTCATATAATCAGTTTGTCATTAAACTACTGAACAAACTTGCTGCTACTAAGAAAGAAATTGGATGACATCTAGATATGACCAAGATAAACGTTAATAAAATTCACATGTGAATAGATCAAACATCCAAAAATAGAGATCTAAGTTTTGTTAATCCTACATGTCTGTGAGACAGTTCTCAAAGCTGCTTTAGAAGAAGTCACTCCCCCCCCCCTTCCCAACTTGGAAATGATTAGCTTATTGTCCACATAAAAATGAAAAGTTGTTCTCATACAGAAGTGACCAGGTTGGGATGAAATGAAAATTGGTTTGTCATACCTACATAAGCAAACAAATCAATTTCTGCAATTCAGGTAAAAAGAATAACAAGATAATTATGAACACAGTAACCAATCATTTTCAGCACCTATGTACCTAAAATGAGGTGTGGCACCACTTTAAAGCTCTTCTATCTTGAAAGGATGTGAAGCAACAAACAATTCATTTTAAAGGTAACAGTAAAAGAGCATGGATTACTAAAAAATTAACAACAACAAATCACTTTATGACCTCTGATTAGGAGCCTGAACTATTTCTAGTAAAAGAAAATCATGTAAAACAGATCCAGTGCAGGTCAAAAAAAAAAAAAAAAGATGAAAAAGAAAGGATTATTCTAGATGCCAAAATCTCAATATTACCAATTGAACTGTGACAAAAGTGATCTCAGATGCTAAATGAAACCCCAAAAACAGATCAAAATGCTCACTCACAAATAACAACAAATAGATAGGGTTTTACAAGCAATTCAGAGTCAACAAGGCATCTTAAATCAATGAGGATAAGCATGTCTTAAAGCCAAAGTTCTCAAGAAACATAACTTAAAATCAATGAAAAAGCAAAAAAGCTTGGCCCTCTCTGACAAGAAGCATAATTAGCAGGTTGATGCAAAGATTAAATAACCAATATGTCAAAGTGCTTTAATGGACTTCTTACAAGATTGCATTTGCTTGGGTAGGAGATAAGTTTGTTTTCTTACAGCAAAGCAGTAGGAGATAAGCTAGTTAAATAGATTGATAGTTGGTTGAATGGCTGATGAAAACTGAAAACACGGAAAAACATCTCAATGGATTAATGTCCCAAATGGTACATATCTCGTGGGTTCATGCTGTTTTTTGTAATTTCTATTAATACCACTGATAACCAACAAATTTGTTAGATTTATAATTAATTAAAGTAACAAGTATTTCAAATTTTATTACAAGATTCTGAAGTTTTACAGAAAGTTTGAACTGTTTTGTTACCATAATATTTATACAGTGAAACTCTAGGTGAAGTTGATATGAAAAAAAATTGGGCATAGTTATTGGAAAGTTTATAAAACATTCTAGATGATGTACAAGAATTAGTAATAAGATAAGCAGCATTTTCGGGTTATATACATGGAGCCATTGAGACAAGTTAAGAGAGATCATGTATAACACATTATAAGGTGCTAGTAAACATAATTTGGAATATGGTGTTCAGTTGTGATTACATTATTTAAGAAATGATACTGAGTTGTTGGAGAGGGTTTAGAGAAAAGCTTTCAAGATGATTCCTTATTTGGAGGAGTTATACTGGTATTGGGTAAAATCTTTTAAATTTTTTCTGTTAGAAAGAGGCTCTGGTGGAGAAGGGCCATGATTAAGGTTTTTAATATTGTTAACAGTTTGGAGTGAGACTAGATGGCACCAGTTTAAAATATAACATTCCACATTACTGATACTTTTCTAATAAAGGGACTACACTGTGGAATAAATAGTTTCCTTTTACATGCATTAGAGGCTGCAACACTGGAGTTTAAAAACAGATTGGATGATTGGATTAAAAAATCAGGTTAGATATAAGAAAAATTATTTGTTTTTGCAGTTTCTATTACAGTGGTTGTAAAATATAGCACAGATAGGCATAATGATCTCTTGTTATTCTTTGGAATTGAAATAAAACATTAAAGAAAAAAAGAAAGAAGCAAGCATGAGGACAAGTATGCTGACAAAAGGCCACTCACTCCAATGGGATACTCCTTCCTCACCAAAACAACAGGCAAAAATAACAAATTTAAGATCTACACATCTATTCAATAACATCTTCAATTAAACACACCATTAGGTAAATAATTTTATGAGCCTGAACTCTTAACAAAGAATAAAAAAAAAGTCCCGATTTAAATGTGTAACCTCTTCACTCTTACTTAAGACCAACCCACAAGATTTCCTAACCCATAACAATCTGAATTAAATCAACTCAAGTTCTTCTCCACTACACAGAAGACAACTCCAAAAATATTTGATGTTCCATACCAAGTCCCTCATCTTATGCAGAGCTACAATAACTTGACTACTCTTACATCCCACTTTCCTATAAACAAAACCAAGAATTCTATTTACACCATACCAAAACAATGAGCAAAATACTTCAGAATTTTATGAACTTAGAAGTGAATCCAAGTAAAAATATATAATAATGTGTCAGCCACACTATATCTGTGTTATTAAGTGCTAACGAGGTCTTTTACCTAACACCAAAACTCATTAGACAAGCTAGTAGTAGTTTAGGTATTACTTATAAACTGTTTTGTTAATATGCATAATTATAGAATGTTTTCAATAATCACACTTAAATCTTTCTCTTTAATCACAACACAAATGCTCCTCTCACACACACATAGTTCTTTCTGACAGTCCATAATTTAAGAAATTAACTTTACTTTCTCAGTGATGAAACTCATATTCCAATTTCTGGCTCTATCATTAAGACTGTCCTTTAATATACAAGTCAACAGTCATCTCACCTCAGCAACGTCACATCACCAGTAAATTTAGAAATAAACCTTTAAAAAAAACTATTCAAATCACTAAAGTAATAATGAATAACATAATTCTGAATGATACATTATAAAAAGCCTCTCATTCATTTAAATATAGCAATGTCCATTTATGACCACTCTTAACATTTTACCTATAAAACAATTTTTGATTCATTTCTTAGCTTTATCACTAACTCTGAAAGCATTTAACTTTTTTGTTGTTTAGCATTTTAAGGTGGCTTTCTGAAAGAAGCCCATTAAATAGTCTTAAGCATCTAATACCATGACAAAAGGATCAAAGCCAGAACACCCCAAAATCAGTATATCAACACCCATCCTAAAACAAACAAGATATGCTCATATCATCCAACAAATGAAAAACTGAATACAATCAGTGATTATAACGTTCAAAACCACAAAAAGGGAGATATACATACTCTAAGAGCCAATGAATGTTTTTTTTGTGAGCAAATGGTTGTAAATGTACAAACTTAATATTTAGAAGTAGTTATTAATTTCATGTTTTGGATCATTCACCAGTTAGTTAAAGGATATGTATAATGAAGTTTAAGTATGTTGTTCAAAAATATATCCTTAGGTGTTATTTCAATGATATTTAACATGCTTTTATTATTATTTTAAAAAGTTGATTCATAACGACTCTGAACTTTATTTGTTTTCATAGGCTGCATTTGTTTTTTTACTTTTTTTTTCAACTGTGCCTGGTAAGAAGGCCGTATACACTTCTGAATCGAAATTGTTACTAACAATAAATAACATTATTTTCGATAATAATGCTTTCTCTACTTTGGAACACGAACCTTCCTATTACTTGTGTATTTTGGTATATCAACTGATTGTAATACAAGTAGTAGTAATAATCTACCGCACCTCACACGTGGTTGACAAGAGCGTACCCTTTCACATTAAAAAAAAAAAGTTTGGACACATAAAAACCTTATAAACTGGTACAATCTACTGTTTATAAAAACATGTTTAATAAATATATAAAAAAGTCTTTTCACAGATTATTTCATGAAATGATAGAGTAACAGAAGATTTTTGTCTTACCCGTCAGAGGGCAGCAACGACATAATGATAAACGAAAAACTAAACCTTGTTCATAAACACTTATGGTTAAGGTATCGTTATTTGGCATAAGTTCAAGTTAACTTACATTGATTTCTTTCATGACATTTTGCAGTGAAGACATTTCAAGGTATCTTTTCATCACAACTTCCATTTTGGAGAACGACGAACATCACCACTCACTCAGACAAGGCCAAACCATTATGGTTTTGAATAGCTGTGCTGAAAGCTCATTATTTAATCGATCTATTGCAGCATTGTGCTTCTTTCGAAACACCTCATATAATCTTCCGGGAGTGTACGAACACTGATTATCTATGCATGTATATTTTCATGAACTAAAATAAATAACCCAAACTCTTTCGGCAAGTAGACCTTCTTTCGTCAGTATATTAAAATTGATAATATTTTCCGTAAAAACATTACTCTTCAAGAAACATCTCCTATCCTTCTTTTTTCACAAATTCTTTAATTTGCTTTTTTATTACTGTTAATTTGACTTAGCTGATGTTTAATCAATCAGAGTAGTTAACAACCTAAAAATATATCGTAACTAAATGTATCATCTGACGTTAGGCTAAGAAGTTGTTGCTGGTATTTTAAAAGAAAAAATTTAGTAAGATTTATTACTATTATTTCGTACGTACCCCGGATTACACACTTATAACGATAAAACACGGGATTCGGGTACCCGTGATGGGTACAGTAGATAGCCTAATATGTGTTTACTTTAAAATAAACTATTATTTAATACATTAGGTCCCATTTACGACAGTTGAAACTATTTAGTTCTGAGAAGTAGCAGGGATAGGTTATTTACGCTGATAGCCTCCTGCTAGAATAGTGGTAAGTCTACGGATTTAAAACGCTAAAATAAGAGGTTCGATTATTCTCGGTGGGCTCAGCAAATAGCCCGATGTAGCTTTGCTATAAGAAAACACACAGACACTCTCTATTTACGTTGATATGTGTCAATAAATTTCTATTAATGTTCAATAAACTGCGCAATTCCATACACTCCAGGAACACTCCAGCAATAGAACGGTTTCTTGAATCCATTCATCAAATAGGCTAATTCTTGTCTAGCTAGAAAGCAAGGAGTATTAGCTGTAGCATTTACCAGTCAGAAAAGATAGTGAAGTCCCAGTTTTATTCTGCAAACATGGACCATCGGCTAGCCAGATACAAGTTGGAAAGGTCATGGAACCATGAACAAGTGGAGGAAACTAATGCTATGGTTCCTTCCGTTGTGCCACATTCGAAAGTAGCTACACGATTACCAACACATTGGAGATGTCTAGGATGTGATTGTGCAGACATTCTAGATACAATGAAGTGATAGCAACTTAGTGTCATGTTAGTGGAATATGTCAGTGTATTTATGGGACCGAATAACAGAGTGGGTCAAACCAAAGTCAAATGACATTACATGACAAAACCTGCTGTACGGAACTTCCTGTATACTAGGAATGTGTCCAGTACTAAAAGAATAATAAAGTATCCAGAGAGTACTTAGACCTCTCCCATATTATCATCAGAAAAAAGCAAGGTATCCCAGGATCTGCATGCATGCATTAATTTTAGATGAGTGAATGTGGTCACTACCATTGACCCTTTCCATTACTATGAAAAGATGAATGTCTGGACTTACTGGAAAGACCCATTGGTTCAATACTGGAATATCAGACTGAATGATGAGAGCAAACTTAAAGCTGCTTTCAGCACAAGAAATGGGTTGTACGAGTTTCAATGCTTTTCGGCTTGTGTAATGCAGTCGTCACTTTAAAGAGATTATTGTCGTTTACACTCAACGAACTGCAAGAATAGAAGTGCCTGGTCTATGTTGGTTATGTCATAGAGATTGGCCTCATGTCAGAAGCTACATAGTATGATTTCCAATCGACCACTAGAGCCAGAACAAGTACCTGATCATTGGAAGGAAGTGGTGGTCCTTGTTTTCCAAGCTACCATGTGGTAGTTACTATACAGTGTATATAATACATTATTTAATTTTCATTTGAAACTAAAATGGCTAGGGCCAATACATATTCTGTCTAGTGTGTGTGTGTGTGTGTGTTTTTCTTATAGCAAAGCCACAAAGGGCTATCTGCTGAGCCCACCGAGGGGAATCGAACCCCTAATTTTAGCGTTATAAATCCGGAGACATACCGCTGTACTAGCGGTGGGCATTCTGTTCAGTTCAGCAACAGTTTGTGTGACTGGAAATGATAAATAGAGGTTCTAAAATTCAGTTAAAAAGAGTGTTTGTGACTCTTGCTTTCTTAGCTATAGAGTGGCACTGTAAGACACCTTATTTAGATAGCATTACTGAAGATGATAGCTATTATTATATTTCTCTGGTATCGATACACGTCGCATTTTTCGTTTTTATGCGTGGCTTCACAGACTAGTGAAGTGAATAAACAATATCCTGATTCCCTAAAGATTACGAGGAAAAAAAAAATATTTCAGACATAAAATAAATCTATTATGTTTTATGTTATCCATAGCATCAAATATGACATATTTCTGTTCTAAATTAAGATCAAAATAAACAAATTAAAATTTTATTATACTGAACACAGAAATAAATTTGAATAATGAAAACCGACAGGTACTTATAATACTTACACAACTCAATAATATTGAACTATATACAGAGCATAACGGTCAATAATCATTAATTTCTCAGTATCGAAGTAAGGAATTTGATTAACAGGAAAAAGAAAGAGAATAAAAACGTTATTAAAAGTTTATTGATTGTTGTTGTTTTGCATTAAGCACAAAGCTACACATTGAGCTATCTGCGCTCTGCCCACCACGGGTATCGAAGAACGGATTTTAGCGTTGTAAGTCCGCAGAAATACCGCTGAGCCACCGGGGGACAAGTTTATTGATAACAGCTCAAAATGTTTGATGGTTTGTTGATAATAGTTCAATTTGTATGTTTTCTCTGTATGTCACCCTTTCGCTTGGCTACTTTTATCGCCAGTTTCAGTAAATTCGATAATAGTTATTTTATCCTTAATTTATTAGATAAGTTAATAAGGTGCTTAGTAACCTTTCCTTGTGTTTATGTTTTGAAATTGGCTAATGAAATAAATATAAAATAATTATGGGTGTTTAATGTCTAGAGAAACAAAATTGCCACATTTTTGTTTACATGGTGGCTGAGAATAAAGAGTTTTGCGTGTGTTTTTTTTTTCCAGCAAAGCCACATCGAGTTATCTGCCGAGCCCACCGAGGGGAATCGACCCTTGATTTTAGCGTTGTAAATTCGCAGACTTACCGCTGAACTAGCGGGGTACGAAGAATTTTGAAAAATAATTATTTAAAAATTAATGAGGCTATAGAGAATAATAAATTTTGAAAAGGCGCGGCATGGCCAGGTGGATTAAGGCGTTAGATTCGTAATCTGAGGATCGCGGGTTCGAATCCCTGTCGCACCAAACATGCTCGTCTTTTCAACCATGGGGGCGTTATAATGTCACGGTCAATCCCACTATTCGTTGGTAAAAGAGTAGCCCAACAGTTGGCGGTGGGTGGTGATGACTAGCTACCTTCTCTTTAGTCTTACACTGCAAAATTAGGGACGGCTAGCGCAGATAGCCTTCGTGTAACTTTGCGCGAAATTCAAAAACAAACAAACAAGTTTTGAAAAATAATAATTTATAATTTATTGAGACTACTGAGATTAATAACTTTTGAAAAATAATGAGTTATAATTTATTAAGGCTACTGACTTAAGTAGAACAG
The DNA here is from genome assembly GCF_004210375.1 of Tachypleus tridentatus. Classification (NCBI taxonomy): domain Eukaryota; kingdom Metazoa; phylum Arthropoda; class Merostomata; order Xiphosura; family Limulidae; genus Tachypleus; species Tachypleus tridentatus. The sequence goes on from NC_134833.1 coordinate 30,502,634, forward strand.
GAACGAGTGACGTTGTTAATTGCATTAGTCATATATAAATTCAATCGAAGCAGTCGTCCTTCCTTCTAGAAGTGGCTCAACGGAAATTCTGAAGGCTTATAATTCTAACAACCCAGTTTGGATACCTGTGTATATCCAATAGAGATATTCCATTGTTTAGCTTTGTGGTGAACAAGAAGCAATTAAACGATGCAGTCCTAACATTAGAATTCCCACTTTTATATTTAGAAAAATTCACAACAGGTTCTGAATCTCAGATCACAAGAGACTTGGCAGAAATTAAACAATGGCGATTCTATTTTTATCTCTCGGTTAAACACCTTGGAGTTTAAAATTAATTTTTCAGCTCTAATGAGAATGTGCTAAGCAGAAAGTGGCTGAAGAGAAAAAGAGGAGGTGTTATTCACTTTTATATCAGCGATCACAGCTGTTACGCCTTACGAAATTGAATTAAACGTAACTTTAAATTAGTCAAATATCTTTCTGTCAGGCTTATCCTGTGAAAACACATTTTTTTTAGGTTTAAGTTTCATGTCAGCATTCGATATTTATTACAAAATATGGTGTTCCAAAAATAAACCTAGCGCATAATACTTGGCAATAAGTGGAGATTCGAGGACCTGCTTGTGCAGAAGAACAAGTACTGTGATTTGTTGCAGGTGGAATGAAACAGCCAGAACTCGGTGTGAAGACAGACCAAAACAAACACCTTATTTATGGAGACAACAGAAAAAGTAACACACGAGCCGGTTAATCGTCTACGTGGCAGACTCATGTTGTAAAGAGATGAAAATAAAATGAATAAATGAAACGATATTCAATTAAAAATAACATAACTGGTGAAAACTGTCTAGATCTAAATAATGGAAGATAGAAATAAACGGTGTTTGAAGATTAGCAACAATTAAACAAGGACCAGACTTGAGTAATAGAAAAGAAACGCCAAAATTGACCTCAGATGACAAAGTATCTGTAGCTAAAAATCATACGCATCTGGAAGTAATTCTGCTCCATTTGGCAGTTGTAGAGCAACTCCTAATAGACATAAGCAAAGCAGAACACAAGATAACTATTCCTTTTAATAGCAGATAGCTTCCAGGGCTGGGACTTACAAAATAAAATAGCATCTAGGACTGAATTAGCACAAGGCATCAAGTGGATTTGGTATGTTAAAAATTAGAAATTTACATTTTTTAAATATATGACATACGTATTGTAAGGAAATGTATATTAATATCTTAATGCAGTAGTTGAGTTTCATACATTTAGTGTAATTTATTTTTCTACTATTTTAGATTATTAACAAATAATCTGATTACACTTCTAATAACATTTTCGCATAATTTTAATTTCGTATCCCCACCAATATAATTCTTTAATTTTTCGTCGAAAATAATAACTAAACTCGAATTATTTAGTCGTAAAATTACACGTGTTTTTTATCGTTACTTTTGTACCTGAACATATCTAGTGTGAAAGAGTGTCAAACTGGATCAGAATTGCTTCGCTGCATTGTGGTCGAAAAGTCGATAAAACGAGCTAAATTTTCGTCTTTCAGTATCATGTTTATAATATAAAAGTTGTCGTATAACATAATTTGATAGCCTATTTTCCTCTTGTCTTTGAAACAAGCCCATATTTTCCTTCCATAAAATGAATAAATTCGCCAACATCCATTTTGCGAACAATACCATCAGAAATAGACATCAATTATGATGACTACCCAAATAATCAGAGTTCAGTGTTTGGTCTCCCGTTACAGAGGCGAATTGACATGTTTTTCACAAGTTGAATGTTATCATAACTCAATTATATGCGATAGGGAGTATTATAATTATTCGAGTTAGAAGCCTACTAAAGAATATGGTTATCTACTAAACCTTGCCTCATCATTAGTGAATTGAGTAACGTTTTCCCTTCGTCCTTCAAATGTTTCTGTAATAATACTTTGCTTCATTTACAATCCTGTTTAGCAAGGCTTCACATATCTGCAATACAGAACTGAGAAATATACCTCCAAACAAGTTTTATCGGTTGAACATAGTATAATTTATTAACAACGTTTCACTGAGTTTATTTGTTATTATCAGTTGGTATCTAAGAACTAAGGCTAACATAATCTAATTTTAAAATAAGGAATAACGTGAGAATTTATAACTTAACTTCCCTATTCTGTGTCTGCTAAGTGCTGCCATCCATCTATTTGTAATTCCGAAACTTTACCTACGTATGAAACGCGTGGTGAAAGCCTAACTTTAGTAAAAAAATATGGGCTTTTTTACCTTTCTTACTTTTATTTGTACGTGGTATTATATCACTGAGCGCATAAGATATTCCAACCTGTGTTTAATATTGGAATAAAGTAGCCTATTTGTTATTTAGTTTTAATAACTTGTATGAATGTTGATTTACATGCTGAAACCTTTGCTGTTAAAACTTGCGTACATGAGAATGATTGCGTCAGTGGCCAAAGCATCATAGCTGTTTTAAAAATATTCTTCTTTAGTGTAAATTAGTGTAAAAACTAGAACTAGGAATAAGATAATTTATTTTATATTTTTGTATCATACTCAATAGCCTTAGCAGTGTTCCTGTAACTTCTAAGCAGTAATTTTATTCGAAAGTCAAGATACTTGATTTCGCTAGACTTGATGGTTACTGTTTATGTTAATATTAAAATAAAATTAGGCCTTCGTTGCATGTTTATGTCTTGTGTTACAATTTGAGGTTTGTAACTTGTAATTTGCAAAATTTCATTCGGCTAAGCTGAAAACGTGATCTAGACAACATGTAGATAATAATCGCATAAAAAAAATCCATACTTTTTCAATTTAGGCTTAAGCCTATGTTTTTTCGAACTAGTGACAACAGACATTTAGGTACGCAAAATATTAGTGTTTGCTACGTTTTTCTATTTCTAAATCTAGAAATGGTAATCTTGAATCTCCTTCAACAATAAATTTTATAGTGGAGTGCTGGTTATTCAAGTAGTCTCATAAATAATTTAAATGCTATAATTTCTTAAAATTAACAAATGTGCCATGTGTATTTTAAAGGCGTCTGATTGGGTATTAAAACTTTAATTAAAATAAGGTACAGAACAACGTTTCGCGTCATTAGTTTAATGATTAGTCAAGCTAGGTGTTAATTTAGATCCCTTAGTAATACCATCACCTTAATCATAGATGGAGTTCTTAAAAACAAAAATGTGATTTTAAATGGCATACTCTAATAATTCTTTAAACACGGATTCTGCGATCTCGATTTCGAGAACTACTTCACCATTTTTAAACACAATATGTACCGTAAATTAAATTATATCATTTAGGGGAAAATTGTTATAAAACAAAACAATGTCAATGCTGACACGATACATGGCTTAATCAAATCTTGGTTGTTTTAAAATTTCGCGCAAAGTTACACGAGTGCTATCTGGGATAGCCGTCCCTAATTTAGCAGTGTAAGACTAGAGGGTTTATTTGTTTTGAATTTCGCACAAAGCTACTCGAGGGCTATCTGTGCTAGCCGTCCCTAATTTAGCAGTGTAACACTAGAGGGAAGGCAGCTAGTCATCACCACCGACCGCCAACACTTGGGCTACTCTTTTACCAACGAATAGTGGAATTGATCGTCACATTGTAACGCCTCCACGGCTGAAAGGGCGAGCATGTTTGGTGTGACGGGGATTCGAACCCGCAACCCTCAGAATGCGAGTCAAGCGCTCTAACCACCTGGCCTTGCCAAGTCCTAATCAAATCTTAATTTTGTTAACTCTTCAGATATTTCACAAACTATTTTTTACCGCATATTCACTTTTCGTAATTAAAAAAATCGGAAAGATAATGTTATAATTAACAAGGTTAGAAAATACTAGTCTAATCCCTCAACTATTTTTCTATGAATTTTAGATAAATAACATAAAATACTGCTGTGGGAACCAGACAATCTAATGTCTTTGTAGGTTTTATTATCTAATAGCTACCAAATAAACGTAATTATCATCCTAGTGTACAGAGCTTATCAAATAGTAAATATATTTACATATTTAAAAAAATAAGAATACTTGACTGAAAATTTATAAATGAAGTTAATAATTCTCTGAAAGATAGCTTTAAAGTGCTCAAATACATTATAAATGTTAGTTTGCTGTGTAGGATAAAAGTAGTTTGGGATTAAGGAAAAGGATGGAGAATAAGTTCAAAGTTTCCACAAATTTCCATCCAGGTGGTGTTTAAATCAACACTTAGGGCTGTTTGTTTGTGTGTTTTGAATTTCTCGCAAAGCTACTTGAGGGCTATCTACACTAGCCGTCCCTAATTTAGCAGTGTAAAACTAGAGGGAAGGCTAGTCATTACCATCCACCGCCAATGCTTGGGCTACTCTTTTACCAACGAATAGTGGGATTGACCGTCACATTATAACGCCCCCACAGCTGAAAGGGCAAACATGTTTGGTGTGACCGGGATTCGAACGCCTTAACACGCTTGGCCATGCTAGGCCGCTTTGTACTCCCGTTATTTAAATTCAAAGATTGGGTTGGTAAATTGCAACTTTCTTTTATTGTTTTGCATTTTTTCGCTGTGTACGATATTATCGATATTATATTGATTCAATCTTTCACTGCTTAAAACAACGTATAAGAGAACACACAGAGCCAGCCTTGGATAACAATAAGAGTGTACAAGCACTATAATGGACTTACTAATATCTATTTATATTAACATCGATCTTTGAATGTATATTTAGAAATGCGTGTAATTTATACTGTTTAATGTGTATTGAGTAATTCCCGTTTTTCGCTAATTGTGTAGAAAATCCTCAAGGATAAGAATCAATAAAGTACGATGTGTTTATGTAAATACCAGTATTATTGCCAACTGAACTTTCGAGAACCTCACCTAAAGTTTATAAAACGACGTGCCAAGAGACAGTTTTATATTGTTGGTTTGCTACAGTTAGTATAATATATACCTCGTGAGCTATAACTATGATAAACAATTATTAAGAGGAAAACAACAAATATTTGACCAAGAATGTTTATAGATTTTGAACATTACAAACCGTTCAACTTCAGACGCGTGTGTGTTTTATTATAGCAAAGCCACATCGGGCTGTCTTGTGGTATCCACTGAGAGGAATCGATACCCGTTAAATTTGCGTTGTAAATTTGTAGACTTATCGCTGTAACAGCGGGAGATCTATATATGTAACCTAGAATTAAAACTTAGCATAACAGAAACTTAGTGAAAATGCTTCAGTTCAGCAAACAGTTAGTATTTTGTGTGTCTTTCTTTTGTTTTCATAACTACAGGCAGTCTTTTATATGGTTGTAGCATATTTAATGAAAGTTTTCCTTGGAATTTTACCCAAAATGTCTTTAATACACTCTCGTAACATTTCTTTGGAAGTAACTTTTGATTTTTCAAGTTTTTCATCTTTCAAGTCTCAGACCTACTCAATTTGGTTTAGATCAGGGCTATGGTGGAGAAGGGGGGTCCATTGCATCACTTGAATGACTCCAACAGCTTCTTTCTGCATAGGTTGGATAAATGTTTGAGGTCATGAGGTGCGGATTTAAGTAAAAATGCTTCGTCAGCTAAAAAGGGGAGAGGTCTGGCGGGTTCTACTCATACCATTATTATACATCAAGCAAAAGCATATAGGAGCCTGATCAGTTGTAGTTGACCGTTAAATCCACCCCTGGAGGTCATTATATTCTTGATAGTAGAATCCTTTACCAATAATACGCAAGCCACTGTGTATATAATGATTGATCAGTATCTGATTATACTTGTGCCGGTTCATTAGTTCATATATTTTGCAAATATCTCCTGTCACCTAAGGAGAAACACACTCCAAATCATCACGTTGCCTTTCCCATGCGTCATGATAGGTGCAATGTATCGAGATAAGTAAACCTTTTCTCTGCTGGGCGTATAACATATTCTTTGAACCAAATATTTGAAACTTGGACTCATCCATCCGTAATAACCTTTTTCAATCACCAGTAGTCCAGTTTTGTCATTTTTAGCAAATTTCATTATCTTGACAGTATTTAGTAATCGACTCGTAATCTGAGGGTCGCGGGTTCGCATCCCCGTCGCGCTAAACATGCTCGCCCTTTCAGCCGTGGGGACGTTATAATGTAACGGTCAATTCCACTATTCGTTGGTAAAAGAGTAGCCCAAGAGATGGCGGTGGGTGGTGATGACTAGCTGCCTTCCCTCTAGTCTTACACTGCTAAATTAGGGACGGCTAGCACAGATAGCCCTCGAATAGCTTTGTGCGAAATTCAAAAAAACAAAAACAACAAACAATTTAGTGATCGAAGTAAAGGTTTTTACCTGCTACACGACCAAATATTCCATTCTCGTTGAATCCTCTTAATACGTGTTGATCTGAACACTTTTCTCCTATTTGGTACATGGTTGTTTATCTCATCCTTGAGATCAGTGGCATTCTTCCTTCTGTCTCAAATGCTGCATAAACGAAGATACTTAACATCAGTGTGATTGAGTTCAGGTTTTCTGTCTCTTCCTTTATTATTTTGAAATTTACCTGTCCCGATATGACAATTTATGATGTACTTGATAGTGTTTGGAGAGCATTTCAAGCCTATAGCAATCTGTTAAAGTCCAACCAACATCACGTAAAGCTTTTATGCAAACTCTCGTCTCTGCTGACAATTTTCTACGGTTCTTGGACAGTGGAATGACAACAAAACTTAATGTGTTATTGAACTGATTTCTTCTAGGATATACCAGTATCATATGCTAGCTCCTTGCTAGCTTCTTTCTACTAGTTAAGACACTTCATATGGCACCATGACAGTTATTTCAAAGCATAAAATTAAATTAATCAGTATGTTCATTCAAGCAGAACCATTATGACATGCCCTTGGTACAAGTATATGGGAATTCTAAAGAATGATAAGTATTCTCACCATGACTCATTCATTTGTCAGTAAAGCATTATCGTAATGTTGAAATTTACATTTTGTAATGGTGCGGAAGGATTAACTCTGTAAAATGGAAAGAATGACAAACTATTCTCTTGTGTGTGTGTTTCTTATAGCAAAGCCACATCGGGCTGTTCTGTTGTTGTAACACTCTTGCACAGTATTGTATATGAAGTACGAACAATGAAAAACAACCATAATTAAAAAGACCCTTTGCATTAAAGAGTCTAAATCTTCGTTTCTAACTCGTTGAAAACTTTTCCTTGCACTTTGTTTTTCAGGATATCTGAGACAAGATGATCTTCCCTCCCGTAACTATAATCAATCAGATTGAGGTCTGGAGATTGTGATCACTAGAAATGTGACTGAAGTATGTTTTCATTGCGGGAAATACTAGTACAGTGGATTGTTGCGTATAATGCCCCAAACCATTACATCAACTCCAGCAGCTTACATTGTTGAAGTAACGCAAACATGATCAAGTATTTCATGCGATGTTTTCCGTATTTCACTTTTCTTTAATATAGGAGCAAAGTTCGACTCATTGGGTCTCATCGTGTGGTTCCAGTCATTTACTGGATACTACTTATGCTTCAGGCATCACTATAACTACGGTAATATTTTGGTTGCATATGAGAGAAACAGTTTAAGGACCGATTATCGCAGATATGGTTTGATGACAGTTGAGCTACAATCACTGTTTAAGGATTCGGTTAATTAGAGTACAGTGTGATACATGTTGTACGTTTCAAGTCTGACTAACCGTCCTTTCAATGGGTCATTCATCGGCGACTAACGGTCACAATGTTTTGTTGCAACCGATTTATTATTCTATTGTAATATCCACCACTGATACATTTTGAAGACAAATTATTTTGGATATTCCTGCTAGATGGCATCACCATCGCAATATTTTGGAAATCGAAGGAATCCTTTCTCGTTGTCTTGCAAACTGTTTGTAATTAAGCACAAACTTACACCATAGGTTATTAGTGCTCTGCCCACCCTGGGTATTGAAATCCGGTTTCTGACTTTTTAAGTCCACAGACGTGCCGCTGTTTATTGAGACGCTTTTTTATATTGAAAGTGTTATAGCTATATTTCGGTATTTATACACAGTGTTCTAAAAACACGTAGGTCCAAGAAATCTTGATAAAGATGAAACAGAAATCCTATAGCCCGAGCGCTTTCGAAAAGTGGACCTTTCTTCTTCAGGAGCAAACTTGGAGGTTGTCTCGGTATTTATAGGTCTCAAGCAGTCATCCAATAAATTGCACGAGTGGTGAAGTTTGCAAAAAGAAATACATAGAACGTTCTATAAATCTGTGGAGGGTCAGTAAAGGTATTCAGTTAATGTGATTACATCAGTATTAATCTTCGTAATTCTAAATTTTTTCATCCACCAGCCTCTAAATCTACGGTTCAAATTTCGTAGTTTTATATTAATTTTACTAGCTACTGGTTTCTAGACTGAAAATGGTATATGTAAGTAATCTCGAAAACTCTCTTAAAATAAAAATACGTGATTTCTTAACAAACCTTAAAACCTCAGATCGTTATAATTAACTTTTTAAGTAGGGCTGATAATTCGAATTTTTAGGGTTAACCCAAAATACACAGATTGTTTCATCGTAACTCTTGTGACATTAACAGTAATATTTCGATAACTGTCTGCACATCTCCTAACTATGATTATTATTTTGTATGGAAGAAAACCGGCTTCTTTACACTTTCAGCTTCATTCTACGAGTGAATCTTTCTTATGGTTTCAGTTATCACTTAAGAAAGGAAATATTAGAAACCAAAACTCACGATCGGCCAGTTCTAAGTGTGTTTGTTTGTTGTGAATTTCACACAAAGCTACACTTGGGCTGCCTGCGCTAATTGGCCCTAATTTAGCAGTGTGAGACTAGAGAGAAGGCAGCTAGTCATCACCACCCACCGCCAACTCTTGGGCTGCTCTTTTACTGAGAAATACTGGGATTGACCGTCACTTATAACGCTCCCACTGCTGAAAGGACGTGTATGTTTGATGTAATGGTAATTTGAACCTTCGACCCTCAGTTTCCAAGTCGAGCGCTCTAATCACCTGTTCCATGCCAGATCAATTAAAGTGTGTTGAAGATAGACAGCTATTCCGATACTTACAATAATTATTTGTTTGTTGTTAAGTACAAGACTACATAATTGTTTGCCTGTACTCTGCCATCGTAAGGATCGAACCCAGAGTTCTAGTATTATAGGCCCTCAGCAAATTTATGAATCAACTGCACTGCTCGTTTGTTCCTTGTTAAGCGTAAAGCTTTGCAACGTGTTATACGGCCGTGCCCACCGTATGGATCGTACCCAGAACGTTGGTGTTACAAAACCTCTTACGAATAGCCGAACCACTGAAGGGACAAATGAACTGATTAGTTTTTTTTTAAATTGATTTTTCTGTCTCTTCCATTTTTCTTTATTCTCAGGTTAGTTGACCGCTTTATTTAAAGAGGAATCTTGAACGCTGGTCGTGATAAAATATTTATTTAATTCTCAGTGGCTTTATGGCCGTTGGTACTCGCCAAAGCCCAATGGAGAGAAAAACAACACATTATTTAGAACATCACTTGTGAACATGTACTCTAATACCCTGTAGAAGCAGAAACACCCAAGAAAGTTAAAATATAGGACCATAACAGAGATATAAAAATTCCATTTATCCTAAATAGCCCACCTTGTCATGGAAGACGACCATGCAATGAATTGGAATAATGAAGAAATAGTGGGATGTGAACTATACACGTACAAAACAGAAAAATACCAATTTAACTAACAAATAATACACTCAGTCAACCTACCATAGAAGTTAGCAAAATATGCATACTATTTTTGAAAGTATTCATGTAGTATGTTGACCAAAAGTTCAATAGAGGAGAACCAGAATAAAGGAATATCACATCAGCTTTTTCTTCACATTCCGGCCACAACCATCACAAAAACAGTCCTTATCAAGGCAAGAGATTACTGTCTAAACGTTATTTGTTTGTTTTTGAATTTCGCGCAAAGCTACACGAGGTCTATCTGCTCTAGCCGTCCCTAATTTAGTAGTGTAAGACTAGAGGGAAGGCAGCTAGTAATCACCATCCACTGCAAACTCTTGGTCTATTATTTTACAAACGAATAGTTTGATTGACCGTCACATTATAATGCCCCCACGACTGAAAGGACGAGCATGTTTGGTGTGTCGGAGATTCGAACCCACAACCCTCAGATTATGAGTCAAGTACTTTAACCACCTGGCCATGCCGGGGTGTCTAAATGTGATGAGTAAGCTTGTTAGGAAATAATATTTAGAAATAACAAATAGCATATAACTAATCAATACTTTGACTGAGCTGACCGTACAGATTAGTAACTATGGCAACGAAGTTATTCAGATTTGAGTTGAAAGAAGTTTTGATTCGAACCATAAGTTTGTAGAATCAAAACTCATTTCGTACAAGAGAAAATTTAAATAAATGAGTGTCTAGGACGTCGGTATTTGTATCCCTCTGATAAACCAGCAAGTCCTTATCTACTCTTTAGTCTGTCAGTGATAAAGAATAAAGTGGTAACACTATAAACTTTAAACCAGCAAGTCCTTATCTACCCTTTAGTCTGTCAGTGATAAAGAATAAAGTGGTAACACTATAAACTTTCAGAGCTATTGATTATTTCTTTCCATTTCACCCTCGTCACACCAAACATGCTCACCCTTTCAGACGTGGGTGCGTTATAATGTGACGGTCAACCCCACAATTCGTTTGTAAAAGAATAGCCCAAGAGTTGGCAGTGGGTGGTGATGACTAGTTGTCTTCCCTCTAGTTTTAAACTGCAAAATTAGGGACGGTTAACGCAGATAACCCTCGTGTAACTTTGCGCGAAATTCAAAAACAAACCAAACCATTTCGTCCCAGGGAAAAACCAAAATCATCAGTACCTGAACTTAAAAGATTTAAATATCTCGACACGAGAGGCCTGCCATGGCCAGGTGGGTTAAGGCGTTCGACTCGTAATCTGAGGGTCGTTGGTTCGAATCCCCGTCGCATCAAACATGCTTGCTCTTTCAGCCATGGGGGCGTTATAATGTGACGCTCAATCCCACTATTATTTGGTAAAAGAGTAGCCCAAGAGTTGGTGGTGGGTAGTGATGACTAGCTGCCTTCCCACTTGTCTTACACTGCTAAATTAGGGACGGCTAGCGCAGATAGCCCTCGTGTAGCTTTGCGCGAAATTCAAAAACAATTCTCAACACGCACTATGGAGGCGAGAGCAAACACATGTCCATTCTGAGTATTTAGATGAATGATAACCAATAGGCGTCACTTGGGCGAAAATTCTATACCAGTGTTTGCGTGAAACAGATAGCATAATGCTAAACACACCCACGTATTTCCGCTGTTGGAAGAACACACGGAAAATGCTCCAGGCAGAGAAAAATTAACAGATTCCGCCAGCACTCTCGATAAATGATTTAGTCAAAAATGGCATAGTGCACGTGCAGATATCCCATAGAGATCGACAGAAAATAACAGAGAAATTCTGAGTCATGCTTCTTTTCCATAACATTTGTACAAATACAGAGTCAGTTTGGGCCTATTTTCATGTTGCGAGAACTAAGACATGAAGGAAAACGTAAATCTGGAAAAACACACAAGAGAAGTTCAATATAAACAAGATTTTGGACTATTTAACTCGAGCTGGAAAACTAATTTTAGAATGTTCATCTGATTATAGTTCGTCAAATCTTAAACCTGTTGTATTGAAGACAGATTTGTATCGCTATTGCAATGCATATATTACACAATTTTTTTTTATTTCGCGCAAAGCTACATGAGTGCTATCTGCACTAGCCGTCCCTAATTTAGCAGTGTAAGACTAGAGGGAAGGCAGCTAGTCATCACCACCCACCGCCGCCAACTCTTGAGCTACTATTTTACCAAGGAATGGTGGGATTGACCGTCACATTATAACGCACCTATGGCTGAAAGGGCGATTGTGTTTGGTGTGACGGGGATTCGAACCCTCGACTCTCAGATTACGAGTCGAGCGTCTTAATCATCTGTCCATGCCAGGCCCAAAATGAGAGAGGGAAAGAAAATAATGTGAGATATAGAATACGTGAGATAATCAAAATAGACAATTGGGAGAAAGAAGCGATAAATAAATAATGTTGGTGTCATTTTGAGAAACTTCTGTAGTCCAGTCTCTGATAATGTGGTAAGAACAGGAAGAGCGAATGGTCGTGAGAAAGATTTAAGCCACAACGTGGCGTGACGTATTTGGTGTCTTCGATGACAGCTAAACCAGTGATTGAGAAAGGAAGTGACGCTTGAAACGAAGAACTGATAATACCTCTAGAGGTCTCTGCGTTTTGTTAACATTGATTTCGTCACATGCATGATTTTTATGAAGTTTTTTATTTTTATTTTGCGCATTTCTGATTGATTATGTCGCCATAATGAAAACCTTAATAAGCACTGTATTTGTCCAAACACGTGCACTGTTACGTAATACATTTTTATGGATAAGTCTGCAGATATTACAACTAGAGAAATTTCGTTTCTTGACGCAAAGCTTGTTGGATTATTTTGAAGACTCAACGACCTCGTACTAAACGAAGCGTTCCCCGGTGGCTCAGCGGTGAGCTTTAGGGCTTGTAGTGCTAAAAATAGGGTTTCGATACCGGTTGTCGATAGAGCACATATATCCAGTCCATTGTGTAACTTTCTGTTTAACTACTAACAAACAACAAACAAGTAAACAAAAGTCAGATGAGCAAACCCCAGCACCATGAACAAGTAAACAAAGTTGAGATAAGTGAACCCCAGCACCATGAACAGGTAAACAAATTTAAGTAAACCACACCATCATGAACAAGTAAACAAATCTATGTAAACCCCACCGCCATGAACAAGTAAAGAACTCAAAGTAAACCCCACTACCATGAACAAGTAAAGAACTCAAAGTAAACCCCACTACCATGAACAAGTAAAGAACTCAAAGTAAACCCCACTACCATGAACAAGTAAAGAATTCAAAGTAAACCCCACTACCATGAACAAGTAAAGAACTCAAAGTAAACCCCACTACCATGAACAAGTAAAGAATTCAAAGTAAACCCCACTACCATGAACAAGTAAAGAACTCAAAGTAAACCCCACTACCATGAACAAGTAAAGAACTCAAAGTAAACCCCACTACCATGAACAAGTAAAGAACTCAAAGTAAACCCCACTACCATGAACAAGTAAAGAATTCAAAGTAAACCCCACTACCATGAACAAGTAAAGAACTCAAAGTAAACCCCACTACCATGAACAAGTAAAGAATTCAAAGTAAACCCCACTACCATGAACAAGTAAAGAACTCAAAGTAAACCCCACTACCATGAACAAGTAAAGAACTCAAAGTAAACCCCACCACCATGAACAAGTAAAGAACTCAAAGTAAACCCCACCACCATGAACAAGTAAAGAACTCAAAGTAAACCCCACCACCATGAACAAGTAAGACTATCAGTGCTGAGTTCTGCTTCAGGTGAAACATGCTCATCCCGGAATAGTTCCAATAATTCAACAAGTAGATTTTGGCTTCTTCACAAAATATTTAAAGATAAGGAATCATTGCTGTATGTTACCATGTCCCTTTCTATAGTATACTTATATATTCAAAGTTTTTCTATGTGTTTCCGAGTATATAACGTGCGCATGTGTGTTGGAGAGAGTGTGTTAACTTAACACATAGCTTGAAATTCAAAATATTTGTTTTACTAGCCATATACATCAGAATATATTGTACTTTTTATTTATTACAAGAAATTTCCTGGCTGAGTTCACAAACAGTTTTGGATAAAGCATTACTTCACGAGCATATCCAATAACACATTTGAGAATAGTAATAATGTCTCCTGCAGGTGTATGAATATGTAGGTCAGAGGTTAAAATATTGAACAATGAGATTGTTGTATGATTTGATCTCCTGAAACAAATTTCCTCAAATATGTAATTAAATTATAACTTCATCCATTAATAATTAAATGTTTTACTCCACCTTGCTCCGGCATGGCCAGGTGGTTAAGACCCTCGACTTGTAATCTGAGGGTCGCAAGTTCGTATCCCCGTCGCACCAAACATGCTCGCCCTTTCAGCCGTGTAACGGCAAATTCCACTATTCGTTGGTAAAAGAGTAGCCCAAGAATTAGCAGTGGGTGGTGATGACTAGTTGCATTCTCTTTAGTCTTACACTGCTAAATTAGGGACGGCTAGCACAGATAGCCCTCGTGTAGCTTTGCGCAAAGTTCAGAACAAACAAAAACTTCTGCAATATCGAGACTCAAACCATTGCGTTCACAATCTGAACACAATAACCACTAACGCACTCTATGCCCGTTTTTCTCTGTGTGTATATATATACAAAAAAACTAGCTTATTTTATTTACGTTTGACGATAGTTTCCTTAAGACAAACACTTTCTTTTACCTGAGCTAAATTTTTGTTTATAATAATGATTTTCTTTTTTTCAAGCATGTTTAATTAAGAATTTCACTTTCTTGTATTATGCTCTTCCTGTTAGAATACTAACGTTTCGTCAATTCAAACTTGTCTGAAATTAAAGCAGCAAATACTTCGTAAAGTAAGACAAATAAAATTGTTTGTTTTTTTGTTTTTGAATTTCGCGCAAAGCTATTCGAGGGCTATCTGCGCTAGCCGTCCCTAATTTAGCAGTGTAACACTAGCGGGAAGGCAGCTAGTCATCACCACCCATCGCCAACTGTTGGGTTATTCTCTTACCAAATAATAGTGGGATTGACCGTAACATTATAACGCCTCCACAACTGAAAGGACGAGCATGTTTGGTGCAACCGGGATTCAAACCCGCGACCCTCGGATTACGAGTCGAATGGCTTAACACGCTTGGCCATGCCGGGCCCAAATAAAACTAAAATACCAAATACGAGGTGAGCGCGTGGCAGCATTATTAAAACTACAAATTTTTGAACCATAAATTTTATTATTTACATAAATACGGGGGAAGGAGGGGAGGTGGGGTGAGAAGTTCTTTCGAAATTTTTTTCTAAAATCAACACGTCATTTATGACTACTCCCTGTCTTTGTTTATAATTCCGACAACTTCTGGGAACTCTATAGGAAAAATGATGAACGAGCTCCTCACTTATTGGCCAGTTGGCTACCGAGCATGATTACGTCATTCACACGCGATCCTTATAATTTGAGCGAGAAGATGAAACAACTCAACCGCTTTCACACCTCCTGATTTAAGAGGCGAAACTCACGTGTTTCATTCGCTGTAAGTCGTATTAAGCCCTAGTGTGCCGAATAAAAAAATATAACTTTTACTAGATTAAACAAAATGGTTCGTCTATTTAAAATAAACTGTAAGTGTGATATTAGTAAAGGTTGGATAGCATAGGAGATAAAGAATTGGAAGGACAGGGTAAAACTGAGAGTTGGACAAAAGAAACGTATCAACATCACACACGATACGGGTATGATTAGCATTGTTAATTTGAGATTATTCAGTCTGTCTACTAACAGTCTTGGAAGAGGCAGCGCCATCTGTGACGTAACTAATATGATTGTAACTTTCTTGCGCTTCTGTAAGTATGTGGCAGCATTGTGCTGTTCTTAGTAATTATATTATTATTGTTATAAAAGTTATTGCCTTGTCACTGTGTAATATCACAGTACTTATTATACCATTCCGTTTTACTGATATTGTGACAGCACCATATTTGTTCTGCTGCCTATATAATACTGCGTTTCAGAAAAAGTATCTACTTTAGAGTTAGTGTAGCACCTAGTTACGGAGTAGTGGTCATTTTAGTGTTAGTGTAGTACTTTATTATAAATTAGAACTGGTGGTTCAATTCTCCATGGTAAACAGAGTGCTGACAATTGAGGCTGGAAATATGAAATCATTCTAATTGTACACACTTTGTTTTTCTGGAGAAGTTAAATATTTCTGGTCATAATTGTCGTCACTAATTTATAACTTTTTAACTTATTTTATTCAAATCATCTCACATTTAGTTTATTTTATTTTTAGTTATCACTAAACCCATTATAGATATTGTTATCACTAAATCCATTATAGATATTGTTATCATTAAACCCATTATAGATATTGTTATCATTATAGATCTCCACAATATTTCTAACTTTTACATTTTTGTTTGAATTGGGAAGGGGTGACTTCAATACCTCGAGTTTTATTTTTTTATGGATTGCTATTGAGAAGTAAGATTATATTTTCAAAGATCTGTTTGAATTCTAAAGAGAATGTTTAGATTAGAAAGTATTATATCCCACTATTTCTTCATTATTCCAATTTATTGCATGGTCTTCTTCCATGACAAGGTGAACTATTTGGGATGGGTGGAATTTTAATATGCCTGTTATGGTCCTAAATTTTAATTTTCTTTGGCCTTTCTGCTTCTACAGAGTATTAGAGTACATGTTCACAAGCGATGTTCTAAATAATGTGTTGTTTTTATTTTCATTGATACTGCAAAGAAGATTATAAACAAGGATTTTAAGGTGGCAAAGACTCGCCCCCCGCTAGTACAGCGGTATGTCTTCGGATTTACAACGTTAAAATCAAGGGTTCGATTCCCCTCGGTGGGCTCAGTAGATAGCCCGATGTGGCTTTGCTATAAGAAAACACACAAAGACTCAAAAGTCAAATACTCGAACGTACAGCCATACCTTCAAGTCCACGATTGCTTTTACGAGCAAGATGGCCAAAATATCTGGAATCACAACAATCACCTTAAACCAGTGATGTTGAGAAATTTATATGCAAAAACGAGCCAATTTTGCATATAAATCACCTTAAACCATATGTATCTAGGCCTGCAGGGCAGATTTCCCAACTGGGGGTCAGTATCCCGACCCCTCCAAAGAAGTAACATCATATCTTTGTTACCAAGAATCAAAAAACGTAAACAATTTTTCCATTGCAGCTAATGTTTTTACCTTTCTAACACATATAACATAAGTCCAAATAAAATTAAAATAAACAATAAGTTTTCACTATTCTTCTGATGAGTTTGATCGTCTCTTCTATTTCGTTCTCCATCATAAAATTTATTTCCCGTTCAATATTCAAAATGGCAGCATGAGACAGTCTTTCTTTCCAATGGTAGAACGTAAGTAAGTTTTTATTCGACATAAAGCGGAGAATGATCCTTCAGCAGAACAGGATGTGGCTGAAACAGTGCTGAATATTTTAAAATAAAACAATTCGTGTAAATGTAATTACATATTTCAATTTTTGGAATCAGTTGAGCAGCATTCAATATAAACTTTATACAAACTGGACGTGTGTAAAAAGTCACTTTATTGATGGTCAGTTGGGTGAGTGAAAGGGTTCTAAATCTAATAAAAATGTGATTATTATTATGTTTGGGGTTGTCATGCAACGAACACTGAATTCCACTGTAAAATTCACTAACGCAGTTTTAAATATTTATCGGTGGTTCAGTATATCAGTCTATTTTAAAGCATCTGTAGTCAGTTTCTGATTAAATTAAACATTTTCCTCTACATTTTTCTACATTTTTTTTTTTTTTTTATAGATACTGATGCCTCTCGATTTCTTAAGGAACATAGGGCCGCAAACGCTGCGGTTTTAGTAACAGGCTGGTTTTTAAGTGAATAGGTTGTTAGCCCCCAATCAGGCTTTTTCTTAGCCCACCGAGGGGAATCGAACGCCTGATTTTAGCGTTGTAAATCCGGAGACATACCGCTGTACTAACGGGGGCATTGTTTTTTTTATAGAATATCCTGTATATTTATTTAACAAGATTAACTATTTGCTGTTTCGCACGATTCTGCTTTACTTTCACTTCAAAGGAAACGTATTAAAAAACAAAACTGTTTTTCTTTTCAAACTTAAGAGCTCTTAGAAATGTCAGTCGACATTCGGAAATTCTTTTCAATGTTCTTCTATTTTGGTACTGATTCCATAATGTTTCTTAAACTGCATATTTCACCCCCTTGGAACCATAACTATAAGTATTATAATTATTTTCGGTTTCGAAACCGGTGTTTATTTAACTTTTCGATTATTATTTTAAGGAAATCATAACAGTCCTTCTGTTCTCACTCTCTCTCTGACTTTATGTTGGATGATTTATGTAACCATGGTGATGCTTGCTGTTTCCGTGATACCACACTTTACGTTGTGCCCAAGCCACATCTGTGATTATCTCCTGGTTAAATCCTTATATAGATGTAATTCGACATATTCCAAGTACTGCACATCTGGAACGATTCACAGAGTTAAAGGTGTCTCAAAATTTATAACTTCTTTTACATACCACACATTCCTGTAACAATAAATCATTTTATAACGATTTTCACAATGTTTTACACATTGTCCTACACATGTATATCACGTTGCATGACACACACACACACACACATTTATATATATGTTCACTGGGTAATTTAAGTCATTTTCTAGAGAGCAACATATTTCTCACACGTTAAGTCGTTCCGTGTATTTCGTTCCATGTGTTTTCTCATGTCTTGTCGGTTTGTTTAATTTACTCTTTTATATTTTTCTGTTTTAAAAACGATTTTCTCTGCCATTTTGAACAGGACTAGCTTCCGTCAACTTGGGTT
Source organism: Tachypleus tridentatus (assembly GCF_004210375.1). Taxonomy (NCBI): domain Eukaryota; kingdom Metazoa; phylum Arthropoda; class Merostomata; order Xiphosura; family Limulidae; genus Tachypleus; species Tachypleus tridentatus. Next base: position 30,521,261 of record NC_134833.1, read on the forward strand.
AACGTATTGTATCCGTTCTTTCCAGTTTGACGTGATGAACTCCTTATGATGTTTTGAACTGGTGTGTTTTGTCAGTTCCTTTCAGTATGATTTGATATGACGACTTCTACTCCATTGAGATGATTTACTTTCTCAGTTCATTTCGGTTTAACAAAACGAATTCCTTATACCGTTCATGCAGGACTAATGTATTTTATAAGAGTCTTTCAGTTTGATATGGAGGATTCCTTATAGTATTTATGCAGGACTAACGTATTTTATAAGAGTCTTTCAGTTTGATATGGAGGATTCCTTATAGTATTCATGCAGAACTGTTGTACGTTTTCAGCTCTATTCAGTTTGACATGGCAAGTTCTTAAGAGCGAGATCCTTTTCCCCTCAGTGAGGGTGATGAAGTGAGTTTGAAAATGAAATGGCTCCATCATACATCTTGAATGTACACCTATTCTAGTATGTAGAAAATAAGCCAATTTAACATTGACATTGTTCATTGGTGCGAGAGCTAGAAGCGAGGCTAAGGCACATTTTGGGGTAGCTTCAGCCCCAACAAGCTCTAATCCCATGCTACCGCCTCTTCGAATAACTAATGGTTTTCTGAACTGGCGCAGTTTTCAGCCTTTTCACTTTGAGATGACAAAATATTTAATGTGATTTTTACTGATCTGTTTTCTCAGTTCCACAACCTTGTTGTGCAGGTTCTCAGTTCTCTTCAGTTTGTCGAGTTCCTCATGCTGTTTTAACTAACGTATTTTCTTTATTTTCCCATTTTTCTTCAGATGAGATACGTACATTGTTTTCAACCTATGTATCATACCATAATGTTTCGGATAGTATCGTGTTCTAGGATGTATTTCATTCAGTATTTGGGAAAGTAACTTCTAGGACGTGCTGAATTCAATATGTTGGGGACTAACTTGTTCTACGATATATTTCATTCAACATTTCAGGAGTAGTTTCTCCTAGGATATTTTGATTTTAACGTTTCATTGAGTATCTTGTTTTAGGATGTATTGATTACGTTTCATTGAGTATCTTGTTTAAGGATGTGTTGGTTACGTTTCATTGAGTATTTTGTTTAAGGATGTATTGATTCGATTCATTGAGTATCTTGTTTAAGGATGTATTGATTCGATTCATTGAGTATCTTGTTTAAGGATGTATTGATTCGATTCATTGAGTATCTTGTTTAAGGATGTATTGATTCTTGTTTGGGATGTATTGATTCGATTCATTGAGCATCTTGTTTAAGGATGTGTTGGTTACGTTTCATTGAGTATCTTATTGAAATGTGTGTTGGTTACGTTTCATTGAGTATCTTGTATAAGGATGTGTTGGTTACGTTTCATTAAGTATCTTGTTTTGGGATGTGTTGGTTACGTTTTATTAAGTATTTCGTTTTAGGATGTGTTGATTTCAACGTTTCATTGAGTATCTTATTTTAGGATATATTGAATTCGTCTCCATTCTTTGTTTATTTTCGTCCACAAAAAGTGTAAATAATGTGTGTATTGTATCACTTGTAAAAACACATACACGTAAACTGTTATCCAATAAAAACGAAAACTATAAAACACGCACATGTTTGAGGTGTTATAATGACATTTTATTTTCAGTCTGCAACGGGAATCCTTATTTTCTATCTACATTTATAGAGAACCAAGAAAATGCCAAACTAACACAACCAGACTGAATAAGAAGCTAAGAGGCCATAAAATTGGACCAAAGCAATTAAAGGAAAAATTCTGGGAAAGAAGGATAGAATGCACTTAATGTTTAAAATAAAAGGGATGCATAGCCTAGTAGTTAGAGTGTCGAACTAAGAATCAACAGTATAACGTTACTGAACACACACCGTTCCTTTATCTGTAGATGGAGTATAAGAAAGAGAGACAGTCAGTCTTCTTATTCGGTTCACAGAGATGTGTAAAACTCTTGTGGTGTTGGATATTCCTGAGTGGTTGTCTTTTCTGTGGTTAGTAGTTCAAAGTTAGAGACGAGCATACCTGAATCCTGTAGGAGTCTCTGATGTAGCCGAGAACATACACATAAGGTGCCAATCAGGTTGAAAATTTCAATCCCATTATTCTATAATATTTTTCGCCATGTGTTTAGAATAAAATGTTACTTAAGATTGTTTTGATAAAACCATATGAAAAAACTTCGACTGCTAATTTCTAAATCATGCGGTCTCATGATTATTTGACCATAACTGTCTATTTCCTTGGACCATCATTTCTTAACAGAAAGCTGTGCGTTTCAGTGTATAAAAGTTTACTGACTTTCAAAGCTCAGCTTCAGAAATTTATATTTCTTATAACTGTTCTTAGTAAAGGTACTTTACCATAAAATTCACAATACTCTTAGAAAGAAGAATACACTCTGAAGATGTTTGTCCAAACCAACAGATGCAATATCCCCCTTTCCAGTGGCTCAGCGATAAGTCCCTGGACTCATGACAATAAAAAAACGGATTTCGATAGCAGTGGTGGTCACAGTCCAAATAGCCATTGTGTAGCTATGTGTTTGACAAAAACAAGCCAACCAACTGAGAAGTGAACATGACAAGGCCAATAAATAATATTGCTATCACTCCTTCGTGGCCATTTTTGTGCGTGGATGGGTATAAATAAATCTTATTATCTTTCCCTATTTATCCTGTTTATATTTCGGGTCGTTAAATGTAACATCAGAACAGTTAATATGGTACATGGTTTTACTACCTAGTGACGAGAGCACGTATAGCACTTTTTTTCATCGATAAGGGGTGAGAGAGACGTATTTCCTCAGTTAAGAGGAATTAACCTCTAGTAATGCATTTCAAATAATACGATCGTTTTCATACATCTGAGCATGATTTTGGTCTAACAACAATTTTTTATTATCTAAAATCAAAGAATAGATAAATATATGTAAACTGTTCTTAACAATATGTTCTGAGAAGATAGACAAAACTGAATACACACACACACACAAAATTGAAAATTAGGTTGATAAATACGAAGTTTCATATTTCAATGTTCTAACAGTTCAAACTGCATCTTAACTAAACCTGTGTAAAATTAAGAACACATTTTTTGGTCCGATATGAAAATTTTATATGTTTATTTCCATCATTATTTTAAATTATTTAATTAAATATGAGTAAGATTAATAAGATAAGAACATATCTCATGTATTCACCTATTTGCTTTAGTAAGATAAGAACATATATCATGTATTCACCTATTTGCTTTAGTAAGATAAGAACATATATCATGTATTCACCTATTTGCTTGTTATTTTCAGATAGTTGAATAGGAAATACGAAGAAGAAACGAAGATTTGAAGATTTTTATAGAGTTTGACAGAAAAATCTATTATTATTATAATTCATATCCTGTCCACCAGGTGTGTGTTTGTGTGTGTGTGATCAGGAAAATGGTTCTGAGTAGCGTTATTGGCGTTTTTCTGTTACTCGGTTTATCAGAAAGTGTGGAAGTGAAATATTCGGAAATACAAGAGCTCTTAAAATCTAGAACCTGTTTCATGAAGGACACGTGTTCGACACCACTGGTAAACAGTTTACAGATACGACATTGCATGTGCGACGACCTGTGTGGAAAATACGACGACTGTTGTGTGGATGTGAAGTCTCGTAAGCACGATAAAGAACACTGGAAGTGCACCGGTTTAGCTGGAAATTTGTTTGTGTACCTTAAAGATAGATGTAAACCTGGGTGGAAAGGAGAAGATATTCGCAGTCTCTGCGAAGGTGTAAGTCAGAAAAGTGTTGGCCTTCTAAGTGAGACGCCAGTTTCCAATGTTGTAAGTGGGGTTGTGTACAAGAATAACTACTGTGCCATCTGTAATGATGAAGTAGCTGATATGGTGATGTGGAATCTGAAATTAATTTGTCCCTCAATGAATAAAGACGATGTGAAAAATATGACAGAGTTAGATATAGTTAAAAATTTGGCACGTGATAAACACTCTAAGAACTGGATATTTCAAGGAGAAACTTTTCACCCTTGCAAGATTTTCCCAAGCCCTCCAAACCCCATACCGGAGAATCTCAGGTTCTGCCGGAGCGACCTCATCTCCGAGTGTCTTCCTAATTGGAGAGACGACGATGTGAAAAGGAAATGTGCATCTTATATGGGAGCTATGTACACCAAAGACAAAGGATACCGCAATGTCCATTGTGCTGTCTGCAACAACGTCAACGTCACGAATTTACGATGTAGACAACCTCATTCTGCAAAGAGCTCAACCTTTAAATCAAACGCCTTCTCTTTGCTGTTTGATATAAACACAAAAATGGGTGAATATGTTGGAGAAGACGTCGTATGTGCGGACGAAGAACGCTATGACTTTCTTCTCAAACGTTGTGTAAACATATCTTGTGGTTTACCTGGCTACAAGTACGTATCTGGCAAGTGTGTTGCACCATCGCCGTCATCGTTTACAACGTCTCCACCAGACGTCTCTAGTGTCCCTTTCAGCAGAGGACCTTTTTCAAAGTATGGTCAGAGAGAGAACCAAAAAACAGGGACACTTAACTTTGAAACCCTAGAAAGAAACAATAACACACAACAAGATGGAGACACTACGTTAGATGAAACATCAACTCAGAACTACACCCTTTCAACTGTCATTGAAAAAATAGAATATCCTGAAGATTTTAAAACTGCCTTAAAGTTTTAATTTTCACAAAAGAGTATAAACGTTTAAAAGATGGTGACATTTTTATTCCGAAATACGGACAAACATACAACCAGTCTTACTACATATTTGATGGAAAGAATGTAATGGTTTGTGGAAACGATGAACTTTCAAAATCTAATCGCAGAGAAACGTTTTCCGTTTATCTTGGATACATAAGCAACATTGGCTTAGGAATATCATTGATTTTTTTAGTTCTGCATTTTGTTATTTTTATATTAGTTCCAGATCTACACAATATCTGTGGACGAAATTTAGCATCGTTATCTGTAGCACTGATTACTTCTTATTCCTGTTTTATTATTGGACAGTTTAAGCTCTCACGTGCTGTTTGCACCATCGTAGCGGTAGTAATGTATTATTCCTTCTTGGCTTCCTTTTTCTGGATGAATATTCTGGCCTTTGACGTTTGGAGAACATTGCGAATGGCCACAAAGAATCTCCGTGTATCTAGTGGTAAACAATGGCGTCGTTTCATGTTCTACTCTATGTATTGTTGGGCAATTCCCGTCATCATTGTCGTGTCATCTGTTGTACTGGAAAACATTGATAGTATTCCTAAAGAATACAGACCTGCATTTGGCACGAGCCGTTGTTGGTTTAGCCACAGGAGAGCTCTGTTGATTTTCTTTGCTGCACCTGTTGCACTAATTATGCTAACTAACATCACGTTTTTTCTCCTAAGTGCAAGGATGATTGTAGCTACGTCTAACACCACAGCTAAACATCAGGAGTCTTGCAGCTCTCCAAAGAGAAATTTTAGATTGTATGCTAAATTGTCCGTGTTGATGGGCTTATCGTGGATCTTTGGACTTATAGCAGGATATTCTGGTTTTGAGGGCTTGTGGTTTATTTTCGTGGTTTTCAACACACTTCAGGGAATGTTCATTTTCTTTGCCTTCTCTTGTACAAGAAAGGTAAGAAAACACTTCATAGAAAAACTTTCGACTCTTACCAAACCATCTGCTTACCGTTCTACAAGACTAAACGACGCTACTGCGTCTGGTTCTGGCTACCAATCACAGTCTACCCTTAATTCTCAGCTGTCACATCGAAACTCTTCTCTGAGCCAGATGAATCCCAACCACATCAGCGTCTGCCAGTCACCAATATAAGACTGACTTGACGTTATTCCGGTGCATCATGGACTGACTCCTATAGCTGTTTTTATGTATAAAAAACAAACAAATATCTGTCGATATTGTATGCCATGCATAATGTGCCCAGTGCACTGGGTTAGGTATGAATATGACTATACTACATGCCTCACAGTGAGTTACGACACTGTGTCGTGGTGTATGTTTAATTGTTACATGTTATAATAAATTTTTTTTTATGTGGAAAGTTGCATGAGCAGTAGAAATAGTGATAAAGTTTATTTCTATGTGCGATACAGTACTTAGATTGTATAAGTCAAATGAAACATTACGTACAATCACATTGTGATAGAAGCATGTAACCTCTGTATGGATTTGTAATATGTTTCACATGCTCTGTAAATAGTTCACTTTGTCGGGTATATTTAAATGAGAAAACTAATATAATCATTCTAGTATGTACATGTTAAAGGAGTGTAAATAGTTAAATTATAATTTACCGGACATATCAAAATGAATTCCCCACCCCACCCAGCGACACAGCGATAAGTCTGCGGACTTACGTCAGAAATAGGGTTTCGATACCAGTGACGTGTACAGCACAGACAGCCCATTGTGTAACTTTGTGGTTACCTACAAACAAAATGAAAATGAAGTTATTGCAGGGTAAGATACCTTAACCCTATCACCACCTAGATAATTCGTGTTACATTTAAAAATGTTGTTTATTTTTCTTTTACGATTATGAACCTAAAAAGCGAATCCATCTATTAGTAATAGATTACACTATGTAACACTTATTTTGTTCCTGAATAGTATGTGTTATTTCTTAATTGCTTATGTTGTAAAAGTACAGAAAATGGCCATTATTCCCTTGAAACTTTGCTTTTGTGACCCAGATAATGAAATTTAGAAATTAACCTATTTTCTATGTAAGAACAGGCAAATTTGTACATTTTCATTTACATAAGGTCTGAATAAAATAACATATGAATCATGATTTACATGTATTTGTACTAAAGTTATACAAAAATGAGCAAAAATGTTTAGAAGTGAGTAGTTTTTCGTGATTTTCGACTGTCATGTAAATCACTTTCATGTTTTCGTTATACGCTCTCAGATCACAAAAGCAAAGTTTGAAGAGAAAAATAGGTCTTTTCCATTTACTTTAGGCATAAGCGATTTGGAAATAACACTTTCTGCCCAGGAACAAGTAAAAATAAAAAATTTGTTACATGAAAACGGAACTTTGTCGACACAACTAACTGGCTAATATAAAGATTTTTTTCATTTCGTACTATCTTCCATGATATGAAAATGTATTAATTGTTATCTAAGGATAAGATGTATCGAGTTATTGAAAAAGTGTTTTTTTTTATTGTCTTTACTGTTACTTTTATTTCAGCCGTTGTAAATTAACGTCTATAAAGAATCAGTACATATATTTTTGTCGTGTCTTCTTTATAAAGTTCAGGTGTGTAACTGTATTCTGAACATCCGTAATGCTAAATAATCTGATAGACTCTACTGAAAACAATATGTTTTTAGAGATTAAAAAAAATGCTCAACTGGATAATCGTGCTAGCTTGCAGGAAACATAACTTTAGTTTTGTTCTAGAATGATGGTAAGCTAACTATTCTCTCTGTGTTTGTTGATTTATTGATGGACATGAAACAGCTGTAAATTTGAGATACTACAGCCCCACCAAGTGATTTAAAAATAGAATGCTGGCCTGTGTGTGTGTTTTCTTGTAGCAAAGCCACATCAGGCTGTCTTCTGAGTCCACCGAAGGGAATCGAACCCCCTGATTTTAGCATTGTAAATCCGTAGACTTACCGCTGTACTAGTGGGGGAGGGAGGGAAAATGCTGTAATAAAAATAAAACGTAAATAATCAGCGTGACGTTTACCTTGACTTTTATCATCGGAAAATGGAAGGAAACAACAAAATGGCCTTTTATGTTGCTGCCCAATAATTAAATAATTCGCATAATTGTTGTTTGGTCAGTTTAGTTCTTTGGACTTCAATCAACTGCGTTCAATAATGCGTTAGATAAATATAATAATTAAGTGTTTAACTTACATTAAAGAACAATTTAGAGAAGAGCCCAACTTTTAAATTACGTATCAGAAAGTTTGTGGAAATAGTTATTAATATTAGTTATTAGTTATTAATATCAGTTATTAATATTAGTTATTAATATGAGTCTTCCCCCCTTTTCAGCTGGAGAATAACTAATAATAAGTGAGACACCATTTCTGAAAGGCTTCCTTCTATTTATCAATACTGACCCTCCAAATTTTTGCTTTATCTTTCTCCCTAGGCCTGGCATGGCCAGGTGGTTAGGGCGCTCAGTTCGTAATCGGAGGGTCGAAGGTTCGAATCCCCATCACAAAAAACATGCTCGCCCTTTCAGCCATGAGGGCATTATAATGTGATATTAAACCCTACTATTCGATGGTAAAAGAGTAGCCCAAGAGTTGGCAGTGGATGGTATGACTAGCTGCTTTCTCTTTAAACTTACACTTCTAAATTAGGGACGGCTGGCGCAGATAGCCTGCGTGTAGCTTTGCGCAAAATTTAAAAAAAACGAACAAACAAATCTTTCTTCCTTTCAGTAACTACTCATTTTGGTTTGAAACAATTGTTGTTGTTGTTTTAAATTAAGCACGAAGCTACACAATGGGCTATCTGTGCTCTGCTCACCACAGGTATCGAAACTCGGTTTTAGCGTTGTAAGTCCGCAGACATACTGCTGCGCCACTGGGGAGCTTAACACAATAACTATTCGAACACACGTTGTCAGATTTTATGTTCTCGGACTTGATTTCGGTAGCAGCTAAACACCGCTAAGAAAAAAATAGCAATCCGATCGTGTTTTTCATGTGTTTGTTTCATTTATGTTTTTTTTATTTATAAAAATTATTATTGTTTACAGAGGAGTTGAATTATTTCTGACTTTATCATGTTCTTTACCGTTAAATTAAGTTCATTTGTATCTTTTAATTTAAACAACATAATGAAATATCATAGCACCATTTTAAAATGTTATTTGAAAATGTACTGGATGTTTTGATCATAACGTCTGAGCTTTATTCACAAAAATGAATTGAGGTTGATCCTTGCGCTACGCTCAACCTTCAAACGAAATTCGATTAAATCAAATGATTTTGTTTGTTTGTAATTAAGAACACAGCTACACGATGGGCTATCTGTGCTCTGCCCACCACTGTTATTGAAACCCGGTTCTCATACGTTGTAAATCCGTATACATACCTCTGTGCCATTGAGAGGCTCGTGATAATAACCAACTTCAGTGAAGTTTATGTCAGTTTACAGTTTACACTGTTTTGTTTAATGGTATATCACCGTATGATCTGAAACAGTGTTTAAACCACTACATTAAGTCTGATCAGACTAATGAGTTATGTATTGTAAGACTACCACCCACTCCCACGTTCCTTCGGAGGCGGTTTTTAACGGAACTGGTGTCCTACTGACAAATTTCTTCCCCTCTCCCTGGGAAACTGATTATCAGACATAAATGTATGGTGATAAAAATATTTACAAATTTACTATTACGTGTTATCACAATGTTCTAAAATAACTCATATTTCATGCTATATAGAACCAAATGTTAGATTATATAAACATTTCAGATATAAGGTTTTACCTGGGACGACTAGATCTCGTCTTAGACATTCGCTTTGGGTAATAGTAGCGTTTATATTTAAACCAAATAAAGGAGATGACTGTTCATGTGTTAAGCAGAACACATTTTATTTTCACGGAAAGGGAGATCTGCCGAAAAAAAACCAAGATATTTATTTAAATAAATAAACTTTTATTGTCGAAAACAGTTGTTATGCTTGCCACAGATCACAGTAGGATCTACGTTTAAACATTTCAATAATTATCTAAATAAACATTTTATCATCACTAACATTTGTTGAGCTCGATACAGTTATGACAAACATAGCCCACAGCATGACTTATGCTACACTTTCATTGTACTCTTTACATAAGCTCCAGAAAACCTCACATAGCGAGACAAGAGTTTGGAGTTTTCTGATTACCGCAATAAATATATTCATGGTATGCGTTTTTTTATTTTACATTCCTTATAAACACAGTATAAAATAAACCAGAATGGCTTTGTTGAAGAAAATGAAAGTTCTAATTAAAATAATAATAATAAACAATGGCTTAAAACAATGCTTCTCAACTGGGTGGATGGTTCACCATGGGTTTAATAAAATCAGGAATAGGGTGGATAAATATTATCAATTACGCAAAACATTCATGTGCAAAAGGGTCATTAATTGTTATTATTTATTCTAACTGTAGTCTGATAAATATATTTATTTTATGCTGTATTCATTCTGGTTTTAGTTTGATGTATATTAAAATCATAATAAAGAATCTTTCATTTTGATTTATTACTTTTTTTGTCTTTCTTCGAACTTGGGTAAGTGAACAGTTGTGGTAAACTTATAGCGATGAATGGTACTGGGAAACATTGAAAAGCACTGACTTAGAATAACCAGTTGGTTGTTTGCTTTGCTGGGAATTATTTGAGTCCAAAAGAGTAAGGGAAAGCAGTAAACAGCGAAATTATTATTTGTTTTCATAACAGAAAATGAAATGGTCGTAGTTTAGTACTAGTAGTAGCAGTAGTGATGTGTCAAGCTACGTATCTGAAGGTCAGAGATTCGAGCCTCGATACGTCGCTGTACACGTTCCACACCTTCAGTTGTCGGGGTGCAACAATAGCAAAAGTCAGTGCTATTATTCTGATAACAACAGTCTCGTAGGTAGCAGGTGTTGCTAACTGTTTGCCCTTCCTCTGGTCAGGAGAGCTAATGTTAGAAATAGTTATGAGTTAACTAACCCTACTTACTATACTAATGGTAGTAATATACTAAATAATTTTTATTTAATTAAATAATGCATCAAACAACATGGAACAATATCATGTAAAAAGGAAACAATTTCTCCTGATCACCACAATTTTCTGGTTTTCTAACGAAGCAAGAGCCGTTACAAATTCATCCAAGCTAGGCTTTATCTTGGGAACGAAGCTTCTACTAACAGAGAAATTGTCAATTTTCCGTTCAGAAAATATTATAATATGAAATGTCATTCAACAGATCAAACCTCCTGACTTCCTATTGGTTATACATAATATAGAATTTAACATAAGAAAGAACTATTACATCGTGAAAGAGAGAATGTGTTAGTTGGGTGTGGTTTGTTTGTCTTATTTTTGTGTATTTCGCGCAAAGCTACTCAAGGGCTATCTGTGCTAGCCGTCCCTAATGTATCAGTGTAAGACTAGAGGGAAGGTTTGTTTGTTTTTGAATTTCGCACAAAGCTACTCGAGGGCTATCTGTGCTAGCTGTCCCTAATTTAGCAGTGTAAAGACTAGAGGGAAGGCAGCTAGTCATCACCACCCACCGCCAACTCTTGGGCTACTCTTTTATCAACGAATAGTGGGATTGACCGTCACATTATAACACCCCACGGCTGAAAGGGCGAGCATGTTTGGCGCGACGGAGATGCGAACCCGCGACCCTCAGATTATAAGTCGCACGCCTTAACACGCTTGGCCATGTCGGGTCTAGAGGGAAGGCAGCTAGTCATCACCACCCACCGCCAACTCATGGGCTACTCATTTAGCAACGAATTTACCGTCACATTATAACGTCCCCACGGCTCAAAGGGCAAACATGTTTGGTGCGACGGGGATTTAAACCTGCGACCCTCAGATTAGGAGTCGAACACCTTAAACCACCTGACCATGCCGGGCATCTGGGTGTGGTAAGAAGGATCTGATTTTCTATTTAATGGCTCTGAAAAAACAGCATTGAAGGCTATAACAAATACGGTTTGTTTGAACAATGACGATTTTATTGCGAGTAATTTACGTTAAATTTCGTACTTTTCGGAGGGTTGGTGAATAGTGAAGAATGGATGTCTCGAGAAATATTTCACATTTTTCACACAAGGGAGAAGTTCAAGATTTTATGAAATATGACCTTATAAAATTAAAAACTTATATTATATTAAAATGTGGATTATTAGCTATGGTTTTATCCTATAATAACTGTTATAGTATAAACAAAAGTAATTTGATGAAACTTTGAATGTAAGTCACTACAATGTCATAACATGCGCAGTAAACGATGCTCGGACAGAGAAGGCCTAGCCTGATTGTTTATCTTCAGGCTGAAAATGCTAATGTCAAAAGAAACGTTTAGTTTGTTCATTCTAGAGTAAAGCTGTGTTTGCCTATCTACTATGCTCATCGCGTTGAATCGAACATTGGATTTCACTGGAAGACAAGAAACGTTTTCTATCTAAGTCATAAAAAATAATGTCATTTGCCCTCTCATAAAAATAAATTTATAACGTTACCGAACAAATATAAAACGAAGAAATATATAAGGCATATTTTTGTTGAGATATACTTGAAAAACATGTGGTATAACTATCATACATACAAGTTGTAGTACTAATTGAAGTCAAATTTGAGCAACAAATATGCTTGTTTTTCATATTTAAATACGAATAGTTCAGTACTGTGTTAGTAAAATGTCAAGGTTTCATGTTTATGCCAAAGTTCTAAAGGCAAATCATTTTCTGGATAGTGTAGCTATTCCTGAGTACGTGTGTATGTGTTTAGATCCGTATATTACGGTTTCATTTTGAGTTGTCTATATTTATAACTTTCTACTGTGACTATAAGTAGAGGGTGCTTAGCTAAAATATTACATTTAACTTTTTTTTTTCTTTACAAATTTTCATTGTATTTCATAAGAGAACACCATGCTTTTAATAATGACTACACTATCTCGACGGTAAGATTTCCTGGGGGTTTGTGGTGTTAAAAATAGAGGCTCGAGTGGGATGGTGTAGATAGCTCACTGGCTAGTTTTGCGTCTTTAAAAGACAATCAACAAATAAATTCGTTTAGAAGCTGTCTGATGTCGTACCGTGTGATGCACCTGGTGGCATTTTAGTGCCATACTAAGCTTTAAAAGCCTTCGTCAGTATTGTGCATATAAAAAAAAAAACACGTTTATCAGATAAAGCTATTATAAATCCAGTTTAATGAACCAACACAGATGAAACTAACATATTTTAATTAAGTTTAAACCATTATTTGACAAAAATATATGTACGTGTGTCCTCTTATATCTAACAAGCCGTTGGAGCGATTAACATTAAACATATCTTGTTCTTAGCCCTCCTTCTCTCTCATACCCCCACAGAGTGAATAGGAGGAGGACCCGTCCAACTACGTCACCCTGGGGACTTATATCTTCAGGGTGCGTTGAATGGATAAGCCAGTTAATAATAAAATAATTTTAAAACCCCAAGAATTTTCTCGATGGTACAGCGGTAAATCTATGAACTTAAACGATAAAATTTACTGTTCCAATCCGTCCAGTCAACATATCGAATAACTCAATGTGCCTTTGTTAGACAACAAACAAACCATAAGAAAGTTTTAAATAACTTATTAATGACTCCCTTTCTTGTAGACATCGAATGACTTTGAATTCCTAATGAACTATATATTTATTGGAATAATAAGGGTAAACTGTAGTGTTCAGGTTTTCTATGTTTTTGCTTTTTGGTTGTGTAAACTAAAACTAGACTGGGTTTGTTTATCCTAAGCGTTGTATTAAAGTTTCGTTTATTCAGACTGAACGTAGATGTTAAACAAATAATCTATGACATGCCCATGTTTAAACAACCGACGAAAGATACGCCCAAGATAACGAACCACTCACTATTCAGAAAGCTGGTACAAACTTTCTTAGATGGCCAAAGAACGTAATATTTATAGGAAAACTACGAATCGTTATAAAAGGTTTTTCACCTCACTATTGCAAGCCAGGAAAACAATACTGACTATGAATGTTTGAATAATCTTATTCAAATAGTGATATTAGTTCAAACGGAATTTGAATCAGTGTACCACCTCTAAATTAGAGACGCTTAGTGCGGATAGTCCTCGAATAACTTGAGCAGGTGGCCCTCAAAAGACTCAGCGCTGGCAGCTTTCGAATAGTTTAGTGCAGTTAGCTTTCAAATGGCTTAAACAAAATTACTTGCGTAATTGGAATAATGGAAAATAAGGATCAATGAAATAATAGTTTTCATTAGTCGATTAATTTCATGAGTTGTGACGTCAATCGATTAAGGTGAGCAGCGCTGGCAGCTTTTGAATAGTTTAGTGCAGTTAGCTTTCAAATGGCTTAAACAAAATTACTTGCGTAATTGGAATAATGGAAAATAAGGTTCAATGAAATAATAGTTTTCATTAGTCGATTAATTTCATGAGTTGTGACGTCAATCGATTAAGGTGAGCAGCCTTGAATTAATCGAAAGTAATAATCCTACTGGGAAAATTCCGATTACTTAGATTCTTGAAATAATTGAAAACAATAGCAATTGCGAACATTAATTTCGATTAGTTGGTTGTATACTCAAAGCTCATAGGAAATATATTAACTAAATTAATCACTTACATTTATATAGCAAACAAATAAAAAAAAACATCTTTATCGACAATGGTTTTTGGGATTCAAAAGGTCAAGGAGCCTAAAACTAAAAATGTAAAAAGCTATCAGTCAACAATTAGAATTGTATGTATAGGATTATAGTTTTGTGTATTTTAAATGTAATGCGCCTCACAAAAAAGTTTACCCAGTAGAATAACGCGTAAAAAAGAGTTTTTAAATTGAGATATTCTATGCTTTGAGTGGACATGAAGTAAAAGACAGTAATTTTAAACTGTATCAGTATCGAAACTTATGACAGTCTTTTATGAAAGTAACAAAGCACATTAAAACTTGACGTTTTCAATGAATTGGATCAAGAAAGATACAATTTTTTTTAACAGTTGATAAAAATTTTACATCCGTTTTCGGAAGTAAAAAAATGTTATTACCATTTACAGTTTATTTGGATAATGGTAACACTGTTGGAATAAATATAATATTCGTTTGTTTCTAAGTTCACGTAAAGCTACATGAGGGCTATCTGTGCTAGCGGTCCCTAATTTAGCAGTGTAAGACTAGAAGGAAGGTAGCTTGTCATCATCACCCACCGCCAACTCTTAGGCTACTCTTTTATAAACGAATAGCGGGATTGATCATGACTTATAACTCCCCTACGGCTGAAACGACGAGCATATTTGGTGTGATGAGGATTCGAACCTGCGACCCTCAAATTGTGAGTCAAGCACTCTAACCATCTGGTCACTCTGGGCAAATATAATATAAGTGTTTGTTTTATTGTAAACATATTATTTAAAGAACATGTTCACTCCAGTCTGTCAGGTATGGTATAGTTTTACCAAGTGGTAACAGTCATGCGCTAAAAGTTCCGTTCGGAAAATGCCTCGAGTTGTTGTGTGTAGTCTTACTTATAAACGTGGTTATGTTTGTCGTAGTTTGGTTTGGTTTGTTTTGAATTTCACGCAATGCTGCACAAGGGCTACTTGAGCTAGCCGTTTCTAATTTAGCAGTGTAAGATTAGATTGAATGCAGCTAGTTCCCACCACCCACCGCTAATATTTGGGCTACTCTTTTACCAACGAATAGTGTGAGTGACCGTATATTATTACGCTCCCACGGCTGAAAGGATGAGCATGTTTGATGTGACGGGGATTCGAATCCATGACCCTCAGATTGCGAGTCGAGCGCCCTAACCACGTGGCCAAGCAGGCCCCAAATTTATCGAAGTGCACAGAGTTGGTCATCTCACTTCTTTAAAAATATTTTGTATGTTAAAACAGTGTTGTTTGTCAGCACGTGAGACGCATGGTGCCGTGGGAGACATATTTTGCACCTATATATTTGGTTTATTGTGAATTATCGATAGCTTGATAGTTCATATCTGCCAGTAAGACATAATAATGTCTTAATGCTCTTCATGGAAGTAGAAAACTAACATTCAGAGCGTTTAGAACAACAACGGTCCCCAAAACTACACCCCAGACTAATCGGGTTATAAAATAGAATCCTCCACCCCCCCTAAAAAAAAAGAAGACCAACTACAAAAAACAACAAACAAAAACAATAACAAAGCTTGGAATTTCTCTTCAATTTGGATTTTGTGACGATCCACTAACTAAAGGCTCACAATTTTCGAGCCATACTTTCAAATCATCAGTTTTTCTCGTGATAAAGATGCCAAAGACACACGAATTACAGCAACTCCATTTGACCACATGTCTCTGTCCCTAGATCCAGCTCTTATGAACTTCGTACTTATGCTACACTTAAAAGCGATCGTCAAATAAGATATTCA
Organism: Tachypleus tridentatus; assembly: GCF_004210375.1. NCBI lineage: Eukaryota > Metazoa > Arthropoda > Merostomata > Xiphosura > Limulidae > Tachypleus > Tachypleus tridentatus. The sequence continues at coordinate 30,537,386 of NC_134833.1, forward strand.
CTAACAGTTGAGAGAAAAGTTGTCAATATTTGTCTTCCCAAGATTGATTTCTTTGACGTTCTACTAAAAACAATGTTTCTGTAGAAACTGTGGAGTCCGCCAATCGTATGTAATTATAGTCATCAGAATAAACACGGTCGACAATGAAAGAATGGAACATCGATCTGATGAACTGTGGTTAACTTAGTGAATTGGCCAGGTGGTTAAGGCACTCGACTCGTTAGCTAAGTGTCGCGGGTTCGAATCCCCGTCACACCAAACATGTTTGCCCTTTCAGTCGTGGGGGCGTTATAATGTGACAGTCAATCCCACTATTCGTTGGTAAAAGAGTAGCCCAAGAGTTGGCGGTGGGTGGTGATGACTAGTTGCTTTTCCTCTAGCCTTACAATGCTAAATTACAGAAGGTTAGCGCAGATAGCCCTTGTGTAGCTTTGCGTGAAATTCAAAAACAAACCATTCTTTGATAGATTGCTTGTGCCGGAAATTCTAACCCCCCCCCGCTAGTACAGCGGTAAGTCTCTGGATTTACAACGCTAAAATCAGGAGTTCGATTCCCCTCGGTGGGCTCAGCAGATAGCCCAATGTGGCTTTGTTATAAGAAAACACACTGTACAAAGTTTCATAAAAAAAAAAAAAATTAGTGAAGGAATTAATATGTTTTCACGCATGTCTAAGTTTTAAAATATTCCTCGTTTACAATTTCAAAACTGCCTAAAAATTACATACTCATGACGGTGACATATTGAACAATTTTTAGTACAATATCATAGGTAATTACAAAATATCTATTAAAGTTTATACAACACCTCAAGCATTAAAAGCTCAGAATGAGTAAAAGAATGATTTTGTGTATACTTCAATGAATTTTTATACAGAAATTCGTCCTTTTGTATATTTTAGACATCAAAATTCTGCAACATTGAAGACAATGGAAGAACGTAAGAATGAGATACAGATGGTTCAGATTTGGAATGTATCTAAAAATTCAAAGTTAATTGATATATGAATTTTAGAAACAAAATAAATAATTAAGTTCTCAACTGGTACATCAGAAAAATCATTAAGTAATAACAAATTTATCAGCTGATGCTAAAATGTGACATGAAAGGAAAAAAGGAATATAGGGATTAGCCGTATAAAATGTGACATGAAAGGGAACAAAGGAATATAGGGATTAGCCGTATAAAATGTGACATGAAAGGAAAAAAAGGAATATAGGGATTAGCCGTATAAAATGTGACATGAAAGGGAAAAAAGGAATAAAGGGATTAGCCGTATAAAATGTGACATGAAAGGGAACAAAGGAATATAGGGATTAGCCGTATAAAATGTGACATAAAAGGAAAAAAGGAATATAGGGATTAGCCGTATAAAATGTGACATGAAAGGGAACAAAGGAATATAGGGATTAGCCGTATAAAATGTGACATAAAAGGAAAAAAGGAATAAAGGGATTAGCCGTATAAAATGTGACATAAAAGGAAAAAAAAAATATAGGATTAGCCGTATAAAATGTGACATGAAAGGAACAAAGGAATAAAGGATTAACCGTATAAAATGTGACATAAAAGGAAAAAAAAAAAGGAATAAAGGGATTAGCCGTATAAAATGTGACATAAAAGAAAAAAAAAGAATATAGGGATTAACCGTATAAAATGTGACATGAAAGGGAAAAAAAAGGAATAAAGGATTAACCGTATAAAATGTGACATGAAAGGGAAAAAAGGAATAAAGGGATTAGCCGTATATAATGTGACATAAAAGGAAAAAAAAATATAGGGATTAGCCGTATAAAATGTGACATGAAAGAGAACAAAGGAATATCGGGATCAGCCGTATAAAATGTGACATGAAAGGGAACAAAGGAATATAGGATTAACCGTATAAAATGTGACATGAAAGGAACAAAGGAATAAAGGATTAACCGTATAAAATGTGACATAAAAAAAAAAAGAATAAAGGATTAAACGTATAAAATGTGACATGAAAGGAAAAAAAAAGAATATAGGGATTAACCGTATAAAATGTGACATGAAGGGAAAAAAAGAATAAAAGGATTAGCCGTATAAAATGTGACATGAAAGGAAAAAAAAAGGAATATAGGATTAACCGTATAAAATGTGACATGAAAGGAAAAAAAGGAATAAAGGGATTAACCGTATAAAATGTGACATGAAAGGAACAAAGGAATATAAGGATTACCGTATAAAATGTGACATAAAAGGAAAAAAAGGAATATAGGGATTAACCGTATAAAATGTGACATGAAAGGAACAAAGGAATAAAGGATTAACGTATAAAATGTGACATAAATGAAAAAAGGAATAAAGGATTAACCGTATAAAATGTGACATAAAAGGAAAAAAAGGAATATAAGGATTAATGTATAAAATGTGACATGAAAGGAAAAAAAAGAATAAAGGATTAACCGTATAAAATGTGACATGAAAGGAAAAAAAGGAATAAAGGATTAACCGTATATAATGTGACATAAAGGAAAAAAATATATATAGGATTAACCGTATAAAATGTGACATGAAAGAGAACAAAGGAATATCAGGATCAACCGTATAAAATGTGACATGAAAAGGAACAAAGGAATATAGGATTAACCGTATAAAATGTGACATGAAAGGAACAAAGGAATAAAGGATTAACCGTATAAAATGTGACATAAAAGGAAAAAAAGGAATAAAGGGATTAGCCGTATAAAATGTGACATAAAAGGGAAAAAAAAGGAATATAGGGATTAGCCGTATAAAATGTGACATGAAAGGGAAAAAAGGAATAAAGGGATTAGCCGTATAAAATGTGACATGAAAGGGAAAAAAGGAATAAAGGGATTCGCCGTATATAATGTGACATAAAAGGAAAAAAAAAATAGGGATTAGCCGTATAAAATGTGACATGAAAGAGAACAAAGGAATATCGGGATCAGCCGTATAAAATGTGACATGAAAGGGAACAAAGGAATATAGGGATTAGCCGTATAAAATGTGACATAAAAGGAAAAAAGAAATAAAGGGATTAGCCGTATAAAATGTGACATAAAAAGAAAAAAAGGAATATAGGGATTAGCCGTATAAAATGTGACATGAAAGGAACAAAGGAATAAAGGGATTAGCCGTATAAAATGTGACATAAAAGGAAAAAAAGGAATATAGGGATTAGCCGTATAAAATGTGACATGAAAGGGAACAAAGGAATATCGGGATCAGCCGTATAAAATGTGACATGAAAGGGAACAAAGGAATATAGGGATTAGCCGTATAAAATGTGACATGAAAGGGAAAAAAGGAATAAAGGGATTAGCCGTATAAAATGTGACATGAAAGGAAAAAAAGGAATAAAGGGATTAGCCATATAAAATATGACATAAAAGGAAAAACATGAATAAAGGGATTAGCCGTATAAAATATGACATGCTTGTTCCACTTGCAATCAAAACTGGACAATGTCTGCCACACTTTTTTCTTATTCAACTTTTTTACATTTAAATTACTTTTCTTACATAATTTGTTTTTATATCACACTTTTACATGATTGAATTCATTTTGCTGGTTTTGTGGATATCGTTCTCTTTTAATATTCTTTTAAAAATAATTAAAGCTTCAAGGGAAGCTATTAATGCATATAAACAGCGTCTTATACCAATACAACATTCCCTGACTTAACATTTTTCCGTGTGTTCCTGGATCATTAAGTCATTAGTTTTAACTTAGTGCAATGGAGAGCAATTCACCATTACAAATGTATAAAAAGATTAAGATATACGCTAAAGTTCTCAAGCCCTAATATAGATTAACATTTGTCAGTGGAATTTCGTTTCGCACCTGATCTACTTCTCTAACTGCATGTTTTGTCTCTTCAACAAGACGAACAATATCTTTCCACATTTTTTTATTGTTTATTTCTATTAATCTAAAACAGATACGAAGATACTGTATTTAAACAGGCGTCAGCGTGTTTAGATCTATTAATAAATATAAGAACAATGGCATTCTAGCATTTGGAACAACTGTGACAACCCCGCACATCCTACGAAAAGTTTGATTCTGTACATAGAGTTCTGTTTAGTTTGAATTTCGCGTAAAGCTACACGAAGGCTATCTTCTCTAGCTGTCCCTAATTTAGCAGTGTAAGACTAGAGAGAAGGTAGCTAGTCATCACCACCCACCACCAACTCTTGGGCTACACTTTTACCAACGAATAGTGAGATTGACCGTCACATTATAATGCCCCCAGTGCTGAAAGGGCGAGCATATTTGGCATGACGGGGATTCGAACCCGCTACCTTCAGATTACAAGTCGTGTATCTGATGAGACACCTGGCCATGCCGGGCAAATTGTATGTAAACTTTTATGACGAAAGGCTAGATCAGGTGCAACTTATCATAGAAAGGAAATAGAAGTTAGGATACTATCCTTGAGAAAAAACCTGTCATCCTGTTCTTCGTGTACGTACATACATGTATCCACAATCAGATATGTATTCATTGGCCGTGATGTTTAAGACAAGAGGTTTGAATGTGAGAAAAAACACAAGTTATTTTATTTACCACGAATCACTTAACATATATAACTTTAGTTATGATTATATAGAATTTAAATTATATTTTATACAGCATATACTTCCTTTAATTTCAATTAAAAACCACTCACTTTTGCAAAAATGAAATACTGCAACTAAAAGTAAATTATTATTTTATTTTCAGAAAAAAAGAAAAGATAAAACGTAATAGCGTTTTTAGCGATTCTTCTGGATGTAATTTGCTGTTTGGACATGATATATAAACATTTTGTGCTGTTCACGCTGAGAAAACTTCCTGATTCGTTTTGTTATTATCTGTTTATTGGAAATAACGTGACTTTTTTACCAGTTTAATCTGATGCAACCAAACCAAAGTCCTCTCTACCACTTCTTTTGACCTTATTGTTTTTATTTATCTATTTTAAGATGCTAACATAGCGCCACCCAGTGACGTGATATGATATTCGAAATAATTTCCCATCTTATATTTCAATTTAGTGTTGTGCCATAAACATTGCAGTTTTAGAAATTCAGTAAACTAAACATACACGTAAATTAAACAGCATTAGGTATATAAACAGATGCACAAAGACAATAACCGTAAATATATTTACAAATTCTATCATCCGTGATTTCTTAAAGTATGTACTTTTATGAAAATACACCAAACATCTACAGGTACGAATACTTGTTATTTATTTTCGTGTTATTCAATGTAACAAAAATAAAACTAAGCATGTAAAAAAAAAAACAACTTCTTTAACTCTGTTTGCCAGGTTAACATGTTGTACTTATCATCTTCAATCTATGATTTGTTTACATATTACCATAAATTCTGATATGTTTGACTAAATGTGTTTTTTCAATTACAGTCCCCGCTAGAGTGTCAAGACGTTTAGTGTTGCTGGCTTTTAACCGACCATAACATCAATCACTATAGGACAGTTAATTCAATGTCTGTGATTACTCAAATACAAAGATACAAAGAGACTCATATGGAATATTCAGCGTTTGTTGATATTAAAACATGACACCAGTGCAACGTGCATTCGATGTTTCGAACAATATTCACGTGGTTAGTGTTCATTGTTCCTCTGTGTCACACTATCTTGACTTATAAGTAGCATAACTTCTCCTTGAGTTGTGGTGAAGACATTTCTCTCTACTGCTGTTGGCCCCTTTCTCAGTTGTAGAGGGCCAAAGTTTTGTTCTATCTGGGAGACATCTTCTGGTTACGTCTCTTCTGCACAGGAATCTCTTCTAACATCAGATTGTTTATTACCTATCACCCCTGATGGTTTGATTGGAACCTGGTTATGTGAAATCTATACGTAGGGCTGTCCAAGGTGCTCAGTAGGCATAATACAAATATGCACGTTAAAAAATCAACAATGGCATAGAGTTTTATTTTTAAAGATGTTTACTGTTCTCTTTCATTTATTTCTCTAACCAAAAAGCCTGAAAACAAGACATGAAACTATAGATAAGATATAAAACCAGAGAGTACTAACCCACCATCCTTATATTCTTTCTTGCATTCTGTTTGGCACGACCATCCCTATGTTATTTTACGTTTACGAAATGTTTTTTATTACTTAGCAAAGGTTGCAGATGTTCTGATTTCAACCTTACTGAAACAAATGACAGCGTTATGCGTATAATTCATATATCGTCTGTTGAAGAAAGTAAAAACTGAGTAATTATTACAAAGCACTCTGAGTGGTACATAATTTCTTTACTTTGGATAGTTGGCTGAGTTGTGAACAGAGATCTTAAAACAACGTTTAAAAACAACAATACCAAAAAGTTAAAAAATAATATTAGTTAAATAGACTCGCACAGAAAGTGATGTTATAAAAAATGATGCATTCTCTCGTTCAAGTAACGTGTTTCTCTCTCTTTATTTGGCCCAGCATGGCCAGGTGATTAAGGTACTCGACTCGTAATCTGAGGGTCGCGGGTTCGAATCCCCGTCGCACCAAACATGCTCGCCCTTTTAGCCGTGGGGGCGTTATAATGTGACGGTCAATCCCACTATTCGTTGGTAAAAGAGTAGCTCAAAAGTTGGCGGTTACTGGTGATGACTAGTTTTGCGCGAACTTCAAAAAACAAACAAACATCCTTCAAGATAATTGGGCCTGGCATGGCCAAGCGCGTAAGGCGTGCGACTCGTAATCCGAGGGTCGCGGGTTCGCGCCCGCGTCGCGCTAAACATGCTCGCCCTCCCAGCCGTGGGGGTGTATAATGTGACGGTCAATCCCACTATTCGTTGGTAAAAGAGTAGCCCAAGAGTTGGCGGTGGGTGGTGATGACTAGCTGCCTTCCCTCTAGTCTTACACTGCTAAATTAGGGACGGCTAGCACAGATAGCCCTCGAGTAGCTTTGTGCGATATTCCAAAACAAACAAACAAACAAACAATCAAGATAATTAGTTATTCTGGCAAATTCCTCTTGACTTGGAAAAATTCTTGACTCTCTTTGTTTTCATTATTCACTAGATGGCATACATTGTCTGACCTGTTGGGGGGGGGGGGATCTCCGAGAACCGGACTTCATCCACCAGTGATACTTTAAATTTTCCTCAACAAGTCTTGAATAGACTTAACCAGAGTGTGGTTATGCTACTCTGAATGCTGATGGTTTAGGAGTCCTGTACAGGTCACCCCATATGATCTCAAACTTCATTCTATTTCAGCGAGCTCCAGTCAATTTTGTTTTCTTTGCACAGAACGGACATTAATTCTCAGGTGCAATACTTAACCTGCTGTTCTGGATTTGCTACACATTGGCTGATATTCCCATATCTGTAGCTGCAAAGAGAGTGAAGTCATGAGACTTTAAAGCATCAACAAAAGCCCAGTGTTCAGAAGAGGCCTTCTTTTAGCTCTTTAACTCTCTTATAAAACTATCTATTTTTCTAATGATATTCCTGAATCTGCAGTCACAAAGAAATTAAGGTCATAGACCTTCAAACCATCAGCGAAAGTTCAATTTCAGGAGATGGCTTATCCTAGATTCTACGACTCTTTAATAAAACAATCCATCTTTAGTGAATCGCTCTTTTCCTCTCTGCCGTCAGTACTTACACACAAAGAAAATATCGTGCTATAAGAAAGAAAAGCATTTCTTTTAATTTCGTTACTCAATGACGTATTGCTGCATCTGAACCTACAATGAGATTGAATTCACCGATCTTAAGAACGCCAGCAAAAGTTTAACATCCGAGAGAGAATATCTCCCAGTTTCGACAACTTTCTGATACAATAATCTTCCTTTAGTGACTAATTATGTTGCTCTCGGTCCTTGAAACTTATACATACCAAAAATATTATTCTTTAAATAAGAGCTCAAGTAAGGGCGATATCCACATTAATAAAAAACACCACAATAATATTTTGTGGTCATGGCATCAAAATTCATCCTACCGACCTCCTACTCCGGTATATTTAGGAAATCCAATTTCATGAAAGAGTAAATCAGTTAGGTCTACCATAAAACAGTATGCGTGAGAAGATAAATTGCAAAGTAATACTGAATTCTGCTGAAACTATATGTTACAAAAAATGAACTGGGAACAAAGTGTGATATAACTGTTTTAAGAATTATCAATTTTATTTGAATATACCACATTATCAATACTCCCTGAAGGCTTACTTCCAAAACTGGCTATCTTACTCAAAATGATGTTCCGAACTATACGTATTTAACGGTGTTTAGTTAAACCAGTAAAGTCTATTTAATCAGAGTAACTTGCACAGTATGCCTACATACCACCGAAATGTTATAAGAAGTACTCCGTTTCTTCCTTTACCTACAGAAGTATTGTCTGATAGCAAATGAGCTGTGGAAGATCGCAGAAAGTAGCAAGAGAGGGTATTTGCCCCTTTTAACATAATGCATGTTCTTTTACTTCAGTCTGATAACTTACATTTTAAAAGCTGACCACCTATGTACATTTCAGAAAGCATTTGACAAGATGCTACGTAAAAGGCTTGTAAAAAAATTGTGTGGGAGATAAGTTAGTAAATTAGATAGAAGAGTGGCTGGGTGAAAGAAACCAAAGGGTTATTGTAAACGAAGTTCAGTCAAACTAAATTAATGTCACAAATGGGGCATCTCAGGGTACAGTCTTAAGACCTTTGCTTTTTTGATTTACATGAATGGCATAAATGAAGAAATGATTGAAAAAAATACTTACATTTGCTGATTATATTAAGATTATGGATAGTGCTGGCTATGAGGATGTTGCTGCTGCTTTGCGAAAGGATTTAGATCGATTTAAATTATAAATATAATTTGAATGGGAATAATATAAAGATTGTTGTGAAATAAAAGAATCTTGGTGTAGTGGTTGGTCAGTCGCTTAAGTCTTCTAAGCAATGCTGTTGCTAGTGGTAGAGGAAAATGATTTTAGGTTGTATCTAGTGGAATATTGAATACAAGTCTAAAGAGCTTATAATTTTATTGCAGAGGTCATTGATAAATTATCTTAAATCAGGTAACTTAAGATAGTTGTAACTATTATGTTTTGTCAGTATACAATCTTCAACTAAGACAGTTTTATTTGTCTAACAGGGTGGTTGGCAACTTGGATGGGTTGCCTTCAGAAGTTGTGGAGGCAATGAATGTAAGGGAATATTAAGAAGAAGCTTGTTAAGGTCTGGCTTTGAGATGTTTTATTTATTTAAGTTTAATTAATAGTTTTAGTTTAGAGGATGGGACAGCCTAGATGTACCAATAGGTCCCTTGTTGTTTCTAAACATTGCTATGTTATGTTCCCACCCCGAAATTATTTCTGAATAGATCATATTGAAAATGAATTTTTTTTTATTCTTGAAAATTATCTCAGTGTCACATTTCTGTATATAATAGAACTCAAATACAGCAACAATGTCACGATTTAACGTATAATCAGAAACTCAAAGCAAAATCTTTAAATATGTAAAATTAACTTATTACTGCAAATATTTTGTAGGTTTGTTTTCGTCCCTCGCTGGTACAGCGGCAAGTCTACGGAGTTACATTAAAATCAGGGGTTTGATTCTCCTCGGTGGACGCAGCAAATAGCCAGATGTGGCTTTGCTGTAAGGAAACGCGCACACGTATATTTGTTTTCTTTGTAAATAAATTCAATCTGAGCTCACACTATGTGACACTGAAAATTGTTTGTTTGTTTTAGAATTTCGCACAAAGCTACTCGAGGGCTATCTGTGCTAGCCGTCCCTAATTTAGCAGTGTAAGACTAGAGGGAAGGCAGCTAGTCATCACCACCCACTGCCAACTCTTGGGCTATTCTTTTACCAACGAATAGTGGGATTGACCGTCACATTATAACGCCCCCACGGCTGGGAGGGCGAGCATGTTTGGCGCGACTCGGGCGCGAACCCGCGACCCTCAGAATACGAAGCGCACGCCTTAACGCGCTAGGCCATGCCAGGCCCCACTGAAAATTGTCAGATAAACACACACATGAACACGCTGGAATATATATATATATATATATACACATACATACACGTACAACAACAGTCAGGTGACAATGATGTTGCTGAAACTAAAAGGTGATATTTAGAACTAGACCAAGCATTTCTTATATGTTTTTATGTTTTGTGTACTTTAAATAAATCTAATAATACTTATTGAAATTAGAATGTTCATTTTAAATATAATATTTTATATAAAAGTTTTGCCTTGTCACTTTTTCTTAAACTGAATTCAACATACCTCACAAAATAAATAAAATCTCCCACGTTTCGGTTGTTAGAGTATGTCGTATGTAATGGCTGGCAATGTGATGTCAGTAGGAGGTGTTCGCTTGTTTTGAAACACATTGCTATTAACGCACTTTACAAAACTTGGAAATTATTTTTGTTTGCTATTTGATAAGTTAATTTCAAGATGAATATAGGCCTTTCAAGTCCTTATGAAAATGGTTTGTTATATGCAGGTTTTAATCAAGATCAAGGTAGGTCTACTTGATTAAAAACTCAAATTTTGAAGTACTTCCACATAATTTTGTATTTAACGTTTAGTGGCTTAATTGTATACAAAAAAAAACAGTATTAATGTTAGTTCATACCGTTGTGTTATTCACTTATTACTAATACTGACAGTGAAGATACCTTTGAACTGTGGCTTCAAAACGATTTAGTTTTACCAAATTGGTGTTAAGTTTCAATTGAGAATTAAAAGTTTGGCAGCCACAAGTTATCTGGTAGTGGTAGTAATACTGTAATTTGCAAATGTAATACTAGTAGTAGTGAGTAGTACATAAATATTGCTAATAACATTATTAATTCTCATTTTTTCTTCATTTTCTATGTAAAGCTTAGCTTTCAAAATTAATTCAGAATTTCTTTTCAAATATTACAAGAATTAAAGATAGATTTTTTGAATAATCTAAATTATAAGTGTACCGTGCAGTAGGTGGGGAGACCCATAAATGCCACTGTCATGCGTTTTTCTCTTGGTGTCAGTTTGCTTTAGAGTGCAGCTTCAAGTTTGTGGTCAACTCCATTTAACTAACTTATAAATATATTTACAAGACCAACAGAAAATGATGACTGTGAGAAAAATTGAAAATAACTGTAGTTGAAGTGTACTTTAAACTGTTTAAAGGCAACCAGGTTGTCCCCTCAATACAGTGTTCATGCTAATACACTTTTTACCTATAAAGGCACAAATTTAAATGTTAGGGACATGCACAAGGACCTAATTAGAAATATTCAACTAGTTATTAGCCAGCCATCTTTACTTCAGTGGTTGAGAAATTAGTCAAGTCTGTACTTAATGGCTTTGCAAGATAATTTATATAGATTTGATATTATTGCAGATAGCATAGGTTTAGGAAAGGAATGTCATGTTTTACAAATTTCATTTCCATTTGAAAATGTTACAATTAAAATAGATTTGGGCAATGCAGTGAACTTAGTGTATTTAAATTTTTAGAGAACTTTTGGTGAGATACCACACAGATGCTTCTTAGGAAGTTTTGTGTCTATTGTGTAAAGAAAATTGGCTAGTTAAATAGATCAAGAGTTGGTTGTGATCATAGTGGGTTAATTGTACAAGTGGTGGACTTCAGGATTCTGTTATTTTGTATATATGTAATTGTTACTACAATATAGTTATCTACATAGACCTAGCTGTTCTAAGGAAACTGTGTGAAGTTAATGAGTGAAAAGATCTGATCATAGCTATTACACAATTGTACGTTAAATGAAAGTAATGAGACAAACAGGATTTTATTCTGTTGATATGAAAATACTGAGTACAAGCTAAAGGAAATCATTAGTTCATTCTGAAGTGCTTGTTAAACCTTACCTGGAGTATTGTGCTTAGTGTTGGTCATCTTACTGAATAAAATATGTTGAAGTATTGGAAGACAGTTCAGAGGATTCTTTCTGAGTAGAAGAGGTTGTTGTATAAGGATGGATTGAAATATCTTAACATATTTCTGCTGGAAAAAGATTCATCTAGGTTTTCTACGAGCCAGAGAAAATCGTAAAATTTATAAACAAACAGTTGTCCTAGCAGACTGTTCGAATTTGTTTTTTTGAGCAAATGAATGTTTATAGGATATTCAAGTAAAATGGTATCTTCTGTTGTGTAATTATGAACCTTTAGAAACCATAACAAATGTTTGTGATGCTATATTTTAAGGTATACTATTACTACAAGTTTAAAACCTGCTTACAACAACTATACATCATAAAATAAACTTTAATAGCAACTATGAAATCATCAGGTGAAATATTGCATGCAATAATGTCTTTTTTATGCCCTCAATTTTATATATATTGCAGATACATTTTAATCCTCTAATTTGGATACATGTATTAAAAAGAACTACATGATTAGTTGCTGTGTATATTTCTTAAATGAAAATTTAAGACTTATTTGCTTATGTTAAGAAACTCTGTTTTTATCTTTTAAAATTTTTAGAAGAACTAATAGCTAAACAGATGTTCTCATAATAAGCATTTATGTACAAGTAAACCCTTAATTTTTACTACCAGCAATGGTACCTGGCAATGCTAGGCTTAAAAGTAATGATATAAATAGAGATGTAGGTCACCCCTCTTATTGTTTTGAACTGAAGCACACTATTTGTTTGTCAAATGCAAAGATGTCTGTTGCATGATTGTTAGATCATGAGATGTTACCCTAGTTTGGCTTCATGTATTTGGCTACCAACTTCCTTGGTCATTTGAACATTCATTTGTGCCATTAAGACAATAACATTGAAATGATTGCCAAACCTAAACTACTCATCTAACAGCTTGCTTATTTATTTACTTCATCTGTTTGAGGGCTGGGAGAGAGAGAACCATTCTAGTTCCCTTAACATATTTCATCAAAATTGGTTCAGCCAGTTCCTTACAACGTCTTGTGATACCAAACACTGTCAGTTGCTTTATAGATAACTGTGTATATCCTTTTCAAGTAGAAACTTTTCTTTATTCCAAGGATGCTTTGCTTGTGGAATGGAGAATGGATTCCGTGTATACAACTGTGATCCACTGAAGGAGAAAGAAAAGCAAGATTTTTCTGATGGAGGAATAGGTTATGTCGAAATGCTTTTTCGATGCAATTACTTGGCACTAGTGGGAGGAGGAAAGCAGCCACGTTATCCACCAAACAAAGGTATTATTAAGGATAAAAGAAAGACCAGTGCAGTACGTTCCTTGGTTTGAAGTAAAAACAGTTTGCTGTACAAGATAAGATTCAGTAACTTACAAGTTTCAGTCAGAAATTATTAATAAATACTCTTGCAAGTAAGTGTTATTCAAATTCTTAATTTGATCTCGTAGGGATAAAAATGTTTGAAAAAAATTCAAGCTCTTTTAAATAAATTTTGTTTTAATCATTAGAGGTAATAATGCCACTACTTCTGATAAATTTTGTTGTGGTGTTTATTAAAAAAACAACAGTGCATCTTCTTTTTTATAATTCATTACATTAGTGTAATAAATTTAACATTTTATTATGAAACAAATTCTAATTAAACTGATATGTGCATAGTTCTTTATGAACTGAGAGATAAAGCTTTCGAAATAAAGGTAAGCTAAAATTATCTGATCTGATATTGAACAACTTTTACTTTTTGATTATGTTTTTTACTTCTATTTTCACTAGTGGTGATAACAATCTTACTAAAATATACACTAGATTTATAAAATACCCAATTATTAGAAACTGAGAACAGTGAGTATTATTGTAGGCTTAGCAAAATGTAGAAGTTTGTGGGCATAAGTCAGTCTTGCTGCAACATTCCACGTGAATTTAGTTGAAGAATGACACTCCACATGAATTTAGTCCACCAATGTGTTGAAGAACGACTCTGACACTGTCTGGCATACGCTGTTTATGTTTGGCTTTTCTAAATAAAGTATGTTTTGGACTGAAATAGTATAGCTTATCTGTTTTAAAAGAAGTTTTATTTTTGTTACAGTTATGGTGTGGGATGACTTAAAGAAGAAGAACGTAATTGAACTCGAATTTTCAACAGACGTGAAAGCTGTTAAACTGAGGAGAGACAGGTAAGCATCGGACAGTTTTATTAACCGTTGGAAGCTTTGGTTACTGTTTCTATGGAAACATAGTACATGTCTACTTAGAACCTGTATTCTTTGAAGTGTAAGTTGAGAAATGCACAGAAAAGCTGGGAAACTTTTTGCTTTCTTGTGTTGTGAAATAAAAATCATCCACCCAGCAAGCTCCACAATTATGTTAAGAATGACTGAGCACATTGGTATGCATTCTTTTATCTGTTCTAAGTATCTTGGTGAGAATTATCCTTGATGATAATCATTCTAATAAACATCATATTAATATGTATGTCCTGATTAAACGTTAAAAAAACCCTATGAATACTCCTTTAGTACTTACATTTATATTGTATAGAGGTTTATTTACTTGGTTATTTGAGTAGTAAATATTGGGTATCATTCTTGTTTATTGTAATACCCATAGTACAGGATCATTGGGATATTTAAATATATTCATAAATTTTAAAAAAGAAAAATGCCATACAGTTATTTATTCTAGAGCTTAATGCTTCCAAACGTTCTCAATTATGGAATTTTCTTTAATCTCAAGTATAAAAATTCCCATTTCCTAAATTACTGCATAAAACTGTAGTACAGGATATAACAACTGATATTATACAATACTAAACAACTTATACAAACTTTTATTATCATGTAAGGATTGTATTATGCAAAAAAAGTTTATTTTATGCTTTGTCTTAGACTAAAAGATTATATCCTGCAAGATGAGTTATATTTATTTAGCATCTTTGACATTATCCTGTTGTAATCTTCAATTTAAGATTTAATATATTTTGTTATTGAATATAAAATTAATATTTTTAAACATTATCTTTAGTGCAAAAAGAGGATAAGCTGTTGCCGTGTAAATGTAGAAGTTATAGAGGTATATAATTGAATTGGGTGGTTAAGTTTCTCCCAGAAAGTGATCATAACTAGTTTATTTACTAGAATCGTGGCAGTCCTGGAAACGGTCATCAAGGTTTATACCTTTACCCAGAATCCACAGCAAGTCCATGTATTTGAAACCTGTGGAAACCCAAAAGGTACTTTATAATTATATATAGACCTTTTTGTTGTTGTTGCTTTCTCTTTGGTAAATGTATTTGAATTTAAAATTGTTTACTAGGAAATGTGTTATTTATAAGTAAAGAAAACTGGAGCAAAAATTTACTAGTGTATTGGTTAAGATTACAGGAATTTTGATCTCATTCAATGTCAGTTTTTATATCTGAGAAATTTCACATCGCTTACTTAGTGTGGAGAGATGTTTCCCCATTACTAATAATGAACCTTTACTAGTTTTCCTTATATCAAGCTAAATATGACACTAAACATACACACTTGTAAAGCAAAATTAATTAGTACCAATCACTTTATTCACTAGTATATTCCAGTTCAATTGTTTACTCCTAAGTGGTATAAAATCTTCATTCTTGTAAGACTGATTCAAGTCTTGTACAATAAACTTAAATTATTTTTGCGTAACTTCTTATATTACTTGTAGAAGATGACTTTTTTTTTTTTTTTGTAAATGTATTATTACATGACTGTCTGATATAGTCCTCTACAAAGCAGTTGTAAAAATAAGATATTTTGATTGTGCTAGTCATAAGGGGATAGTAAAAGATATCAATGAAGAATGGCACATTTTCATTGTAAGTTCATTCAATATTCTTATAAACTTATTGTGGAATTTTTGAAGTAGCAACTGAAAATTTTCCTGTATTTCACATCTCTGTAGTTTATTGTTCTTACCCAAATGTAAACTCTTGGTGGTGAGGGTGTACTTGTAAAAATCCCTTTTCTAGCTATTTTTGTTTCATCTGTAAAACTAGAAGTAAACTTTTCTTAGAACCTTTTATATAAGAATCTGATAATTATAATTATGAGGCTAGCTTAACTTTGTGGTTAGAGCACTTGATTTGTAATCTGCAGATCTGTTTTGAATGTGCCTCCCTTTCAGCCAAATGGGGTGTTTTATAATGTTATGGCTAATCCCACTTTTCACTTGTAAAGAGTAGCCCATGAGTTGGCAATGGGTGGTGTTACTAGATGCCATCCTTCTGGTTTATCACTTTTAAATTAAGATTTAGTAGTGCAGATAGCCCTTCTGTAGCTTTGTCTGAAATTCAACAACCTAACCAAATAGTTATAAATTCCATCTGTTCTATAACAAGCTAAGCTATTACTTAAGAAGTGTTTTTCTTACTGTGGTAATTTTCTGGATATTGGGAACATGTCTATGGGGTTTGATCATCTTGATGGTTTGCTCTTCTCAGTTAGATACAAGTCTAATAAATTATATAAAATCTCATCTTCCACATAATAAATACAGTTGAATTTCAATTATGTATATTTACTTACTGAAAAGAATATTTTTTTGAATACTTAGGCCTCTGTGTGTTATGCCCCAATAGCAACAATTCTCTCCTAGCATTTCCTGGAAGAAAGACAGGACATGTACAGATTGTTGACTTGGCCAACACTGAAAAAGCACCACTTGACATCCCTGCTCATGAGGCAGCTCTAAGCTGTATCTCTCTTAATCTTCCAGGCTCAAAATTGGCCACAGCTTCAGAAAAAGTAAGTAATGTTTGACGCACGCCTTGGAAACGGCTGCTGCTGGAGTTATGCTGTTTTATTAATGTCAAAAGATTGTGTGAAAGGAAGGAAACATGTGTGATAATATATCAGCTAAGTATTTGTCATGCCTAGTGCCATCTAGTCCTTCACTCAATGCCAGGATTCGGCAGACTAGCTGAAATATGATAGACATACTGGTAGTCTAGGTGGTGATTATTATAACCTTTTGCATGAACAGCTGTTATGGTGTGAAATACATTTATCGACTGAAATTTAGTCAGTCATTTTTTTAGTCATATACAAGTCAGAGTGAAGGTAATAGTTAATAGCACATTATCTATTTTAATTTTAACTGTTTATTATTATTATGATTTTAAAACATGGTAACAATTTTTTTTCTATTCTTTATCATTTACCTGGCAAATGTGCATGTTTCTAAGTAATAGATTTTTAATATTTTAACATCTAATAGTTTAACATCTGTAGATTTTAAAACAAACATTTACTATTAGTTAATTAGAAGAAATTTTATAAACATAGTAAACAACTTTTTTTTATTGATCTACTGAAAGCCTATAGTCTAAAAGTTCAACAGCTACTTTTTTTATTTTCCCCCCTTTTCTCAAGGGCTAATTCCACCTCTGTTACTTAACTCACATAGCTGGAATTTTTACATAAATTTCTTAAACTTCCAATCATTTTCATCTAAATATGTTATTGGTTAATGCAAAAACTTAACTGAATATGAAATTTGTTTTTCATATGTGTGGAAATTAGTAATATGAAACTAGTCAGATTTGTCTAATTTTTGGACCTTGATCTACCCAAATTTTTAAAACTTGGGTTTCCCATCGTTAAAAGAAATAGGATTGTTGGACATAATTCATATGGTATAACACTGTTTAATTTGTTTTTGTGCTTTTATACCAATTTTTATTTTTGATACTTTTTATTCTATTCTAGCAACTTTCTAC
This sequence comes from Tachypleus tridentatus, assembly GCF_004210375.1. Lineage (NCBI taxonomy): Eukaryota > Metazoa > Arthropoda > Merostomata > Xiphosura > Limulidae > Tachypleus > Tachypleus tridentatus. Next base: position 30,555,028 of record NC_134833.1, read on the forward strand.
TCTTTTAACTTTTAGCTTTTTGTTTAAATGATTGTAACATTTTGTTTCAGTAGTTTATAAATACTTATTATGTGATAGTAGAAATGATTGTTTTTCTTTTAATGCTAGGGTACCCTCATCCGAGTGTTTGACACAACGACGGGAAGTCTCCTTAACGAGTTAAGGAGAGGAGCAAATACTGCCAATATTTACTGGTAAGTAGGAGAGTCAGTTTTTAAGTGACCTCTACCCTAAGAGGTATTTGCATTGTAGGCTTTTCTGTACTCTTTATTTAAGTGAAATTATACATGTAAATATCATGCAGATGTTTTTATTTCATTTTGTGAAAAGTGCATGTACAAAAGCCAAACAAATCAAAGACTGTAAAATGCAAGTTTTTATCTTTTTCTGTGATTTAAGTTAAACATTCATCCATGTAGTCATCCTTTCAACAGTTAGAGTTGTGAGTTTAAAATTAGTATAAAGACTTCTTTTTTAAAATTACTTCATGATTCACATAATACAAACCAACAGTTATACTAATATTTGGTATTTTTATACATGCGTGGAACCATGATTTTAAGATTAATTCCCACCTAATGTGAGTAACTAGATTACCATAGAAACACTCAAGGAAATCCATAAGTTCAAAGAATGAAAAGAGAATGAAAACTTTAAGAATCTAGGTGTGTTATAAGAGCAAGAGTCAGTGCATGGATGGTAAAGTGTTGTTAACTGGCTGCCTTCCATCTGGTCAGTAGTTCAAAATTAGGTATAGTATCAGATAACTAGTAGCCATAAACACACACACACACACACACACACACACACACACACACACACACACACACACACACACACACAATGAAAGAATTGGGTTTCAATATCTGTGATGGATAAAGCACAGATAGCCCATTTATGCAGTTTTGTACTTATTCCTTAAACAACAGGAATGTTGCAGGTAGCAGAATCAATTGATGATGGCTGCTGTTTAAGGGGTAACAAAACAAACTTATTTTTAATCTTTTTAGATTATTCTTTTAGTTTATTTTGTTTTCATTTTATTATGTCCAGCCTTAAAGCTGTAGTCATGGTGAGATTTTTTTAAACTTAGATTCTGAATAATCTTTTGGATTTTACAGTTGCAATTAAAAATAGTATAATAGTTAAAAATAATAAATTTCTTGCTTAAAATTAAAGCGTAATAGTGACACTAACATAGAAATGCTACTAGAGGAGCACAATTAAGTCATTATTTAAATGGACAACTCGTCAAGTGAACTGGTGATTTGTGTGTGCATTTATATAATTGCCTGAAAGCTAATTAAAAATGTTTAATTGCCAATTCATTAGACAGGCTGTCCATTTGATCTGCAACTTCCAAAATGGGATGATTTTTTTTTAATAGTATCAACTTTAACCATGACTCATCCTTACTGTGTGTGTCCAGTGATCATGGAACAGTTCACATATTTGCAGTAGAAGACTCCAAGAAGAACAAACAGTCCAGGTAGGAATTAATGTTTCTTCCCACTTGTGGACAATAGTGTTGCAATTTATATAATTTCATTTTTGTAATTGACATTTTAATTGCTAAAGTTCTCTTGAGCTTTTCTTCATTACTAACCAAACTTAAATTTCTTGGAAGTGTGTTTGGAGTCATTATCATCTTGAAATATGAAATTATGTCCATTTAGAATTTTATTTTTTATGTATATAATATGGGATGTACGATGATAGACTAATATACTGAGTTATTTATAATTCATCAATCTGTCAATTTTGTGAAGATGGTCAGCATTAATTTGCAAGTATTGTGCCATCACAGAGTTTTGTGTATGTTTGATTGTTCAAATAAAGTACTACTTCTACAACCTTTTATTGACTCTTCAGCAAACGTATGTGCCATTTGAGATCAAATATTTCAAATTTAGATCCATCTACTTAGAGCATCTTGTGTGGTTGTTCCAAAAGTCAGGATGTATTTTTGTTTACAACAGCTAGTCTCTGCACAGTAAGGACTTGCTTTCTGCTACTTTTCCCCAAAGGCCATATTTCTGCAGCATTCTTGAGACTGTAATTCTTGAAATGTTGTGTGCATGAATTTTTAATATCACCAGCAAAGATTTTCTGTTTTACTTTGTTTCTTTTAAGAAATTTATTTTTAGTGAACTTTCTCCTCTGTTTCCTACCTCGTCTAACAATGTAGGACTGGTTCCATTTATCTATCAAATGTTTACTATACTGGACTTTGAACAGCACAGTATTAACTGTACTGGAGATTTTGAAGGAGATTCGTCACTTATACCTACATGAAGAACCCAGAATATGAAAATTTTAAATGTTGTCAGTGCTGAATGGTACAGACATTTCAGGCAATTGTGTGTGACAGTATCTTACTGCTTTGTATTTACATTAGATATTATGGACAAATTTTAAAAAAGTATACTATAGTTAATCATTTGTATCCATGTATTTTCTTTTTCTCTTTTAAGTTTTAAGTTTAATTAAATGTGTGAGATATTTAAGTCATGGATGTAGTGAGAAAATCAGTAATTGGATGCTTTTTCTGTAATTTTAAACTAAATGGTTTTTTTCATAGGCATAGCAATTCAAAGTACAAGAGGAAATGAGTGTTTATCTTTATAGCAAAGTTACATTGGGCTATCTGCTGTGTCCACCAAGGGGAATCAAACCCCTGATTTTAATGTTCTATAGACTTACCACTGTCCCAGCAGGGAAAAGAGCAAATGAGATGGTCTAATAAATTTGTGCACTACTCTGTATCCTAACTTGAAGTGCATTCTGTGTTTTTTGGATTAGCATCTGATAGGTTCGTAACTTGCATCTTAAATTTAAGTGAATTCTGTATTTCTCAGCTTAGCATCAGCAACTTTTCTTCCCAAGTACTTTGCATCGAAGTGGAGTTTTTCTCGTTTCCAAGTTCCTGATGGTGCACACTGCATCTGTGCCTTTGGTGCTGATCCTAACTCTGTGATAGGTTAGTTTTGTTTTGTATGAACTTTGAAATTTTAATACAATAAAATTTAAATATTTCTTTCTACCAAATTATAACTTTTAAATACCTATACATCTTCACAATTTTTATTTAACAAATTTACTGGTTTTAGATACCAGCTATACAACTAGTGCTGTACGTTATTCATCTACTAACAGGTGGTCTTCAGTGTACATTTAATTATTTTCATATTTGCAGTTAAATCCCATATTGTTTGGAGAAAAGCAAACCTCAACTTCAACTTAAAGCACAAAGTAATGATATTGAAAATAACAAAACAAGTATGTGTAAAAATGTTAATCAAAAAGGCATCAATAATGCTTTTAGTAATTTATAAAAATTAAAAAATTATGTATCTAAACAAAACATTAATTGATTACCAACTGAATACATTAATATTCCATTAAAGTGAAAGTTTTTCAAGAAATATTGAAACTTCTATGCCTTTAAGTGACACTTGAATGTTCAACCAGTGTATTGAATATTTATATGGCATGTTTTAAGTAAGTATATCCAGAAAGAAGTAATGGTCATTCTTTGACATTTTTGGGTCACTGGTATCACCTTTGATTTGCATCTGGTGAAGCAATGTTGACCAGATTTAAAAGAACAAAAATGTTGAATAGTTAAATAAATGGGCCAGTTAAACAATATTTACATCGTTTGTACTTTCTCTCCTAATTCTAAAATAGTTTTTCTTTCTTTTGCTTTTTGTTGATGTAGTGTACATATTTAGCTTTTCTGTTATTATTTAGTACATAATTTTTTCACACAAGCAAGTTTTTAAAAATCTTCAACAAACCATGAATAACATATGTGCTTGATCTTTCTGTAGTTATCTGTGCAGATGGTAGCTACTACAAGTTTGTTTTCAACTCCAAGGGGGAGTGCAGTCGAGATATCTATACCCAGTTTCTAGAGATGACGGATGATAAGGATGAGAAATCATAATAAAACAAACAGGTTAAAACAAAACGGCAAAATGACAGATCCAGTCATGGTGGAGAACCTTTCTTCTGTCATTTTTTGGTGGTTAGAAATGAAAAAGAACCGTGAACCTGATAATTTCTTTCTAAATAACTTCAACTGTAGTTCAACATTTCATAAGAACAAAGTAAGTTGAGGATATGGTTCCAGTACCTTTATTCAGAAAGGTTGTACAGTATTTGAGTTTTTGTTTCTAAGTAACTGAAGGCTAAAGACATTGTCAGTAATTATTATTTGACAAAGATTCATTGTAGTTGTTTATATACTTGTCATGCTCTGGTATGAAAATGAACAAAACTTTTTTCTATTAATGTATTGTTTGTTAAGATGCATGATATAAAGTTGTTAGTTTTATACATTTATCACAAATATTACGTATTTGAAAAGTGTCAGTATTATGTAATAACAGTAACAGTTTCTTAGCAGTAAATATAAAGTTTATTTGATGAAAACTACTCTCATTTTAAGCTTTAATTACAAACTGATTTATGTTTAGACTTGGTTGAAGTAGATTGATATATAAAGACTTGAAGTTTTGCAAGATAGATGCATTAAAAATTGTGACACGACAGCAAGAGAAACTGCATTTGTTGTGGAATGCAATAAAACAACCAACACTTTTTAAGACAGTGAAATGTAATTTGACGGAGAAAACACTTTATAAATTATGCTACTTTGACTAAATAAGTTAATGAAATAAAATATCAGATTAAATTTTCAAACATCTTTTGTGTGTGTGTGTGTGTGTGTGTGTGTGTTTTGCTGTTGATATTGTTCCTGAGCAAGGACAGAATAATACAGGTTTGTGGTGTTTGTTTGATTAGTCCATTCCAAATATGGCCATAATCATAACTTAGCCCTTTTCATTTGGTTTCTCACACTTTGGCTAACACAGCATTGAAATATGAGAACCAGAAATTGATCCTGCGGAATATTAATTAGCTTCCATATTGGGAAGTTTTTGTTTTGATTATGAAGTAAGGTCATCTTCGGTGTTGGACATATGCATATTTCTTTTTTGCTTGTGTATAAATATTAAAGAAAACTTCTGATTGCTAGAACTACCTTATCTGAAATCCATTTTGTCTGCCTATTGATGTTTACAAAAGATAACAAATTTGAACTGTAGTTAGCATAGCTTGGTGGACAACTTACCACTCTTACTTATACCAGTCATTAATTATTCTTACTGTATGTCATTAAAATGTTTTAGTCAAAATGAATGCATAGAAGATATCATCTTTTCTATGATATAAATACCTGTTTACTTAACTTTCCTATCATGATCTGGTTCTTATGGAGGCTTCGTTTACAGGAATAATAAGTTTATAATGGGAAGTCCTAATGAATCAGCCTGTGTAGTTATTATATCAGTACATGAAGTCCTCTCAAAGAACCAGTCAGTTTATAGTAAAGCATATAAGCTTAGAAATAGTAAACCTAATGTGAACCATAGGCTTAACTTCCTGATTAATCTTGTAAATGAATTAAGTTAGCTATGACTGTCTCGCGCATTACGGAGTACCCGAATGCCTGTTTTAAGTTGGTTCATTTGGAATTATTTGCAGTATCTTGCTATCAAAACCTGTAGATATTTTGATTTTGATATTTTTTTATATTTTTTTTAAATTGTAAATTCATACAATTCTTGGCAGTAAGTTATTTTGTGTTAACAATAGTTAAAAAAAACCCATTATAAAATAATTTTAAGAGTCAACTAGATTGATTTTGTTAGGATGCTAATCATACTTTAGACTTATTTTAGTTAAAAAATTGTTTTTTTTCTCTTCTCTTACTGCTTTATTTGGTAGGTGTACTTGGGCTTTAAAATTCCTGAAACTTGCATATATTATGTTTGCAAATAAGGAATATGGAATATTTTTTTATTTTGTGTAAAAATTGTATAAGAATTTATTAGTGTGTGTGTTTACACATAGCTATGGTGCAAAAAGCAGGTCACTACTACACGAGTATTAAGAAGTGCACCTACACTCATTTCGTGAAAACAGAGTCCAAGAAAAAAATTTTTGTTGTTGTTGTTGTTTTGCTTTGTTAATATAGGATATCTTCAGTGATTACTCTGGAGTTCTCTTTTCTTAATTAGTCATCTATCATAGTTGCTTGAGTTCAGTCATAAAAGGAAATTACTAAAACAATATTTTATTAAATGGCCTCAAGATTTGAGGTGCATGTAGTACCTTAATTATTTTTTTTTCTCGATTTTCCAGTTATTTGGAAAATTAAATACATTTTGTAAAGTGCCCTTTATCAAGGGTTGTTGATCTTGTATCTTAATCTTGGAAATCTGTTTTATTGGATAATAAGTGTGTGTGTGGGGGGGGGGTAAACAATTTTGTTTTCAAAATAATTAGAAATGTTGAAGTTTCCTTCTGGAAGTTCATTGGTCTTACAACAATAAACTTTGGAGGTTGACTCTCTGTGTTGGATATAGTCTGGATATTCACTTCTATAATGTTAGTAACATGCAGAAATGAAATTTGGGATAAATGAAGAATGATAAATGTAAATATTGCTGTAGTTTATTGTGATAAAATCCTCTAAACTCTCCACCATTAGACTTGATGTGTGTAACACTGCAGATGATTCATTGTGTGGATGGGAGCAGTACTGAAATTGATAGGTGCTAGGGAAGAAAGAAAGTGATAGTTCCTTTGCTAAGAGAAAGTGGGGACAAAAAATAAAATTCTCACTGTCAAATTATTTGTTGTGAGAACATGTATCTGTGAGTAGGTTTCAAGAATCCCCTTTTTTTAACTTTTTACAACTCTGTTTCTGGGTGGGAATAGATATCTCCACACCCATCCCTTGAGAACCTTAGTCTTATCCCATATTATAGTAGAAAGATTCATTGAATAAGTAAATGTTTGAAGACAAAAGATGCAGCTTAACTAATCCACATTTTAAAGAGGTGAACTAGCAAGTAACAATACATTGCTCAATGGACAGTGTAGTTTATAATTAATATGAAAACTGAAACTAATTGCAGGCAGTAACATGCAGATGACAATGGGTAGAAGCTGACTGACAGAAAAAGAACACTTTTTAAGCATTGGAAGTCGAGCTTAATTGGAGGGAAGGAGGTGTTAGGGATGATTGTATAGACTACAAGTGACCTCTGGTACACTTGGGGTAGAAAACTATCCAACAATCTGTTATTCATTTACATTTACTGTCAGTCTTATAAACACTTTCAGATTTTAGAATTAAATGGTGAGTTCTTGTGTACTGAAACTTAATTATTTTCTAATTGTAGACTTACAAGTCCCTGTCTGCTATACATTTTAAAGCTGATTTTTTTTTAAATCTTAAAAACTCTGTGTAAGCACGTGTGGAATCAGACACATCTTTTAATAGTGGTTGCAAGAAAAACCACCTTTTGTTTGTTGAAAGTAAAGTAATAGAAAGTGGTTAACCCTCTTTATAACATGGGATAACATCCTGTAGCAGCATTGCACCTTATACCAATGGAAGACACTTCTGTTAGTATTTTATAACTGATGACTAGTTAATAGATTTTGGAGATAAATACGTGATAGTTAGTTGGGAAGGGTAATCTGAAGTGTCCCAGATGGGGGAACGTAATTACATAGTAATTGGTTGGGAAACTAGCATGTAGTTTTCCAGATGGATGGGTGTGTGTGCATCTACTAACTCCATGTTAGATTGGGAAAGTGATGTCCAGTGATCTACACAGGGATGGGAGGGATTACTTACCTAATGTTTGGTTGGAAGGTAACATCCAGTTTCCCAGATAGGGAGGAGGTTATACTTACCTGGTGTTAGGAAATGAAGATAGCATCTAATGTCCAAAATGAGGGGATGGGGCATTTGTTTGGTTGATGTCTGTTTATGAAAGTAATATCTAGGGTCCAAGATGGAGGAGGGAAACAATTTTACTGATGGTTAGTTGGATAGGTAAACTATACACATACACACATTGTGTAACAGCAATAATTTCTTGAACTGTATATTATTGATGACATGTTGAGAAAAGTAATACATAGAAGTAACATCTGTATTAAATGAATGAAATCATTCAAGTTAAAACACTTGCTAATAAGTTTAATTAATAGGTCTGGAACATCCAACATGTTAAACCATGTCATTTAATCTTTAAACAGTGGGAATGTTGCAGGTAGCAACATCAATTGATGATGGCCACCATTTAAAGGTTAAGTTACATTGAAAGTTCAATTTTGATTTGTGAACATTTGTAGTAATCATCATTTTCTGTTACTTTATGTCTGCGTTGCTTTGTGGAAATACAAAAACCAACCTTGCAGACCTAATCTTGAATGATTTTAAAATACAAGTCCAGCAAGATTCAACTGTTTTTGTTTTTTTCACCCTTATGTCATTTATGGACACTACCTTGACATATTTATGAAGTATGGGAGTTACTGAACTCTTGAAGTTGTTAAGTCATGACTGATTTCCCATCTTATTCTTTATGACCCTTAACTTGTTTTCAAGTATGTTAACATTTCTAAGTAATGTGAATGTGAGTAAACATGTGCTGGTAAGATACCTGTAGGTCTTCTTCATGAGAGTGTGCCTTTTTAAAGTAAAGAATTGATTCATCTTTCTAAATCAATGTTGTCTCTGGTATTATACTGAATTAATATTGTGGGTGTGTTGGTATATTTCTGTCACATGTGAACCTTTTTTTGTGAATATTGTACATAATTTATAAGTATTAAACATATTTTGTTCTGAACTAAGTCTTTGGATGTTTCATACAGTTATCTGAAGATCCGTGTTTAGCGTGCTCTTGCTGCAAAATTATTCTCTGCACTTTAGGGCCATGGTTGTGTTACAAGCATGATATAACATCCCAATATTAGATCAGACGAAACAAGAGTGGCCAAAGAGTTAGCAGTGGTTGCTGTTGGCCAGTTGCCTTTTCTCTGTTCTGTCAGTTCAAAATTAGGAATGACAAGTACAGATAGTTCTTGGATAACTTTGGACAAATATCTAAAGCAAGCAAATCCACACAGTTAAGTTTTTCTGTGAGGTATTAGTTTTCTGTCTATTCCAAATATTAAACAAAGCCATTGCTGTTAATACAGAGGCTTAGTTTAATGATTCCCAGCTACGTTTCATTTTTACTTCAATATTTAAACTGTGTATGAAGAATGAGGTATTAACGACCACTTAACTTTAATATCATGATCATCATTACAGTCGAAATGTTATTTTAAACAATTAAAACTAGAACATTTTAGCCTATAGGTGTGGGCCATCTTCAGGTAATGTACACTTAAGAAAACATTACATAAAGATGGGTCACTGTTGTGGCTGAAATGTTGCATTTTTTTAATTAACTGCTTAAGAAAATATTTTCAATGTAAAGCTGATAATGTTATTAAAGTCTATGGAGAAAACCAATTGCAGCCAGTCACCTTGGTTTAAAAACAAAATTGGTACAACTGCCCCAGGTATGCGGTTTTTTTTGTTGCTTTTTTTTGTAAGTCTGGAGAACCACTCATTCTCTCATCAAATAGACATTTTATATTTTCTGGAGATGTGAAAGTCAAGGTCATTTGAAGAGCAATATACGTTATATTCACTTGATAAAGAATCCAGCACACATTCTTCTGCCAGTAGTTTATTACTAGGTTGCGTATTAGACATATCGAACATATGACATAAAAATTTTGAATATTTCATAAGATTATCATTATAAACTTGATTCTGTACTTCTCCTGTGATATGTGTTGTTTTTGTTTTCTCATGGAAATTTTAAGTGACGCTTTTGACGTAATGTTTTTCTTAATGAATTTGATTGAAGTGCATTGGGAAAAATAGTAACGAATCAGTGTACAAACAAGTAATGTTGTTAATCGGTTCATACAAGTGCTTAAGTATAATTTTAAGAAAGCTAGTTTGTTTTAGAAGCCATAGATTAAGAGAAATGTATATTTAAATGGACATTTAATTAATAAGGCTCTTCGTAGAATGGGCTGTATGAAAATCTAAAAGTTCCTTCTGACCGTTTTCTTAGAATTTCGTGTGTGATTAAACTAAGAATTAAAGAAGCAGTCACTAAGGGGTGGTGTGTAATTAACATATAAGTAAAATAATGTATCAGAAATCCTAATAGTATGGTATTCCCTGGTGAAACCGATTTCTATACAGATAGGTCCACCTTATAAGAGGAGGATCATTCAGGATACTCAGAGTAGATGAATTTAGCTTAGTTTGAAGCTAAGAAAACAAATTGGATAACTGATGCAAAAATCAATATTTATTTGTTCAAAGTACAAAATATCTTTCATGTTTTCATAAGATACTGGAATTTTGTCCTTCACTAGATCTGTGAATCGATTAATAGCTTTATTCTCTCAAGGCATCTAACCATTAACACACTCATGTTGGTAATCAAGTAGAATTGCGTCAGTTTAACAATTCTTGCTCAACAGAAAATGTTGGATTTACTTAACGCTACTCACGTTAATTAATGGTCTTTCTCATACAACATAGTTAAGGCCATATTCTCTGTATAACATCTTCTCCACCAATGAAGGACGTTGTATTACGTATAAAATAGGCAAAAATGTATAGAATGAGACTAAATGAAAACGTTTGAAAATATTTATATTAATATAAGAAAGTAAAAGAATGTACGTCTTAATACGTGAGTCAGTGAGTAATAATAATAATTATAATAGTTTTTATACAGTGAAACGTTAGTAATACCAGAATAGCACTTTCAGGCTCTTGTTTCATTAATTAAAAATCGCTAATTTATGCTGTTTTATATATACCAGCATAAAGTAATCCATTCTGGTGTGGGGACCAAAAACTCCCTTACGATTTACAGAGGTCTTTATGTACCAATCAGTCTACTCCATTATCCCCTGTTGCTTTCGTAGCTACCTCAGGGAAAGGGGGGCATCTCAGACAAAAATTCTCTTTGAACGCTTGCCCATAGGCATGTATGGCAAGTTTGATTCAGTTAACTTGTTATTGGCTCCCCCAGAATCCTTAGAATAGCTACGAACATAAAATCCAATATGACTAGAGCTCAGCGACCCTGCAAACTACCGAATAAACCTCATCGTCCTCGGTGGCCTTGCAGGTGCGTTTCAGCACCGTCTCCTTGACAAGAAAGTGACGCGAAAAAGTACATATATACATCCAGACCACCCCCCGAGTCCGCCTGCAAGTTTTCAAGTTTTCTTTTGCTAACATCGAAACAATGGAAGGCATTTGCATAAGAACAGAAATAACATTCACTCAAAACGTATGTATGTATGTATGTGTAGTCCACACATTTAATATACTGCATGGAATCATCTCGCGGCGGATACAGCATATAGCTCAATGTAACAAATGAGTAGCAGGGGATCTGAAACGAATAAAGTTTAGTTTCTCAAGTACGTTACTTTATTAGAGCATTCTGGAAGAATACTTGTTTTTTGTTTAACTTTGTGTAAAGAAAACGAAATTACGTCGTCAAACAAAATTTCAAGTACACTTTTCATGCAACAAATAAAATTTAAACATTATTAAGCAATTTATGGTGTGTCGCCAATTAACAAGATAAATGCCCTAATATTAGTGGGTTCAGCATAACCAGATTGTTAAGGCATTCGACTCGTAATCTGAGGGTCGCGGGTTCGAATCCCCGTCGTACCAAACATGCTCGCCTTTTCAATCGTAGAGGCGTTATAATGTAACGGTTAATCCAACTATTCGCTGGTAAAAAAGTTGGCGGTGGGTAGTAAAGACTAGCTGCCTTCCCTCTAGTCTTACACTACTAAATTAGGGACGGCTAGCGTAGATAGCCCTCGTGTAGCTTTGCGAAAAATTCAAAACAAACCTAATATTAGTAATATGATAAATTTTATTAAAACAGAGGTTGATGTATATGTAACCCAGTTAGCTATAGTATTATCGCCATAAAGTTTTAATTCTAGGTTACATAATAGATCCCCCGCTGGTACAACGGTAAGTTTACGGTTTAACAACACTTAAATTAAGGGTTCGATTCCCCTCGGTGAACTTAGCGGATAGTTCAATGTTACTTTGCTATAAGAACACACATGTACATATATGGAGCCCTACCTGTCTTTACAAAATTTATTTTTTTACTACACTTGTTTATTTCGTTTTCATTAGCTATATTTTTGTACGCGCGCATATACCCGATTCATTTTATTACTTATTAGAGCCTCTACCAACAAACCCTCAAATCTAATGATATGCCCAAAGTATGCCTTTTAGTACAAGAAAAGAATCATTGTGACCAGGTAGGTTAAGGCTTTCGACTCGTAATCCGAGGGTCGCGGGCTCGAATCCCCGTCGCACCAAACATGCTCGCCCTTTCAGCTGTGGAGGCATTATAATGTGACAGTCAATTCCACTATTCGTTGGTAAAGAAATATCCCAAGAGTTGGCAGTTGGTGGTGATGATTTAGCTGCCTTCCCTCTGGTCTTACATTAGGGACGGCTAGTGCAGATAGCCCTCGTGTAGCTTTACGCGAAATTAAAAAAAAAAAAGACTCCAGACGGAGGAGTTCTGCGAAATAATTAGTGCGATAAGGTTTTCTTTTTTCTTTCTTTTTTTCCAGTACGATTGTCCGAAAGAGTCGCTTGTTTACTTACATGAAAATTAATTGAAATGGTGAATTTTTGGTTCATTTTATAAACATGTATTTAGCGATTTAGGCAACTATTTAAGTAAATACAATAATCTTTAGATTTGCACAGCAAATACTGTGAAGTAGTCATTGTTAATATTTAAACATTTTAAAGGTGGTTTTAAACGGATGACTTTTGTGGCCACCATTTTGTTTCATTACGATCCCTGCTATTAACTACTACTGTGCTTATCTTTAAAGTCTGAATAAACACAATCTTTCTTTTTCTTAAATGCTCTTCTTTTTGTTTCTATAAATGATGATAAATGTTTGTTCTGAGTCAAAAACACACCATATAGTCATTAAAATATTAACATATTTCGAAATACTACTGAAGAATTATTTATTTTCATTTATGATTTTAATGATCATAAGCAAAACAATATAGATCATGTGTAATTTGCTACTGATGGAGAAAGGTCCACCTTCGGTTTCTTCTCAGTGCAGCAATTGTAATGTTTGGAAGGTGAAAAATATTGCGGAATTTCGTACTTCTCGTTTCTTTATCGAAGTGTTTGTAATTTTTGGGTCCAGTTATAATTTTATTTCTACAGAAATATCCAAATCTTTCTTGTGCCAGTAAGAATACTAATCACTGTACTTTTAATGGTGAAAATTTGAAAAGTAGTTTCATTCTGAAATTAAAATGTTTTAACGTTTTTAAACAATATCAGATGTTTATTAACCTAGTATAAATACACACTTGATCTGAAACACTATTTAACGTATCCAGTGTCTTATATAGTTGTCAAAACTAATCCTGAATACTCACTTTGATCTTGATACACTGTCCAACATATCCTGTGTTTTGCAAAGTTATTTAAGTAAACTGTAAATAAATACTTGAGCTATTGGAAGAATTCCTAACGGATTCCCGTGTCTTAAAACGTTGTAAAGACTATTTCTGAAAGAGTGGCACACAAACTAGGTAGGTTGATGGAGAGAACAGCTTGCGACACTGTTAGCTAAATATAAAACAAAAAGTACGAAAGTGCCTTGTTACTCATAAGTAGGGCTGTTTGGCATAAGGTCTTGGACCAGAGAGACTTTTCGATGATGTCAGGGCATCTTTACACTGTATTGGTCAGCGTGTGTTCAACTTAAGATTGGCAGCCTCATTCGAATAATAGTCACTCGACTCTCTTGGTATTGTGGACGGGGATTTTTGAACAGTTAAAGGTTAATGCATTGTCTACAAACAATGACGCATTGCAAAACAGCACCCAGACGGGTACTCGCAGGAACAGTGGAACAATGTAAGTCATGCTCTTAGCAGGAGATCTAGGCTGTTCAACAGGAGAAGAGCAAGAACATCCGAGACCTCAACATCTAACTGGAAAATGACGCATGGTCATATAGTGCACCGGACCCCACTAGTTTCACATCATGGTGGGTGATTGTAATTTTCAGAGAGTTGGGGAAAACAAATACTGTTTTCAGAAGCTCTTTGAATTTTATGAAATCGTACTTTTCCAAGGGGCTAAACTTCAGGCCATTAAAAGTTCATTCCTTCTGGCCTGATAACACAATATATAACCAAGAGGTTGGAATGGCCATTACATTCTATATGGTCACAGTACTCGCTGAAAGATTTCGGTAAAACACACTTGCAGGCTACAAACTAAACAGATAAATGCGTTTCACGGTTGTGTACATGAAACACAACTCATTGTGCTGAAGACTGAAGATTCTTGGCTGACTTATTTGACAACATCCTTACGTATGTAGTGATAGACTTCGTTGCCATGTGAAAGGATGCAGGTGAAAACGATAATGGTAAACATTTACACTCTACTCTACAGAATATAACAACCAACCATATACTACTAAACTCGGATTAACCAATAAGAATTACTAAGTGCTAAAGTGACAGAAACTCCTATACAATCATTGCTTTTGCTAACTTCACTTTGAGTGCAATCTGTACATGGCATAAGGGGCATATCTTTACTTTCAATCTTTTCTGTAAGGTGTATGTGAAGATTGGGAGACAAGAACAATATACAAACACAAAATATTAAGGTTTCTGGCAGTGATCACATTCTCAAGTATCAAACAAAGTCAGATCAAGAACTTTTGTAGCAGGAACACCTCATATTAGTGGAACAGTGATAAAGCCTGGAAGCCATACAATCAAGCAGAAGCTGGGTTTGTGCAAGTAAGGCATGACCCAGTTCGAGCAAAAGAAATTAATAATTTCGTAGTATAATAAAGCCTCTGCTCTCTACACAGGTATTCTGTTCCAAAAGCTTGTGGTATTTAATGAAATGAACTATGCAGCATGGGTAATCTCACAAGCACTTTGTTTCTTATGCTTTTACAGGCTTATGACTGACACAGAAACTAAAAACATGGTTATGTCAGTCAATGGCCTTAATGCACATATACATTAACCAATGAGGACATGCAGGCGATTACCAAGTTACAGTAATCCTTATGTGAGCGACAACTATGTGTAAATAAAGAAAGTCTTTAGCAGGCATAAGATACGCAGAACCATAAATAGATCCGAAGGTGAACTCCAAATTTGGATGACATAAGAATCTTCACCTTAAATAATCTTTATAGAAACCAATTTTGTTGAAGTTAGTGCTGGAGTATCACCACGACTAGTAACGGGTAACATCTCTCAAATATGGCTTGATGCCTTACGTAAATCCATGATGGATCACTCTCATTTCAAATACAGCCAAATTATCGTCCTACAAAATATAATTAGCAAGATATCAGAGAAGGCTGTAATTAGAATACTTGCTAATAATATTTTGTAGGATGATAATTTGACTGTATTTGAAATGAGAGTGATCCATCATATGAATTAATAAGTTACAGACGCTATTTGTAATCATTTGAGGTTTTAGATTATCATTGTGTCTACAAAATATTATTAGCAAGATATCAGAGAAGGCTGTAATTAGAATACTTGCTTATCAGAGCAAACTTACTATCATTTCCGTTGGGTAGTTATCACAGCGAAACCGAAATCTCGATCAATGCTATTGAATTTGCAACTGATTCATGGGATGGCTTTGAAGCTTGTCACAACACCTTGGAAGTAGCTTTTATTAGAAGATTCCTACATCATAGTTAATTTGACTATTCTTGCTGATGAAATACTCTGAATATACATCAGTGTAACATGTATAAGATGGGTCGTAGCTACACTAATTACCAGAATATGAAACACTAAGTAGGGAAGCTGACAATCAGATTGGATCACCACCAACATTGGTTCGTCTCAATGACCACCACTCTCACCAATACTCTTCGGTATCTACACTATGGATCTAGCATGCCTTGAAAGTTCAACAAGTTGCCATGTGCTTATCTTTGCTGACAATATGTTAGTGTATAGCAGAGGCTCTAATACAGCTGAAATTAAAAAACAAAATCATGATGCAATTGTCCCTTAACAGGGTGAGCAAATGGTTAATGATATAGGAATGATAATCAGTCTTGACAAAGTCAAGTCAAGTCATATTCTGCCCATTCAAAAACAGGCATGCCAATGAAAATAAACAATCCTCATTCATTGTGGACACTTATATTCTTCTGGAGACACTAATTTACTTGGTGGTAACGATTGGTAGACAACTGAAATTTACTGGTCGCATTAACACCACATGAAAATTCACGAAATGAAGTTGAAGAACATTTCCTGCTTATGTTCCACCAATCTTATCTATTTCATCCTGTATTATGCACTGATGTTTAATCTAAATGTGAAACAGCTAGAAAGATGGAAAAAATTGAAACTGGCTATGGGATGTTCTTCAGTCATTCACTTGAAGACCTTACTGTACCTCACAAGCCTCAGAAGTATTCAAAATACAATAACACTTGCAAACAAATTTATTCGCTAGGGCTTTGCAGTGATAGTGTATTCCTTTACTCAGCCTTTCTCTTTTTTTTTTTTAAGTTGGGGTATTCAAGTCCCAAAATGACACCACAGACACCAACCAAGCAGGTGATTATCTAAAAGACGCTTCAAAAGTCAATATTGATAGAAATGCATTATATAACCACTTCTAACATAATCTATCACAACCATATCTTAGATGTTCTAATGTGAAATAAATATGTGACCTCGCTGAAATTTGTGAAAATCAAAGAGTAAAGCAGGAAAAGATTTTCAGCACATATTTAAAGATCATGATGGACCGCCATCATAGTCATAAATAATTCTCAGACGAAAAAGAGAGAGAGAGAGCTTGTTGAGCATTTGTCGTCTTGCAAATCAGCACTCTACCTAAGCCTGAGAGTTTTCAAGCTTTACACGAACAGTACAAAGATGGAGCTAAAAGTCATAAAGTAAGTTCTCCTTTGGGCTGCTGCACACAACAAACGACAAACAGACAATGCTGGCAACCTTATATTTGAAATTGGCTCGTGGGCAGTACTGCGTAAGAATGAATTATATGAAGCAAAAGAATTGCATAGAAAAACCATCTCCTTAATAAATATGCTAGGCTATGTAGTGGCAGTGCTAAACGAAAAAAAAGCTCACAAGAGCACAGTGCTGTTCGCAGAACTTTGACTTTCTTTGCTTTAGTATGGCAAAATTGGTGACCATGGAAGCTCTTCCTCTACAGCGAGACTGCTGGAAAACAGAATAATATATGGGTATAGCTAGGACAAGCACTACGTAGGAAATAAATAATTATACAGTGTACAACCATAGGGTCATTGGAACACCAGTAAAGAAATTGTCCTTCACCTTCTATAAGGCAACCAGTTTCAACAAGAGTGGTTAGTACCTATAGATTAATATCTTGTATTATGACGTAGTGCTCAACCCCAATTTATTTGATGTCTTTCAAAGTTGTCAAAACTAACCACAAACACACACTGGGTGTCCTGATATACTAATAAACTTGACATGTATCTTTCAAAGTTATCAAATTAATCGTGATTACGGATATTGTCTCGTTTGGGAAATAATTATCCACTAAACGTAATATTTATTTATGCTTATGTTTATTTTGTCCGTTGAATATGAAGTCCTTTTCTTTCGAACGAAAGTTACAGTAAGAGAAAGAATGAGGTTAAGATGATTGACGAGAGCCCTGACTCTAAGCGAAAAAAAATGATACATTAACACGTCAATGTGAAATAGATGTGACCAATGTCCCACGATACCTTAGTAGTTGCCTTTGTTTCCTCTTAGCTAAAATGAAGAAGTAGTTAAAGAAACAAGATAATATATCGAGCTAAACTTGGGTAAAGTGGGGTGCAGTCAGTAGTTCTTCAAACCCAAGTATTTCAAGTACAAGAAAAGGTAGGAAAACTGTCACATTTGATGCAAGCTGAACATCATGAACAAGAAACTTCCGTGACATTCTTTTGCATCGATGTTTTTTGTCCACATTTAAAAAAAACTTTGAAAACTTTTTAAACTTCTCACTGATAACAGAAGGTCAGTTAAAGAGATTAAGGTAAAAAGAGGGTCACATAAGTTTATCACTTAACTCTTATTATTACATTAACTTGCGGTATATTATCATATTTTGATCAAAATACTCCCAACTTGTCACTTTTATTGTAAAAACTACGAAATTGTACGTTCCACTGATATTTCTCCCTGGTTGCTCTACCAATTTTATCCCCTCTCTTTACACGTTTTGCTTCCGAAGCCCATGAGGTAATATTTAAATGTATGATGAATCAACATTTCAAATGTGATATGTACCATCAATTTCTTCTAGTTGGGAGGAAGAGTTGAAAAGATTGGGTGTAGGGTTTGGGATTTCGCGCAAAGCTACACGAGGGCTATCTGCGCTACCTGTCCCCACTTTTGCAGTGAAAGACTAGACGGAAAGCAGCTAGTCTTAGGCTACGAATAGTGGCATTGACCGTACCATTATTACGCCCTCACGGCTGGGAGGGCGAGCATGTTTGGTGCGACCGAGATTCGAACCCGCGACCCTCGGATTACGAGTCGAACGTCTTAACACGCTTGACCATGCAGGACCAATAAAAAAAAAAAAAAAAAGGATTCTGGTTATCTGACAACTAAACACGTGATCTAAACCTCTTGAAACCAAACTTGTGAAGCAGAGAATACACCCTACTATTTAGGCAGCTGTATAGAAAGATCTAGACCTTTATCACCGGAGAAAAAAAATAAAGTTTGTTTATAAGGCATATTCTGTTAAGACAACCTATTCTAATGAGTTAACTCCTAGGTCTTGTTTGTGAGGCACTTTATAAATAAGTCAAACTCACTGGCTGCAATAAAATAACGAAACGTTCGAAGAGTACTAGTATATCTTAAATGTTTAACAACTATTATCCTAAACTAAAAGCAAAGCAATTATCTTCTTTTTTTATTTATTCAGGATGTTACATATGATGATCCTATGGTTACCTAATTCTATATTCAATTTTGTTACCACAAAGAAGCAATGTCAGATGTGAAATATTTATATTTCAATTCTTCGGGAAATGAAAACTATTAAATTCTAGAATAGCTTGTTGATAGCTAACGCTCTTTATTTTTAAGGGTGAAACTTTACTTTGGTCATAAAAACACCTATTGCTTCTTTGCAAAATATTTCTTTCTTTTTCCATTAGGCTCAAAATAAAAATAAAAAAGTGTTTTTTTTCCCCAACTTCATGAGTTCAAAGATCTGGGACGGAAAATTAATACGAACTAGAAAGGTCAACATTGGCAAGTGAATGCAACGTGTCTCCTTAATCCACCTTATTCTATCAGGTCCCCATAATTATATCTGATCCTGCAATATATGCACTCCGGAAGACTAGACACTTATACAGTATCAACCACAGGCTTCTTTGTGAGTTTGTTTGTTTTGAAATTTCACATAAAGCTACTCAAGGGCTATCTGTTCTAGCCGTCCCTAATTTAGCAGTGTAAGACTAGAGGGAAGGCAGCTAGTCATCACCACCCACCGCCAACTCTTGGGCTACTTTTTTACCAACGAATAGTGGGATTGACCGCACATTATAATCCCCACGGCTGGGAGGGCGAGCATGTTTGGCGCGACGCGGATGCGAAACCGCGACCCTCAGATTACGAGTCGCACGCCTTAATGCGCTTGGCCAGGCCGGGCCCTTCTTTGTGAGAGAACTGTATAGGCTCATACTAAAGTTGGGATATAATAATAGATAAAACAGTAAGCTTAGAAATAAATAGATTTATAAAACTTTACAGGTAACTTCTCGGCAAATAAGACATTTTCTTCGAAATGGTATCTGCAATTTCATGTGTTGTGTGAATCATAAAACCATTAATAACAACCCTTTGTTCTTTCGTTCAAAGTTCACTATTATTACATACATTGTTTGTTTGTTTTATTTTCATCCCAGATATGTTTACTTCAGCACGAGAAGTTAGTCGCAAGTGTGTTTGTGAAAAGACAAGAAAATAATATCAAATAAAACCTTAAATGTGCAAATTATCTCAACTTTGAGAATAGTGAGAAATCCATGAATACCTAATCTGTCTATTTGAGTCTGAGGAGGGGCTATCGCAAGGGGTCATTTGTGCAAAGTATTGATTGAAGTGATCAAAATGTTATGGAATGGTCAGCTAAAATCACTAAATTTTGGCGTTCCTCTTACATTTTGTACCAATAAAATCTAAAGAAAGGCAAAAATCCCAAGTCTGTCGGTGGTGACTGTCGCGAAGTTGTTTTGAGTCAAGTGACTTTTGCATTGATAGAAAAAAACTGAAGGGTAAAATACGTGTTTTTGTAATATTTGACCTTTGATGGTTTTCACATCAAAACAGTGGCCTAAGTCTAAAGAATGGACAAGTTTTCTAGGCTTACTTAACCAAGGTTTGTATCCCTCCCCTATTTTTAAAACGATTGTCTCAGAAATAAAACGGCTGTACACAAAAAAAGAAAGAACCATGGGAAATAGAATGTCTCACTCTATATAAGGATGAGGTACAAATATGATGTTTTATATCGCCATTATAACGCCCCCACAGCTGAAATGGCGAGCACGTTTGGTGTGACGGAGAGTCGAATCCGCCACCCTCAGATTACAAATTGTGGGCCTTAACCATCTGGCTATGTCGGGCCGTGGGTGGAGGTAAGAATGGCGCTAATTATAAGTGGATTTGGGGTTGGACCAATGGGAAGACCCCAGATAAGAGAGAAAAAAGAAATATTTAATACAAAATGCTCATTATTCGGTTTCTACAGGAACATCTTTGTTACCAGTTTTGAGAACACACACACGTTTATTTACGTCCGTTACAATATGAGAAAATTCGGTATTTGGAGTTGATTTAACAACAACACTGAAAGAGCAAAGCCTGTTTTTGGACAGGTCTGTTTTATTATTATTCTTCGGCGACGAAGCTTCAAAGTTCCAAAGTTATTGTTTATCTATAAGCTTTACCAAAATTTTATAAATTAGTGTGTGTCAATAAACACCCTTTCATATGTTTGCTTACTTACAAACCGATGCTCTGACCTGATTAAATTGATCTGTTCTGGGATTGTTGGGGTTCTGGCATGGCCTAGCGCGTTAAAGCGTGCGCTTCGTAATCTGAGGGTCGCGGGTTCGCGCCCGAGTCGCGCCAAACATGCTCGCCCTCCCAGCCGTGGGGGCGTTATAATGTGACGGTCAATCCCACTATTCGTTGGCAAAAGAGTAGCCCAAGAGTTGGCGGTGGGTGGTGATGACTATCTGCCTTCCCTCTAGTCTTACACTGCTAAATTAGGGACGGCTAGTACAGATAGCCCTCGAGTAGCTTTGTGCGAAATTCCAAAAACCAAACCAAACCTGGCATTGTTGAATTGTCAAATAACGTTTTGTTATCTTTACGTGAAAAAAATATGTTGTGTAGCTAACGTTGTGGGAGACAGAAACAGACACGAGGCTGTGACCTCTCGCAAGTGACTGACTTTTGTATTGCGTGTTTTTGTAACATTTTGCAACAAGAATCTTATTTCGTACCTTATTTTGCTTGCTTATTATATATATTCTTGCAAATTTATACAAAGCCGACCCTAATTCTGGATTAATAAACTAGAGAGAATGCTATGTTGAAAATATGTTGTTTTAGAAATAATATAATAAATCCTGTCATCCTGGAATTCAGTTGAGAAAACTTGCTGATAAACAAGACACGCGAAGAAGGGTTGATGTACGTGTTGATTGTGAAGGTGATGAGACCGAAAGGACGTTTAACAACTTAATCATGTGTTGAAGTTTCTGAAGAAAAATGTTCCAACAGAAGATTTTGAACTATGATATTCCAACAACTTAATTATATGATAATATTCAAAGTTCTAAAGTAAAATGTTCCAACAACTTAATTAACATATCGAAGTTTCTAAAATAAAATGTTGTTGCAAATTAATCATATGATAATTTCAACGAATATGTTCGAATAACTTAACCCTTATAGAATATTCTATATTAATACGTGCGAACAAATTATATTCTGATATCTTATCGTTTCAGGTTTCAACAATATATGATTTTACAATAAAACAAGTACACCAGTGGCACAGCAGTATGTCTACAGACACACACCACTAGAAACCAGGTTGAGATACCCATGGTTGCAGAGCACAGATAACCCATTGTATAGCTTTATGTTTAATTCCAAATAATCAAACAATGTAACAAATATACAATTCAACAGAAATTGAATTATAAATAGAACACAAATCAATATAATTAATGTCAGCATTTTTAGCTCATCCGTGTTAAAAGTGCCAAGTATTCAGCAATTTATTAATCGTAATTAACTTAAAAATAGTAATTAATTTCATTACTTTAAATAAACCTATATTTTTACTGTTGAACGAAAATTATCTTATTAGCTCTTTTAACTTAACTATATTGTTTTTGTCTGTCTTAATGCAAAGCAACGCTTTGTAGTCTGTCCACCTCGGCCCGACATGGCTAGGTGGATAAAGGTGTTCGACTAGTAATCTGAGGGTCGTGGGTTCGAATCCCAGTCGCACCAAACATGCTCGCCCTTTCAGCCGTGGGAGCGTTATAATGTTACGGTCAATCCCACTATGCGTTGGTAAAAGAGTAGCCCAAGAGTTGGCGGTGAGTGGTGATGACTAGCTGCCTTCCCTCTAGTCTTACACTGCTAAATTAGGGACGGCTAGCGCAGATAGCCCTTGAGTAGCTTTGCGCGAAATTCAAAAACAGACAAAATGTCCACCTCAGAGAATCGAACTCTTCAGGTTAGCATTGTAAATCTGTAAACTTATCACTGATTCACCACGAAACTTCATTGTTTACAATTAAACGTAAAAGTCTTTGATATTAAATAATAAATTTTTCAGCATAACCTCCATTTTTATTATTTAATATTTATATTTTAATGCTCGCATTCTATTAGAATAAACTTAATATTGTATTTGCAAATAATTGTTCTTTATAAATAATGATATTCTCTATATTAATAAGTATCCTAAAGAAAATGCAGTAAAATATGCCTTTTTTATAAATCATTATATTTTAAGTCATTGCATGATAGTATATTTTTATACGTCGTTATTATGTGACGGTCAATCCTAGTATTCGTTGGTGAAAGATCATTCCAAGAGTTGGCGGTGGGTGGTGATGACTAGCTGACTTCACTCTAGTCTTACACTGCTAAATTAGAGACGGATAGCGCAGATAGCCCTCGTGTAGTTTTGCGCAAAATTCAAAAACAAAAACATACTGAAAATATGGCTTCTTGATCCCTGAAGAGACGTTATATCGTAATACGAAAGAAACTGGTGTACTTCGAATATTTTTGAATATCGTACCCTTTCCTCCATAATGCTTATATGAGTTATTCATATACTAATATCTAAACTTCTCAACTACAATCAAATGATGTGTTTCATTACTATTAAAAGTGAAAAATTTGTTGTTTTTTTAATTTTGCGAAAATCTACACGAGGGCTATCTGCACTAGCTCTCTCTAATTTAGCAGTGTAAGACTAGAGGGAAGGCAGCTAGTTATCACCACCCACCGCCAACTCTTGAGCTACTCTTTTATCAACGACAAGTAGGATTGATCGTCACATTACAGCGCCCCCATGGCAGGCATGTTTGGTGTGACGGGGATTCGAACCCGCGACCCTCAGATTATGAGTCGAATGTCTTAAGCACCTGGCCATGCCGGGCCAGTAGAGAAAGTATTATCTACAAGTCTACTGACAAACATTTTTCCAAATCACTAGATTTCTTATATTCAATTAATTCTCTGGAGCTCTATGAAAATATTGATGTCTTAGAGAAATCCCGCCGTCTGTTATATTAACCACAAGTTATTTATCAATTAAAGAGAAATATTATTCCGTTTTTAAAGACTTAATGAAAGAATCACGAAATTTGTTGCAAAATCAAACTGTTGATTCGTCTTTTACTTGCACAGAGTGCAAGCACGATTCAGATGCGTGTGATACCAAAAAAAATATTCCCCACATTTTAACCTATGGGTGCGAAATAAGAGTGACGGTTAATAGTCACTTTGTGTGGATGGTAGATGTTGTAGTATTGTTTCAGTAGCTTTGTTGTAAGATACAAATATTGTGAACCTTATACACTTCGTTCGTGTACCCCGCTGGTGCAGCGGTAAGTCTATGGATTTATAACGCTAAAATCAAGCGTTCGATTTCCCTCGGTGGATTCAGCAAATGGACCCATGTGGCCTTGCTTTAAGAAAACACACACACAGTTCGTTCCAAATATAAAGCTATTGAGAGGTCCCAAAGAAAACACAACAACAACAAAATAGAACTAGCTTAATTCAGTTAGATATATACATTTTATAAAACTATATACAGTATAACTCATGAAATACATAAACATTTTCATGGCATCCCCAAGAAAAAGGTGCCACATACTCGTGGTTCAGTGACAAACCTCTGGGCTTATAACGCTATACATCGGGTTTCGATACAAGTGATGGGAACAACATAAATAGCACATTGTGTAACTTTGTGCTCAGCTACAAACAATCAAACAAAAAATGACAATGATGTATTTAGAAATCTATGCAATCTATATTTAAAAAAAACTAACAGAATTCCTTAACTATGGTCTTGTTTTTTGTGCCACTACTGACGCATGAGCCTTTTGTTAGGGACATGATGTATGGTAATTTGGAAAGCATGCTAACATTTTTAACGAGTTTTTTTTTAATCTAAAGGCTCGAGGTCAACGAGCGCGGTAATAATTTTTTTTTTAAACTTTTAAGACAAATACTAAGGTGGCTTGAGAGTAGGGTTAACACATTTCTAGAGTGCAAAACTGAAACGTTTTGTTCGAAGCAACATTAACAGCTTAAGAAAAATTTTAACTTTGCTGAGACCTTTTCACCATATATTAAATGGTACGATGTTTATTTCATTGCGTTTTAAAATCAAAGATAAATAATTTTTAAAAGATTGTATAATTAAATAATAATGATAGAAAAAATGCTCAAGTTATGTTGAACTTATTCGAAAGAAAGGTGTTGCTTCTTCATTTTCCTTTTTGTGGCTGATCAGGGTCTTCAGATCTGAATTCTTGCGGCTGCCTGTTGATAAGTTTAGTTCAGAGAACGTGTGACATCTTTCTCAGGTGGTTCTGAAGTTAATTTGATTAAAGTAGCTGTGTATAAATAAAAAAACAAACAAATAAAATTCACGTTATGGTACAGAAAACTCTGTTTCTGACTGAGAACATAAAAAATAGGCTAAAGAATGGGTCATTTGGTAATCCTATATAAGTCATACCGCTTATGGAATCTATTAGGCCTAATCTTACCTGCACATGAAATGAGAAGACAAATAACCAAATTTAGCCAACATATACACATAGTTAATTCTTATTTTACCATTTTCTTAACTTCTCTGGTTTTTCTTCAGAATAAATTAATGAATGAAACTAAAATCGTGTGTAAAGTCTTAAGCGGATTCACCCAGTATTACTAAAAAGTAAATTCCCCGGTGTATCAGTTGTGCGGACTTCCAACTCAGAAATCCTGAGTTCAGCCACCTCATGGTGGACAATAAACATCGTGCTGATTAAGTTTCGTTTATTGTGCATTAATACTTGTAGATCAAACCTAACATTGTGTTATTAGCTGAAGAAAGTTAAAAAGAAAATGCAAGTTAGTCTAAAACAGTACTCTTGTATTTGGAGAAACAGAAACAAAAACACATATAATGTCTAAGCTCATTTATGGATCGTGTGCCTAAATGACACGAGGCCACAAAAAGTAGAAAAATGAAATAATACAGATCGCTAATATGTGCACTAATAAAGTTATTAATCCATATTATGGCTTAATTCAAATGTTTATATATTAATTTTAGGGGTTGAACTTCGTGTATTTCGTTCCACATTTATGAGAAAATAAAATAAAAAATATTTTAATTTAAATTTTACTTTTAATGCACCAGTGCGAGCACTCACCCCCTTCTTTAAATCTGGTGACCCCTAAACAGTCGCTAGTCTTGTCCCTTAAGACCAATGTTGTATAGAGACAAAGGTGCATTGTTTTTAAATATGTGCCTTCCAGATTGTATAAAAACAGAATTTACTAAGAAAAACAAAATAGCAAAAGAACTCCTAGTTGCTTTTAAACCCTCTATGTTTCATTTTTAAGAGCTACTTGTTGTAGACAGTGACTGAAGATATGGCAGTGATCTAAACAGACCTCACGCAGAGACATATATCTTGCCAATTTAATATATTCCTCGTACATCCTGAACAAATTACAGACGCGGAACGCAATATATCTGACAAAAATTATGATTTCTGCCTGTAGCAAAGCAACTTAAAAGCGTTGAACCCTTTGAATTTCAGTCTCGCAGTTAAAAGTATTTAGAAAATTGCCATGAATAATTTGATTTGATATAGTTTGAAAGCTATGATGAAAAAACATACTTTATAATAGAGTACAAAATGTTACTCTACAGGGGAAACAGATATAAGAGGAGTTTGGAAAAAAAAATGAAAAAAGAAATACGTTCTTAAATATGTCGAACTACTCAGATACACAGCGAGCTTAAGGCCATGAGCTCAGATATACATCTGAATTTAGTAATTATAATTGGTAATGCTACAAGGGTATATGAGTAAGTAGAAAATAAATGAATACCTAAATATTACTTTTCGCTCTCAGTCTATATGTATGTCTAATATTGAAATCAAAATCCTTTGGAATGAAGTTGGATGTTTCAAATCTAAAGCTGTGGCAATAAAAGCATGATTTTGAGACATTGGATTAATATTTATCTTCCATAGGGTTGCAAATGTTTTATTTTTACAATTCTTTATAAATATTACGAAACACAACAACGAAAAAAAGAATTGACTTATTTTTAAATCGGTGAGTGTAGTTAGTAATAGAATATCATTAAGGACGAATTAAAAATGGACGAGACCTCAAACCAGATATAAGTAAACACTATCTGTCCAATTTGAAAAGTAAGTAAACGCCCTTCTTTTCAGATGACAAGCGGATAAACGCCATCTTTCTTAAATTAGATATTAGTAAACACCACAGTTACCAACTGAGAAACGGATAAACGACATGTTTTCCAAATAAAAATTGGATAAACGCCATTTTTATCTAATCGGGTGCAAGTAAACGCTATATTTCCCAATTTAGAAGTGGATAAACCACATCTTTTTCAAATCAGATGAAAGTAAACTTTATTTCTCTTCCAAATGACAAATGTGTTTCTCATGTGGGTGAATACAGTTTACTCGCATTTCAACACAGAAGCTAAGAGAATAGACCTCCAGGGACGTCATCTCTTACTTTGATCTTTCCATACCAGCAAGTCCAAAATTAATTCGATGTGTTCTCGTCCACTATTTAACGTCTTTTAGTGATCAGTATTTATAGGGTAAATACTTCATTCACGACTATAACAGTGCTAATAAAATTAAAGACTGAATCTAACTGTTGAAATTTTAAAAAATTGACCACCAATATTTCACCCTTAGAAAATATTTTCTGAATTCGATACTCTCTTAGAATAACACGATTTTAAATATCAACTTTACTAAAAGCCTGCTATTGTATTTCTATTCGGCCCGGCATGGCCAGGTGGGATAAGGCGTTCCACTTGTAATCTGAGGGGCATGGGTTCGAATCCCCGTCGCACCAAACATGCTCGCCCTTTCAGCCGTGGGGGCGTTATAATGTGACGCTCAATCACACTATCTATTTGCCTTCCCTCTCGTCTTACACTGCTAAATTAGGGGCGGCTAGCGCAGATAGCCCTCGAGTAGCTTTGCGCGAAATTCAAAAAACAAACAAACAATATTTCTATTCACTGATTATAAAATTCGACTTAAGCTTCAGCCACTAGTGTCTATCATATGAGAAGTAATAAATATTATTTAATTACACTTTTTATTCTCAGGTGTACTTCTTTTAGTTCATTTCGGAACGCATTTCACCAACTTTGGAATACATCGCCCATTTAATAAAAACAAAATAAAAACAGAAACGAACACTGTCATAAACAGCACGGATAATTCGAAACCGAGCGTAATATATTTGTGAACTGTTGCGCTCAGCTGTGGAGGGATAACTTTGTATATAAAAAAAAGAAGTTTCCTTATCAGCAGGGTGTTCACCAGTACACGGGTACACGTTTTTGTATTACTGTTGTTGTCTCGAGTGACTCGAAATGTCATTGTTAGCTGATACCTTTAAATTATTTTACTTCTAACCTTCTACAATTTAATATATGTATTTCTTTGAAACGTATCTCTCGTTTTTTATTTTAAGGTGCTATAAAGGAAAATGGAGAAATAAGTTTCCACTTTTTATGTGATCATAGAAAGGAGTACTCATTCTTGACTGGAAAACACAGGTGGGTTGGATTTATCCAGAAGTAAATCTTGAAGAGTCGTAAGAATCTTTGGTTTATATTGGAAGTTCTGAAGGATTCGCAATTGGAATATGTAACGTCTAGTTTTTCCTGTTATAACACACACGAGAGACACTGAAATGGGTGAATACGGGAAATATCTATTACTGAGAACAACATCCTTCAAGCTGAAAATATACTCTGTGAGAGAATATTATTGTTGTTCTGTTTTTTTACATGAAAGAAGATTAGGGAAAATTTTTTTTTTTAATTTTCTGAAAAACTTCAGAAGCAAATAAACGTGAGGAATTACATTTGGAAGATCTTGTTTTGTTTTGTATTCATTTCGCGCAAAGCTACATTAAGATTATCTGTGCTAGCTGTCCCTAATTTAGCAGTGTAAAACTAGAGCTAGTAATCACAACCAACTCTTGGGTTACTCTTTTACAAGCAAGTAATGGGATTGACTACACATTATAGCATTCCTTCAGCTGAATGGGCAAGCATGTTTGGTGTGACGAGAATTCGAACCCACGATCTTTAGATTACGAGTCGAGCGCCCTAACCATATGGCTATGCCAAGATTTTTGAAGATCTGCAGTTTTGTGGTCTTTTTTCCCGTGCAGTTTTAACCACTCGATCAGGTGTCATCAAAGAAAATGCGGCCTGTCATTCATTTGGTTTATGTTGACACTCTCGTCAACGAAACCTTTCATTTAAACGATAAATGAACGTTTGTTTGTTTTCTTTATTTCGCAAAAACATAAAATGGATATCTATGCTTACCATTCCTAATTTTGGTGTGATTGACTAGCCAGTAAATATCATCCACCACCAGTTCTTGGAATACCTTTGTCATGCTGAACAGTAGGGTTTTACTGTCACTCTTACATCGCATGCATGGCCTCAGAGTGTTGAGTGTCAAGTTTTTTGTTGTTGTGTTTTGCAGGACGCAAAATCAGGGAACCTCAAATGTTAACTATTACACAGTGATATTTTTACTCTTTACGTAGAGGTAGCAATGTTTATTTGTACAAATCATGAAATAGGTTTTTATTACAATTCTACAGTCAATCCATAGAAGCAAGTTTAACGTTCTAGTTTTTTTTTCTTTTTACTGATTTCTCTTTTACCAATATAAAATGTTAAAGAAATTATTGTTGCTCCTTCCAAAACTCATGAGGCAAAAACTAGAATCAGACTAAAGAACCACTTAAGATCTTCAAGTAATTTTAAATGCTTGTTAACAATAAAACTCTGTATGGGTCCTATTATAATTTGACAAGTTAAGGCTAACAAAATTTATTTCAGTCGATAGGGAGGCCCGGCATGGCCAGGTGGTTAAGGCACTGGACTCGTAATCCGAGAGTCACGGGTTCGAATCCCCGTCACACCAAAAATTCTCTCCCTTTCAACCGTGGAGGCGTTATTATGTGACAGTCAATCTCACTATTCGTTGGTAAAAGAGTAGCCCAAGAGTTGGCGGTGAGTGGTGATGAATAGCTGCTTTCCCTCTGGTCTTACACTGCTAAAATAGGGACGGCTAGCGCAGAAAGGCATCGTGTAGCTTTGCGCAAAATTCAAGACAAACCAAACCAATTCAGTGGATAGGTTTAAACTGAAATGAATAAGTATCTGTCAGTAAGAAGAAATAGCATAATCGCCTGACAAATTATATTTGTATAATTAGGAGAAGATCCAAGAAATATGGCAAGGAACAGTAGTGGATTCTTCATAGATCGTTAAACTATTGTTATAGTAAGTTAACGGTTTTCTCAACAGAAGGATTTACTTTGATAAACGAGGTGGTTTTATTATGTGACAGTTAATCTCACTATTCGTTGGTAAAAGAGTCTGCTGGTATAATTTGGAATGTTGTCGAGAACACATGAATATAACGTGTACAAACGTTAACGAATACTGAAACCGTTGCGTGATTGAGAAACAGAAGAACAATATTTTTGTGTATGTGCAGTGGCAGATTTAAGGTTGTGTGGGCCTTAAATCCCATGTAATTTTACATAGACTAAAATTATCAATGGGATCCCATTAAGAACATGGACCCTGAGGCTAAGCCCCCTCTAGCCCCTTTATAAATGCCCCACTGTATATGTGTATATGAGTGTGTTCTCGGTCATTAGTTACCACTTTAATATCACTTTACAACTGTGCTAACAACGCTAACTTCTCTCTGTGTGATTCCCTAATGCATATTTCTACATCGTCCATAACTTATTGTAGCTGTCTTCATTGTGCAAGGCTTTTCTTACTTATTGATAAATTTAAAAATTTAGAACTAAAGTCATACCAATAGACTATCATATTATTTTAGTTTATAAAGAACCTGAAAATATACGTTCTTCATATAGTCCTACAGGGAGTTTCAAGAATTTCACAAAATCCATAGATCTTCAGGCTGGTTGGGATGCAACAAGCAGTAGTGGTAAGAACAATATATATATATATATATATACATCGGCCAAAATGTCCGTTCAAGTACAGAGAAATTTTTACATTTAGCCACTCTCATACACCTGGGGCGCTGGTCCACAGTTACACGCAGATGGCAAAAGCCCTTATTGTCCAGTATGAGTAACAGTTTTTGTTTTTTAGCATCTGTAACACGATATGCAGTATAAGTCCAATATCTGTAAAGGTTTCACCTGTGATATAACATACCGTAAAAGTCCAACATCTGTAAAGGTTTCATCTGTAATATAATATGTAGTAAAAGTCCAACTTCTGTAAAGGTTTTATCATTTTAATTACGGCAAATCATCGAAGATAAATACACCAGGAATTTATTTCACTTTGAACTCAGGAATACAAAAATGGCACCACTAGTAATGGCACCGGTAAAGATGTCGTCGGAAAATAACCGAAAGTAGAGGAAATATAGCAAGTTTGTTCTGCCCCAATAAGAGTCATAGCTTTTGTCCCGCTTTGCATTATGGCTGATTTGATTTTTATTGATTGCGTTATCACTGTTACTGTTGTTGTTTACAGCGCCATTTTTCCTCCCCTCAAACATGCAGAAAATGTATTGAATCAGTATCTGGGAAAAATAATAGGATTGCAAAAGGGTTACGGTGAACGGACCAAGACCCACAGATTCATAGTCCGGAAAGTTAGCCATTTGGCTACGCTTGACTCGTGATACCAAAATGAAAAAAATATTACTGAACTAACAATAGCCAAGGAGAATCAGTTGTTGTTGTTTGTAACAGGTAAAGCAAGCGTAATTATATAAAATCCATACGAATGTTTTTACGCTTTGGATGTTTTGTCCTTACATTCCAGTCTTCATCTTATATCTCGTGTACTTCATTAGATAGTAATCATTGTTATGAAGTTTAAGTAAGACACTGAATTAAAAAAACTACACGAACGAGTACGTTTTAGAGCAAACAATGAACCATGCAAATACCGTGAAAATAATAAGTTTAGCCTTGATGTGTATGAAAACGGTCATCGGCCACGCTATTCATTCAGGAATGAAGATAAAAGGAAAATTCCTAATATATTTTTCACCGTATTTTCTTTCTCTCTGAGTTTATAATGTTGCAGCATACAATAGAAGAGTCTCTGAACAAAGTAATTATTAGTATGCTATCAGTATTGTGAATTGTAGTGTATTGTTTGGTCTATGAGCTCATTAACGCCCATTTTCTAGGCCAATAAAACTGTCTCATTAGTAGTTCTATAATTATGAGATATTTCATGTTTCACTGCTAAATTTAGTTTTTTTATAAATGTTTTTAAATTATCTAAAAATATTCTAGAAACACATGTATATATTTATTTCACGAATGTCCCCCTCTCCACATTTCACCTGGGGAGGATGTTATGAACCTTTGGAGGCATGGTGAGTTAGAATTACCAAGTAACATGCCATAACTATCTATGTATAGGTCCGGTATGGCCAGGTGGTTAAGACACTTGACTCGTAATCTGAGAGTCGCGGGTTCTAATCCCCGTCACACCAAATATGCTTGATCTTTCAGCCGTGTGGGCGTTATAATATTACGGTTAATCCCACTATTTATTGGTAAAAGAGTAACTCAAGATTTGGTGGTGGATGGTGATGATTAGTTGCCTTCCCTCTAGTCCTACACTGAAAAACTACGAACGGCTAGCGCAGATAGCCCTTGTGTAGCTTTGCTCGAAATTCAAAATAAACCAAACCATGTTTTTGGCAAAGACGGAATTCCTTGCACACTTAGTCTGTAGTAGCGCCCCCCCCATCCCCAGTACAGCGGTAAGTCTACGGATTTATAACGCCAAAATCATGGGTTCGATTCACCTCGGATAGCAGATAGCCCGATGTGGCTTTGCTATAAGAAAAAACACATATATACCCTTTAGTATTCTTTAACTTTTCGTGTAACAATAATCAAATATTCGAGTCGTAATCTCAGGGTCGTGGGTTCGAAACCCCATCGCACTAAACATTCTCGCTCTTTCAGCCGTGGATGCGTTATAATGTACGGTAAATCCCACTATGTGTTGGTAAAAGAGTAGTTCAAGAGTTGGCGGTATATGGTGATGACTAGCTGCCTTCCCTCTAGCCTTATCTTGATAAATTAAAAATGGTTAGTGCAGATAGCCCTCGTGTAGCTTTGCGTGAAATTCAAATCAAACCAAACTATCTGAATACCAGATCGAATCTAGAATATTGTCACAGTTGCTTCAGATGATGGATTATCACAATTCTCGCACTTTTAAACAGATATAAACCCAGCAGCTTTATAACTGTTTTACATTAAGAGAAATGAGTAGTCGAGAGTTGTAAAACATATAGACTTTTTATCGTTTGTCTATTGACTCTGTTTCATTAGCAAAGTCAGTTTGTATAAACTGGCGCAGTTACTTTTGCATAAAAAGCATTTAATATTTAGAAAAATATACATCAGGTCATCCCTTAAGTAATGCCCGATCTTAGGTTCAGGAAAGGAAAAGAGAAATGATTTCAAACGCTTTTAGTGTTATCTAATCATTAATGTATGTTCTATTATTATTAATTACTTCCTGCCAACGATTCACAAGCTTCTGAATGCCATTTCTATAGTATTCTTGGGATTTGGAGGAAAAGAATGTGGAAAGGGTAGTTTTGATATCTTCATGTGTTCCAAGTTCTTTTCTATCCAAACAGTTCTGCAAACTTTGGAATAGATGACAATCAGATGGGGCAAGGTCTGGAGAATGAGGAGGATGTGGAAGTTTTTCCCAGTCTAGCTCTTCAATCTTTAAAGATGTGATCCTTGCTGTATGGGGCCGTGCATTATCCTAGTGTAACACAACACCTTGAGTATTGATTAAAACAGGCCTCTTGTTTTTTTTCAGTGCAACATTCAAGTGCTCTAACTCTTAACAATATAAGTCTGATGTAATTGTTTCATTGAGTGGCAGTAACACAAAGTGGATTACACCAACAATATCCCACGAAACGCTTAACAAGACTTTTCTATGGTGTAGGTCAATTTTGGGCTCTGCTTTAGCTACTCTTTCTCCAAGGTTGGCTTGTGTCTAATCATGGGGGACACATTTTGCACGTTTTAACACCTTTCCAAGATGTTGCAGATGACAGTAAACTGTTCAGTGGGTTGAATTAAGCTTCTGCGCTAGTTCTTCAACTGTTACAGCACAATCTTCATCAAGTGGAGCTATCAGCAAGTCATCATTAAACTCAACAGGACGACCTGAACTGGCGCATCACTAAAGCTGTAGTCACCTGATATGAACTTCTGAAACCACCTTCGACGTTTTCTTTCACTGAGAGACTCTACACCATAAACACCTTGAATGTTTCATGTAGTTTCTGCTACACTATTACCTTTTTTAAATTCATAAAGCATTATGTACTTAATATGCTCCTCAGACACATCCATCTTCATAAGGTTTTATTTGATTAATGAACTGAAAAAGTGGAATTGGATTAGTTTAGGTTATTTTTCTGAACATTTTTATACACATTCTACTACATATTTTATTCATTAAAACCTTCTACAAAGAAAGAAATGATGATGTGCTTTCTGTATTAAATTTTTGGATATTACTTTTAGGATGACCTGATGTATTGGTATTAGCATAATAAACTTCATAACTGGATAGAAATTACTAGTTTCCACATACAAGATAATTATGTGTATAAACTACTGTTTCGTGAATTACAAATTTTATATTACTTAAACAGTTGTAAAATAAGTTATGTTGTTTGTCAGTATTAAAAGTAGTGGTTTTTGATCAAAATGTTTTACACGTACAAAACGCTGGTTAGAATAAATGGGACAGCCATGTCAAAATTTGATATCCTAAACAGAACCGAGTCATATAAAAGGACATAACCCGTAAAGATGTAACGTAATGGCCAGTAAGTTAAATACGGAGAGCGGTATCTCTGCGAACTTGCAGTGCCATAAACTAGGTTTCCATACCCGTGGTGAGCAAAGCACAGATAGCCCGTTGTGTAGCTTTGTGCTTAATTCCAAACAAAAAGGAGTAATAGCAAAACTTCCATTTACTAGAAGTAACAGTAAAACTTCCACTTATTAGAAGTATCAGTAAAACTTCCACTTATTAAAAGTAATAATAAAACTTCCACTTACTAGAAGTAACAGTAAAACTTCCACTTATTAGAAGTAACAGTAAAACTTCCACTTACTAGAAGTAACAGTAAAACTTCCATTTACTAGAAATAACAGTAAAACTTCCACTTATTAAAAGTAATAATAAAACTTCCACTTACTAGAAGTAACAGTAAAACTTCCACTTATTAGAAGTAACAGTAAAACTTCCACTTACTAGAAGTAACAGTAAAACTTCCACTTACTAGAAGTAACAGTAAAACTTCCATTTATTAAAAGTGATAATAAAACTTCCACGTACTAGAAGTAACAGTAAACTTCCATTTATTAGAAGTAATAGTAAAATTTCAACTTAATACAAGTAACAGTAAAACTTCATAGATTGTCAATACACAATTAACTATGTAGTTTTAAAAAAACAACTTATAGACAGATTGTCAATAGACAATCAACTATGTAAGTTTAATAAAGCGCATATCGACAGATTGTCAGTAGTCATGTTTGGTGACATGTAGTTTCTTTGTAACCTCTGAATTACTTTTTGTTTTATACCACTCAGAACCGGTAGGGTCTATATATTGCGGCATATTGAATAATTTTAAGTTTTTGCCTTCTCAGCATTCATTGTAAAGAATGGGTAAAACATTGGGTAGAAATATTCATTTTCTGTGTATTTATATAAAAAACATTCGCTGTAACTGATTAGACTAATTGTAATACTGGTAGTACGTGTTTCTTTGGTTTTCACTACTTTGCGGGACTTGTATGCTATTAGAGACCTTATAATCAACAAAGTCATGGACCCAGAATAGATCGGATGTTTCAGTATTTCAGTAAGATGCGTTTTATGAAAGCAGATGTCGTGTAAATAACGTCTTCCACTTATTTATGTGAAATTTATATTTAAATAATCACGAGTTCTACGATCTTTACGCACTTGTGGTGGACAGAGCACAGGTAGCCCTTTGTGTGGGCATGTGCTAAATAACAAAGAACAACTACAGTTTCAAGAACTGGTCGCGCATCTAGACGTCGAGTAGCTTTGCGCGAATTTCAAAAACAAACAAATAAACAAACCATGTGAAAATATGAAAGGAATTTTTTATCTTTGTAACCAATCTTGACATAAACAAACTGTTTCAAATTAAAAAGATTTACAAAGCAAAAATGTTATGGTTCACTTTAAGTTCAACGAAACGTTAGTTGAGAAAAGTGCACAATTAATGTCACACGTTTGTTTTATTTACAACTTAATTGTCCCAACTCCTGGTTATTTACAGCTGAATTGTCCCAACTCCTGGCACTAATTAGTGACGACTTGATCTACTCTGAACGCTTGGAATAATAAAAAAGTGAATGTAGTTAAAAATTCTAACACATTTCCAAACATTTAAACGCTGTTTAAGTTTACCTAATTTGATTAAACAGTCTTCATTTATGAACAGGGCCTGGGATGGTCTGATGATTAAATAACTTGACTCGGAATCTGTAGTTTGAAACATCGAATCCCGTCATCGAATATGCTGATCCTTTTCGTCATGGGGTCATTATAATACATACGTAAACCTATAAGTTAAGGTCAACGAGGAACCTGTTGATCCTTCAAGATTGTTTCATTCACAAAGTGTGTGTGTGCGTGTGTGCGTGCGTATGTTTTCTTATAGCAAAGCCACATCGGACTCTCTGCTGTTTCCACCACGAAAAATCAAAATCCTGATTTTAGCATTGTAAATCCGCAGACTTACTGCTTTCCAAATGGAGACTCATTCACTAAACTAAACTTTAAAATTAAGATACAACATCAACGTCAGTCTTTATCGCCCCTGCATGCCCAAGTGGCTAAGGCACTCGACTCGTAATCTGAGGGTTACGGGTTTGAATCTCCGTTACACCAAACAGCCATGGAGACATTAATATAATGTGACGGTCAATCCCACTATTCTTTTGTAAAAG
Source organism: Tachypleus tridentatus (assembly GCF_004210375.1). Taxonomy (NCBI): domain Eukaryota; kingdom Metazoa; phylum Arthropoda; class Merostomata; order Xiphosura; family Limulidae; genus Tachypleus; species Tachypleus tridentatus. The sequence goes on from NC_134833.1 coordinate 30,592,031, forward strand.
AGTAGCCAAAGAGCTGACGGCGGATGGTGATGACTAGCTGCCTTTCCTCTAGTCTTACATTGCTAAATTACGGACGGCTAGTGCAAATAGCCCTCGTATAGCTTTGCTCGAAATTCAAAACAAACCAAACCAAAACAGTCTTTATCATTCATATATTTTCAAACCTTCTCTTAAACTCCCTCAAATTAAATGTATACACCACATTTGATAGTAACACATTCAAAAGGCGAACCATCCGATTGAAAAAAACTTAATGTTGTCTCAGATGAAAATGATCCTTACCTAACCAAAGCTTATATTTGTGTATCCTAGTCTTCCAATGTTCACCATTAAATACGCAAAGTTATGATACATCGACTCTATAAATTCCCTTATTAAACATCTTGTTAAAACCCTCTCTAACTCTGCCCTTTGAAGATAATATTTCTTAGACCTTAAACCGTTCTCTTATGGCAGAATTTCCATCCCAAGTGTCATCGTATCCCTTCTCTAAACCATTTCAAACAGTTAAATATGACAGCCAAATCCACTATTTGTTGGTGAAGAGAATCTCAAGAGCTGGCCGTAGTTGGAGTTGACTAGTTGTTCTAGTTTATCACTTCTAAGTTATTGACGGCTATAGCAAAAACACTCAATTTGTTTTAGGTGAAATTCAGCAAAATTGATTTGTTTTGAAATTCGCGCAAGCTACATGAGGGCTATTTCCGCTAACCGTCCCTAATTTAGTAGTGTAAGACTAGAGGGAAGCCAGCTAGTCATCACCATCCACCGCTAACTCTTGGACTACTCCTTTACCAACAAATAGTGGGACTTACCGTCACATTATAACGTTTCCACAGCTGATAAGGTGAGCATGTTTGGTGTGACGGGGATTCGAACCCGCGACCCTCAGATTACGAGTCAATTGCGTTAACCACTTGGCCATACCAAGCGAAATTCAACAATACAAACAAAACTTACGAAACTGTTTTTCGATTCAGTTTAATCCATTCACTAGCATTTTGTATCTTTAAAGCTCAAGAGAAAAACGTATTGTAATAAAATTAATAACAGTATAAATTTCAGTTAGTTTTCGACAGATAGAGATACGAGGTCTGTTAAAAAAATACGCGGACTGACGTCATAAAACAAAATGTACTTTATTTAGAAGTTACAGGTCTGGGACCCCTTCAAAGTACTCTCCTCCCCAACGCACATACTTATCCCAACGGTGTTTTTACTTGTTGAAACAGTCCTGGTACGCTTCTTTTGTAATGTCCTCCAGCTCCTTCGTCGCCTCTGCCTTAATCTCGGAAATCGTCTCAAATCTTCTTCCTTTCAAGGATCTTTTGAGTTTGGGGAACAAAAAAAAATCGCAAGGAGCTAGATCAGGTGAGTAGGGGGTGGGGAAGAACAGTGATTGAGTGTTTGGCCAAAAACTCACGAATTCTGAGGGCTGAATGGGCTGGAGCGTTGTCGTGATGGAAAAACTAGTCGCCACTCCTTCACATTTCTAGCCTTTTGCGACGGATGGCGTCCCTCAGACGTTTCAGAACTTCAATGTAGTAAGTCTGGTTCACTGTGGAGCCTTCGGGGAGGTACTCGTGGTGAACAACACCCTTAGCATCGAAGAAAACTGTCAGCATCACCTTGACCTTGGATCGAACTTGGCGAGCTTTTTTGGGTCTGGGGGAAGTTTCACCCATCCACTGGGACGATTGGACCTTCGATTCAATGTCATAACCATAAACCCATGATTCATCACCTGTTATGATCCTTGACAAGAAGTTTTCATCTTCTTCTAAACGATCAAGCAGTTCCTGACAGACCTGGACGCAATGGGCTTTTTGTTCGTCCGTCATCAGGCGTGGCACAAATTTCGCAGCAACGCGGTGCATCTTCAATTTTTCGGTAAAAATCTCGTAACAAGATCCAACTGATGTCCCACACTCTTCAGCAAGCTTCCTGACAGTCAGACGTCGATTTGCCCGCACCAGGGTGTTGATTTTGTCGACGTGTGGGTCGTCAGTTGACGTGGAAGGACGTCCAGGACGCTCATCATCTTCAATGAACTGTCGACCATCCTTAAAACGTTCATGCCACTTGAAACATGCCGTACGCTTCATAGGAACATCACCGTAAGCCGTGTTAAGCATAGCAAAAGTTTCAGTTGCAGATTTTCCAAGTTTAACACAAAATTTCACAGCAAGTCGTTGCTCCTTCAGGTAATTCATTCTGAAGTCCGCCAAACGAAAAAATCGCACTTCACTTAAAACCGCGTAGCTAATACACAAATGAAGATGTCTGCAATCGGGAAATGGCGTTGTAATCAGCTGATCTGTGCAAACCAAGTGACACCAAGCGGATTCCCCTGGAACCAACTGGAGCCGTGCAATTAAAACAGTCCGCGTATTTTTTGAACAGACCTCGTATCTGTGTGTACTCAGATGAAGATGAAAGGGTACTAAGGAAATTGTAGTTGCGAAACGCTGAATCTGGCGAATTGTAGAACTTGTTACTCTTATAGATGGTAATGAGACAGCCAATATTGTTTAAAAATGAGTTCTAATCTAAAGCAAAAAAAAACGGTCATAGCGAGAGCATCTACAAAAAATTCATACTATTTCAGGATATTTTGGTGTGATTTGAATTTTTGTGCAAAGATACATGAGGGCTATCTGCGCTAGCCGTCCTCAATATAGCAGTGTAAGACTAGAGGGAAGGCAGCTAGTTATCACCACCCACCACTAACTTTTGGGCTACACTTTTACCAATGGATAGTGAGATTGACCGCACATTGTAACACCCCCACGGCTGATAGGGCGAGCATGTTTAGTGTGACGGGGATTCGAACCCGCGACCCTCAGAGCGCCTTAACCACCTGGCCATGCCAGGCCAGAAAGAACAAGAGTATACGCTAAATTAGAAACGTGTTTGACCGGTAGAGGCCGCTGTGGGAACTGTAGTGTTAACCTTCACATTGAAACAATGTTCAAACGTATTTTAACCCATTACGTATCATACTTTTTGTGATTTAACAATACAGTCCCACACGCTGAATGATTGAAAGGGGGGAATCTAATTTGCGAGATCAAAAGCCAACATACAGTGTGCTGAGTACAATAAGCATGCTTGTGCTACGAGGAAGTCTGGGGTATGGTCTCCAGAAATTCTTAAAACATAAGTATTATGGAATTAAATCTGGAAGCAATTTTGCCTGAGAAATCAATAACCCATCATTCTGTTGCAACACTTTATGAGAAGCTAGACGTAACTTAGCATAAATAAGCGTATTTTATTATAGTATAATACCATACTAACTACATACAGAGTAGTTGTTAACTTATATTACTAATTTAAACAACTCTCTACAACAAGAGTGTATTAGCTACTTCAATGATTTATGGTTTACTGAAATAAAATGAAAGCATCCTTATTTCTTCTGGGATGATTTTCCATAAATACCTTACATGCAATTTCAGTGTTCACAGTATTGTCATAACCATTATGTGTCAAAGCTAGATCACTCAGTCTTTATTCGGTTCGTATACACATCAGGTAATTACTTAAATCCTCCCTCCGCACGTGCGTGTAATGATATGTCAGTGGTTTGCCTCTTTGTGTAATTTTCTGGTAATTGAGGCTACGTTACCAAAATCTAAAGTAGTTCATGTAATTTTCAAATAAGGGTTAGACTAGTAGTTTTAACAAAAGATATAACAGATTTAAAGTGCTTATAAGACGTAGTTTCTGGAACTGAGCATTTAGCTTAACGTCGTTTGTACATTTTAAGTTGTTAAAAAACTCTTTGTTATTAAACGCAAAGTTACATAATGGGCTATCTGTGCTGTGCCCACCAAGTGTATCGAAATTTGGATGTTAGTATTATAAACAGTGAAACTCGCCTTTGAGCTACTAAGGGAAGGGGCTATAAACTATGGAAGAATTTGATTTCTATAGTTGTGTATCGACCTAAACATTATACGATCAAAATTCTATGATAATAAAAGACTAGGTGAGTGTGTTTTTTCGACCACAATTACTCCAAAAGTAAAAAAAAATTAAAACCTAAAATTTTGCACAGATACAAATGGACCCTGTGAGTGTACTCCTGGGTATTGTTACTTATCCACGCAAGCTATCGAAAAACTGCATAGATCGCTTTTGTTCCAAGAATAAAGAACCTAGTTTGTTTATTTGCTTTAAGCACAAAGCAACACAATGGGCTATTTGTGCTTTGCGCACCACGGGTATTGAAACCCGGATTCTAGTGTTATAATTCCACAAACGCTGTGCCACTGGAGGGCAAAGTACCTAGAAACATAAAATTTTTCTATCTGGATAAATTCATTTTGCCTTTCATAACTTCTTTTACTTCTAGTAATTAAGGGAAATCAAATGTGACGTAATAACACACTAGCTTTTATCTAAAATATATTAACGTAATAACCCGAGCGAAGCCGGGTACTTTCGCCAGTTACACACATGCGAACATTTTGCATCACTTTCTATTAGGCTTATGATCAGGCATGGTGTATCACTAAGCGTGTTTGGTTTGTAAATCCAAGAATCTAAAGTTCGATACACTTTGTCGCAAACACACCCATTTGTCTCTTTGTGACCAGGGCCCGGCATGGCCAAGCGTGTTAAAGCGTTCGACTCGTAATCCGAGGGTCGCGGGTTCGAATCCCGGTCGCACCAAACATGCTCGTCCTTTCAGCCATGGGGGCGTTATAATGTGATGGTCAATCCCACTATTCGTTGGTAAAAGAGTAGCCCAAGAGTTGGCGTTGGGTGGTGATGACTAGCTGCTTTCCCTCTAGTCTTACACTGCTAAATTAGGGACGGCTAGCACAGATAGCTCTCGAGTAGTTTTGTGCGAAATTCAAAAACAAGCAAACAAACTTTGTGACCATCGATTTGTTCTAGAGCAAAGCTACACAAAGAGCAATCTGCGCACTGTTCACCACAGCGAATCTAACACCGAATCTTAGCGTTGTAAGTTCATAAATTTATCGCCGACTCACTGGGGAATAGAGAATGTGGGTGTGCTATAAGAGTAACAGTCAAATTTCACTATTTGATTACACAAAAGGTTGATGTTATTGATAATTATTTTATTTCTTGTCTATCAGTTAAAGTAGGGACGACAAAACCCATACTGGACGTAAATCTACTTAATAAAATTAAGTATCTGTGTGTGTGTGTGTCACGTAACTCTTCCAAAACTATTTGTTGCACAAGCTGTTAAATAGTACCAAACGAATCATCTTGAGGTTTGCGAAAAAGTAAAAATTTCACTCCACCCTTTGAGAAACCCGAAGATTTCCCGAAAGTCCATTCTCCTCTTTCTATCTGTGATCCTTATGGTAGTTTTGGTCTTATAGACTTGGAAAGGTCAAGTACATTTAACGGCGTGTTAAACTGCTGGACTCACTCACTAACTTTTAAATGGTGCCAAACGAATCGTCTTGGCCCCCTGGTTTTCAGACTGCCCTTTAGGGAACTTATGTATATCACGAAAACATTTTTATGGAGATTCTCCGATAGTGAACTCCAAATTTGAGGGCCCGACATGGCCAAGCGTGTTAAGGCGTTCGACTAGTAATCTTAGGGTCGCGGGTTCGAATCCCGGTCGCACCAAGCATGCTCGTCCTTTCAGCCGTGGGTGAGTTATAATGTAACGGTCAATCCCACTATTCGTTGGTAAAAGAGTAGCCCAAGAGTTAGCGGTGGGTGGTGATGACTAAGCTGCCTTCCCTCTAGTCTTACACTGCAAAATTAAGGACGGCTAGAGCAGATAGCCCTCGAGTAGCTTTGCGCGAAATTAAAAAAAAAAAAATTTGAGATTGATTTACTATAGAGCACGAAACAAGTGGGCCTACTAATTATCGTTCTTAATTTGGTTAAAGAAATTAAACATAATTTACAGTGGCCCTGTTGATGTGAGCCATAGGCCCACGGTTTCACTAGATGTAAAGTAAACAAGATAACTGTTAGCCCCACCAGTGGCACAGCGGTATGTCTGCGGGCTCACACCGCTAGAAATAGGGTTTCGATACCCGTGGGGGGCAGAGCACAGTTAGATAGACCTTTGTGTAGTTTTGTGCTTATTTCCAAACAAACAAAACAAAAAGATAACTGTAAAATTAAAGTGTTATACTGCGCTAGTAAAACCAGACACTGCGGCCCCAACAAGAAAATGCATCAAAATAATTATCAATTAATGATAAAAATATGAAAAAAACTCCAAGATCTTTAATGTAACCGTTCTTTAAAACACAGCTTAACAACCTGGATTCGGTCAATAAACGTGTAAACTAACTTTCTTACCAAATATTGTTTTGTTGTTACCTCTGTTCTCTTCTCTCTCTCTTTTATATGAATACTTCACCAAAATCAAAATATCTTGTCTTGGAAGTTTTCATACTAGAAAATTAGTAAGACAAGTTTAACAATTACAAAACAGTACATTCCAAGGTAAGAATTCCTTCTTCCCCCAAGCTGTGTGGTTCGTTGCACTACAAATAACCTGTGATGGCTTCTCGGAAATAAGAACAGGTCCAAATTTTTATCAGTTGTGACATCATAAGTCCGGGTACTTTTATTCTGTTTGTTTGTAGTTAAGCACAGAGCTACACAACGGACTATCTGTGCTATTTTCACAAGGGGCATAAAAACACAGTGGTTTTTTTTGTAATTAAGCACAAAGTTACATAACGGCTATGCGTGCTATGTCCGCTGTGGACTTCGTAACCCAGTTTCATACTCACCGCTGAACCTCTGGGAAAGGAGGGAGGTTACTAGACCTGAGTAACATTTTATATCTCGGTTTTTACTTTAGCTCTTTTGTTTCGAAATATCATATAATTCAAATTTTGTGAACAGTGTCGTCGGAACCGATGAGGTAGAGGGGAATGCCAAAGTTACTTTTTAGTAAAGAATTTCCTAAGGGAATCAAAACAACACCAAGAAGCCGTTTAGAGATGTTCACAATTTTCATTCACAAAATTTTCCACAAAACGTATATACATATGTTATATAGTACTACTAATTATTCCATAACTATTTCATATCGGCTTAATTATCCACACAGACACCGAATTTTTATTTTTATATGGTTACTCCTAGAGTGTATAATGTACACCAGTAAAACGGATTGTTGTATTATTTTACGTTTCTATACGTTATCCTTGTTACGTATTATAATTTCTCTCCGACGAGCCTTCAATTGATTATGTTACGTATTACAATTTCAAATAGCCTAAAATTGAGTTAAATTGTAATTTGGATTTAGAAGTTAATTAAATGTAGAGAGGTATCAATTTTTTTATGTTTGCCAACAAGATTCATAGGCACAGTTTTCTTTTTTAATACAAACTTATTTTAATATACAAACTATAATACAATTTATAATAGTCATTATTACAAATAATGATTTATATACAAAATTTTACAAATCTACATACAATCTTGAGTCTTTTGTCTGGTATGGAAATGAATATTTTATCGACGGTTTACGAAGAATGAATTAATTTCCAGTTGTTATCGGTACAGTTCACTTAACGGGGATGGCCAGCTCTTGACTGGTCACATGTGAGTTTTTCACAGCTGAAGTTATCCGCTGAAGTTAAACAGTTAGTAATGTTCAAAATTTATAAACATTCCTGGTTATATATCTGTAGTTTCCTGATTAATATGCATTAATCACAGTTAAAGCTTCTTAGACTTATACTGTACCAAACTAACAGTATATATAGTATTGGACCGTCGGTTTATAAACATATGGCGAGGTTCGCGAAAGTTCAGTTAACAACAATACTGGTAATCACTAGTATTTACATAAACACGTAGTACATTGTTGGTTCTTACATTCGAGAACATTCTATAAATTTAGCGAATAGGCGGAAATTTTGCAATACCGATTTAACTGTATAAATTACGTGCATTTCTAAATATATATTTAACTGAAACAATCTTCGATATTCAAATAAATAAACAACAGTAAATACGTCAAACCCTTTGGTCATCATCACTCAACTCGTTGATTTTTACACACATCTTTTGTAGATGTTGTTAATGTTGTTTTTGTACAACAAGCAAATTTTAAGTTTTAATATCTTTATAAATGTTTGTTGTTGTTGTCGTCAAACATCTGATTGTATGCTTCCATAGACATCGATGATTGACCTTACTCTTACTTTGACCTTACCCCCAAACGTTGAACGATATTTTGTATTGATATTACTTACGTTTTCAGGTTTTGTTCAACAGTTTTTAAAAACGAGAGTGACAGGAATACATACCGTACAGTTCGTAAACAGACTGACCAATTAAAATATTTTTGTCCCTATCGTTACGTATACGTAAACATTATAAACATTTCGCACAAAAGAAAAAAAAAGATTATAATCAGGGTCTGTACAATGTTTTAGTAGAAACTGCAAAGGTCAAGATGTTATCTCGTGATGTAACATTTAGTAGCGACAAGCCAAAGGTCAAAATATTAATTCTGAAGTCACATGTAGCAGTGGAAAATTTCTAAAGTCGAAATTTTACCTTGTGGCGTGATTTTTTTCCTTTTAAATGTTTAAGAAATTCTGTTGAAATCTACTGAGTCAATTAACTATTACCCCCCCCCATTTTCCTGACATCTGTTGCAGTTGATTCCTGTTAACTGTTCTATATTCGTCATGTGAATTTTAATGGTATTTCCTCTAAAGATTTGTTTTACTTTTTCTTCACAATTATCTTCCATTTTCATAGTATGTAAACTCATAGTATGTAAAGAGAACTGTGAATATTTCAGAGTTATCGTTGTGTTCTGAGAATCACTTTAGTCATCGAACAACAACTGGGATTTATTCAAAATCTCAAAAATTAAATAAATCGTTTATATTTGTTGAATTGCAACTCTTCACAAAGCTATATCTATTCTTTGCCCACCACAAGACTCGAACGCCAAATTTTAGCATTGTTAGCCCTCACGCTTACCACGCACAGCAACTCGAAGATTTTTTTGTTTGTTTAGAATTAAGCACGAAACTACACAATCTGTGCTCTGCCCACCACGGGTATCGAAACCCGGTTTTTAGCGTGTAAGTTCGCAGACATACCACTGCGCTACTGAGGGGCAACAACTCGCCGAGGAGAGGGGATATGGTTTGTTTTGAATTTCGCTCAAAGTTACACATGAGCTATCTGCGCTAGCCGTCCCTAATTTAGTAGTCTAAGACTAGAGGAAAGATAGCTAGTCATCATCACCCACCACCAATTCTTGGGCTACTCTTTTACCAACGAAGAGTAAGATTGACTGTCACTTATAACACCCCCACGGCTGAAAGGGCGAGCATGTTTGGTGTGACAAGGATTCGAACCCGCGACCCTAAGATTACGAATCGAGTGACTTAACCACCCAGCCTTTGTGAATGAAAATGAGTTGAAATGTTCGATGGCACATTCAAACAACATTGGATTTTCTCCATTGAATAATAATTGTAATAAAAGATAATGCAATTTGCTTGAAATTACTCAACAAAATGTTTTCGACGTGACAAGTCGTACGAGTTTCAATTAACAAGAAAAACAACGTACACTGCACCCGCACGCCCAGATTTTGGATTTATAAGTAGTCAGTGAGTCCCAGGAGACCAACAGATCTTTGAGTAGATAAATACTGGTTATAAAGGGGTGTGCTTACTAGCATAAATCAACATGTCACAACTACCATCATTCAAAGGTTGCTCGGATAACCAAGGTGACTGGACCTCGTCGGATTTCGTTCGGTTGAAAGTTGTTCTGAGTTTGAGAGTATTGACTCTTCAACTCAAGGCGCTGATTTTTACTTCCCGTCAGAATCAGAGCTAAAGGTTTGTTTTGTTTTTGAATGTCACGCAAAGTTACAAGAGGGCTATCTGCGCTACCCGTCCCTAATTTAGCAGTTTAAAACTAGAGGAAAGGCAGCTAATCATCACCACCCACCGCCAACTCTTGGGCTACTATTTTACCAACGAATAGTAGGATTGGCCCTCACGTTATAATGTCCCCATGGCTGAAAGGTCGAGCATGTTTGATGTAACAGGGATTCGAACCCACGACTCTTGGATTACTAGTCGAGTGCCTTAACCACCTGGCCATGCTGGGCCTGGAACTGAAGGAACCTGTACATTTCTTATTCGATTTCAATATACTCATGTTTTTACAAGTGGCAGTTGAATTTGTATAATAATGTATAATCTGTGGGAAGAAAAGTTGAGCCCGATTTTGTTTTCAGGTGTTTTTAGTTGATCGATTCTTTCGGTTGTACTGATTTATTTACTTTAAATTTCTTGGCCAGGTAATTAAGGCACTCGACTCGTAATCCGAGGGTCGCTGGTTCGAATCCCCGTCATACCAAACATGCTCACCCTTTCAGCCGTTGGGGCATTATAATGTAACGGTCAATCCCACTATTCGTTGGTAAAAGAGTAACCCAAGAGTTGGCGGTGGTTGGTCATGACTAGCCGCCTTCACTCTATTCATAACTGCAAAATTAGGGACGGCCTACGAAGATAGCCCTCGTGCAGCTTTGCGCGAACTTCAAAACGAACCAAACCAAACATTACATTTCAATATATATATATATATATATAACCTTGGCGCTCTTGACAGGCTTATCTAGATTTCGAGTTACTTTATAAACAATAGATACTTTATAAAACACTGAAAGTTGTCAATTGTGGATTATTACCACATCAGTTACATAGAAAAATTACATGGCTATCCCTCCCTGGATTATTTTTCTCCAACAGAGAATGGCCTACAATAGCAGTCTGGTAGTTAGATTACACAGTTCGCAATCTGTGGATCGCAGGATCGAACCCGGGTCCGAATATTCTCGCCTTAGGGTGTGTTATAATGTGACTGTCGCTCTTCCTATTTGTTAGTAAAGATTACCGGACATTTGTCTTAGCGTGATTGATAGTTCAAAATGAGGAACGTCGGTAGGATGCCTTTCATAAAGAAAGAAAACACTGAATGTTTAAATATGTTACCTTTCCTCAAGAAAGAGAATGGAATATGCTTCAAGAATGATTATTTCCTTTAACAACAATAGAAATAAAAACTTGCAGCATCAGCTTTTATATTACCAGAGAAAAATCAGATGTTTAAAGGTATATTCTTGTCTCAACAGTTTTTGTAACGCTAAAAACTGGATGTCCGATACCCGTAATTGGCACAGCACGGATAACTCATTGTGTAGCTTTGGGTTCAACAATAATCCAAGTCTCTTCTAAACAAAACAAAATTGTAGTTTTTAGACTTCGAATGTTGTGTTTTTTCATCAATGACAACGCGCTATATGGCCTGGCATGGCCAAGTGTGTTAAGGCGCTCGACTCGTAATCCGAGGGTCGGGGATTCGAAACCCGGTCGCACCAAACATGCTCGCCCTTTCAGCTGTGGGGGGTTATAATGTGACGGTCAATCCCACTATTCGTTGGTAAAAGAGTAGCCCAAGAGTTGGCGGTGGGTGGTGACGACTAGCTGCCTTCCCTCTAGTCTTACGCTGCTAAATTAGAGACGGCTAGCGCAGATAGCCCTTGAGTAGCTTTGCGCGAAATTCAAAACAAAGAAACACGCTATATTTTAAATGTGTTTACTTTTTGAAAAGAAAACACGTATTACTGGTTTTTTATGTGTATTTTGTAAGTGAAGAAATCATATGTGTTATTTTATTAACAGAGAAAAACGAAAGTGTTTGAACATTGAACTACAGCAATAAAACCTTTAATTTCTATCCTTTCTCCAGAAGAAACAAATGTGGCCTTTGTTTTAATATAGCCCCCTAGTGACAGCGGTATGTTTGCGGACTTGAAACGCTGGAAACTGGGTTTCGATACCCGTGGTGGGCAGAACACAGATAGCCCATTGGGTAGCTTTGTGATAAATTACAAACAAGCAAGCATTCTCTTTGAATAAACCATTAGAAACAAAGAAAGTTATTGTTTTCTCACTTCAGTATCATTCGAGTAACCTATTTATTACGTCAGCGAATATTAAAAAAAAATAGAATGAGAAAAAAAACTTGAAACTGAGGCTTGTAAATAACGTCATTTTATTGTTCTGATCTTCAAGTAACTTTCAACATCGTAATCTCGTAATAAACTACTGAACTGAACATGTAACAAAATATATGACAATGAACCTACTTTCGTCGTAACAGAGTGTTGTTGCTTTAAATACCTAATGTTTGTTGTGTCAAATGCTGTTAGAATAGAGTAATTAGAAATCAGAGGTAATATCAGTTTCGTAATCTAGAAATAGTAAAAGTAATTTTTATCTGAAAGTCACCAGTGTATGTTGAGGGTATAAACATGTCTGAGACAAAGGACATCGATGTCCTTGGATTTCTAATTTCCCGTTGAGTGCAAACAACAAATAAGATTGTTTGTTTGTTTGTTTGGAAATTTCGCACAAAGCTACTCGAGGGCTATCTGTGCTAGCCGTCCCTAATTTAGCAGTGTAAGACTAGAGGGAAGGCAGCTAGTCATCACCACCCACCGCCAACTCTTGGGCTACTCTTTTACCAACGAATAGTGGGATTGACCGTAACATTATACACCCCCACGGCTGGGAGGGCGAGCATGTTTAGCGCAACAAATAAGAGCGTCACAGAATTACGTATTAACAACTTAGCCGGTGCTTTTAGTTTTATTTCTATCCTGAAGACAAAACAAAATTGCTGAAATGGTAAATTCTTATCGCTACCGTCTCAGAATTGCATTAATTTTAAGCCCCTTTCAATATATGTTTGCGATAACGGCGAATAGCAATCGAATGAAGTAATTCTTTTTTATAATTACTATAAATGAATTTTCACTTGGTGGTAGGATCCTACACATTAACCTTTGTTACTTGTAAGTCATATTTGTAATTAAATAAGCGGGTGTAGCTGATGTGAATCATCCTACCAATTACATATTTCCTAATTAAGCTGAAACAACAGGGAACCCTCAGTAGCCGCGGCAGAAAAATACAAACAATATTGTTAATCTGTTGTTGATTATAGCAAGAATAAAAGAACCATCAAAACAAATGAGAACAACACTGTTGATATGTTGTTGATTATAGCAACAATAAAAGAACAATAGAAAATAAAAACAACACTGTTAGCCTGTTGTCAATTACAGCAAAATGAAAACAATACTGTTAATCTGTTGTTGATTATAGCAACAATTAAAAGATTTTACAGACAACCAATAAAATCGTCCAGTGTTACACATTTAGCACAGCCAGGTGAATTTCTTAGATAATATTAAAATTTTCCATTAAAAAAAAAGGAATTTTTTTCGAAAATAACAACTGCCCAGAGGTATAGCGGTATGTCTGCGGACTCCCACCACTAGAAACCTGGTTTCGATATCTGTGGTTGATAAAGCATATATACCCATTGTATTGTTTGGTGAGTAATTCAAGCCAATATACCTGTAGTGGGTAGAACACAGTTAGTTAGTTATGTAGCCAATCGTGGCAATTCCTAGACAACAGGCATAGAATTTTCCGAATACTTGGAGACGTTTGTGAAGTTTCATATTTTGCTTACAGTTCTAGATTTTTAACTAAAATATTCAGAATTGTCGCTTTTTGTTATAACCAAATCTGATGCATGTTTTATGTCGGTGATTTTTGTTAATGGAATTTGTTACGTTTATGGCAGTCAAGCACAACACCGAGTTTTTAAGTTTTAATTTTGTGTTTTTGCGGTGTGTATGTTATTATGCTTATTACCTGTGACGCCATATTCAAACACTCAGGCAAAACATCCTGATAGTTCTTTAAAATCTGAGAGATATTTTCAAACGAAAATTTCCTTCCGGGATTTCAGTGGCTGACGTAACGTCAATAAACTACAGTAGGAAATGACACCTAAAGTAAAATATTTACTTTTATCGTTAGTAAGTATGATGTAGCTAAACAGTTATTAATATGAATTCTTAAACTGTCTTAACTAAAACAGGTAAGTGTATCTACAAATAGAAATATTCTGAAGTACATTTAAATTAAAAATTCCCTATCCGCATTTCGTTGCACACAGGAAGAGCCATCTTTTGAACAACATATTTAGATAATCAGTTCTCAAACTTCGAAGGTCACGACACCCACATTCCAACCTCAAACTTTTATACCATTCCCACGCAGTGCGGAAGGTAAACTCTTAAAAAATGTTTAAAATGTAGTTTAACAACACCAACTAAAAGGAATACATTTCGCAAACAAATTTAATTGATCCATCAAATTTAATCCAATTGTTTATGTGAACCTGACGATGACCGAAGAAGGTCGAAACGTTGTTCGCTCCTCTGCATAGAGTTTTCTCTACTTATACTAGCCGTTTATACATATATACTGTTGAGTTTGTTTTATTACTATGCTATCAGGACTTTGTCCACTATAGGAAATCGAATCCCAGGTTTTAGCAATGTACGTTTGCGAACATAATACCGTTGGTCCACCTTAGGTCATCGAGGTAGAAACAATTTAATATCAAATCAATACTTTTTTCACTCACATTCGTCCATTCAAGAGCGTTTTAAATAGATGGCGCTAAAAACTTATAAAGTAACTATTACAAGTATTCATTTCTAGACAGTTATTCCTATTGAGAACCTATTTCTCTCTAGCTCTTTGTCACTTCTTCGTCAACAGATAAATAGCGTACCCAGAGCCAGATTCATTTCTTTATCCTCAAGAAAAATAAAATATGGCACATGCTTTGATATTTCTTCACGTATCTGAGAACTGAAGCTGGTAAGCTTTGGAAAGTTTGAGAGGGAATTTTCCCCTTCTTCTGGGTAATACAAAATTCCCAACTCACAAGACAGTTTTCAGGAGGCATTTTATGTGCTCGTGGCGATTAAAGATTTGAGCTTTATTATGTTGATAAGTTTGATGTTATATAAGATGCATAGTAGTTTGAGATCATAACGATATTGAAACTTAGTCTTTCTCGCGTAAAGTGTGAGGAAATATATTTCCATAAACGACATTAGAACTTATTACACTTTAAAGCCCTTCTAGCCTTTGAATACCCACGGAGTTTATTGAAGCTTACGTCTGCATTTAAAACTAACTAGTTTCACGTGTAGCTGCAACAATTTTTTTCTAATAGTGACAATAGGCTTACGTGTTCTGTCCACTCACTAAACGACAAAACCATAAACGGAGATTAAATATCAAACTTACGGTAACCGTCAAGTTTTGTTTTTTCATTATTATCCAGTTATTTCAAAGCATTAACACCCCAGTGCCGCCTAATAGTTTATGTGTCGAGCTATGGATCGAGATTCTAGGTTCGAGGCATGATACAGTAAAACAACATGCCGTCTTCCAGCAGTGGACCCGTTATAAAAGTGATAGCTAATTTCGTTATTAGATCAAACAGCCTTGTAACGGCAGATCATTCTTTCAAAATGGGAAAGTTTGACCCACGAACGTTGCCGTTTAGATTTTAAAAAATCCAGATCGTATAAAAAAATATTACTTTAGCGCATTTCTGGCTTAGTAACTCTCACGTGAACTTACACTAATATTTTTTCCCACACACCATTATTAAATGTTATAGTCCTAAGATGTCAAAACATTAAAAACTCAGTCTGTAAATAACGATACATGCACACGAAAGTGATGAAGTAATAATAATGTACGACAGGTGGCGTGTATCAAAATAAATTGTTTTTGCTAAATGGGTGAGGGGAAATGTATTTTTGGTTACGAAAAGTAGAAATACTCGTTTAAATTACGCCATGCAAAATGGTATTAAGATCGCTCATAAACATATTTTGGGAAATAAGTTTGTTTATTTGTTGCTGTTGTTTATAAAGAAAGAAAATACTTGACGGACTGTTTGTGTGTTTTTAAGTGGAAAGTAATACAATACATTTATCAGTGATGTCGGGAAAACCCACTTCCAGAGAAATATATATGTAAAAACGGCTCGTTTGGGTTGAGAAAGTTTATAACGTAGCAATGTTTAATATTATTAGTAAACACTTTATACCATTACAGGAGTGTGTATGTTTATCGCCCGGGCGCAGGACGGAATACTGAATCGAGTGACACAGATGTTGGAATACTAAAAATCATTATTTTTTATCAGAAGATTGAACGTTTGTGTAGGTGATTTATTTAAATTTCTTGAAAGAACCCAAAATATTTCGATATATAAAGAAAGTTGCGTGATAAGAGACATACAATGAACAGTTCTACTGTTCTATTTATAATTTTCTGCTAAAGTTAAATCGCCCGGCATAGCCAGGTGGTTAATGCGCTCGCCTTGCAATACGAGGATTTTTGCTTGTCAGATGTTTCTGCAAATGTTGAATCGTTACTTGTCAGATAATCCTACAACTTGTATTGCTGCCTGTTAGATGTTCCTGCAAATTATCCATTCTGATTTTAAAGATCTTTTACTGGTCTCTCATACTAATAGGGCCCGGCATGGCCAAGCGTGTTAAGGCGTGGACACGTAATCTGAGGGTCGCGGGTTCGCATCCCTCCCAGCCATGGGGGCGTTGTAATGTGACGGTCAATCTCACTATTCGTTGGTAAAAGAGTAGCCCAAGAGTTGGCGGTGGGTGGTGATGACTAGCTGCCTTCCCTCTAGCCTTAAACTGCTAACTTAGGGACAGCTAGCTCAGATATCCCTCGTGTAGCTTTGTGTAAAATTCAAAAAACAAACAAACTCTTTTTAAATTCTCTCTCGTTTAAATTAGGGACGGCTAGCACAGATAGCCCTCGAGTAGCTTTGTGCGAAATTCCAAAACAAACAAACTCATACTAATGTTAGTTTTGTAATTCACTTTTTCTTGAACTATAACACCACGTCCTTATATATGATGAAAGTTTTGATAAATACTTAAGTGTACTGATTGAACTCTAGTTTCTTTAACAACTTGAAGGCTGGTATCAGTGGTTTCTACATAACATTATTCCACATCTCCATCTTGACTCTTTGAAATGCACTCTCTAGAACAGTAATACTAGCATCAACAATATTTTCAAAATTATTTCGGTTTTTACTGATTACTTGGTGTCAACGCCTTCCAAAATAGCCCTCTGATGGCTTAAAGGTAAATATGAAGGCTTGCAACTCTAAAAGCCGGACTTCAATACCTTTGGTGGGCTCTGTACAGATAGTCAATTGTGTAGCTTTGTGTTTCTTATAATTTTTATATAAATATTTTTTTAATTTTCTTCATAATTTTTAGCAACATTGATTTTAGTTCAAACAACCGAATAGTCTGTTTATCCATGCAGTGTACGCCACGAGAATTAAACCTCTAATTTTAACATGAGAAGCCCTTATTCTTTTCCGAGTCACCGGACAACATTTTAAAGGAACTTTTATTCTACACGTGAATTTAATGTGTATTTTGCTTTCATTGAATGTAAACTGAAATCATATTTTAAGGCGTTTTTTTTTCTTTGGGCTGGTTCTTTTAGATTATTTGTTTAAAATAAGTCCTGCCCACGTAATGATAACAAATTAGCTTATTTCTTCCTTAACGTTGGCTGCTATTATTCATACACAGTTGCCCTACAGTGGCACAGTGGTATGTCTGCAAACTTATACTATTAGAAACCGGATTTCGAAACCCGTGGTTGACAGAACACAGCTAGCTCTTTGTGTAACATTAAACTTAATAACAAACAACAAGAACAATCACACTTATACCTGTAGGCCTATGTTAATAACACTTTCAACAGATATTTTACTCGCTAATGAAAATACCACTATGCTTGTACAATTGAACAACAGATTGATCGAATAACTGAATATAAGCGATAAATAACGTTGATTAAAAAGCTGAATCGGTGCTTCTCTAATTTGTGATGTAGCCTTGTTTTTAGGTTCATCGCAAGGGCTCCATATCACTGATATTGTATGATTTAGGGTTACCTTTATCAGCTTACTTGGTATTAACGTCATCCGCCTTTTAGTTAACATCTAAATTAAATCCTTGAAATTATAGTTTACAAGAAAATGAAACGAATCTTAAACTTTATTTTTGACTTTGGATGTCCATAGTTGATTGAAAAATAAACTTTTGATTTCTGAAAAATACCTTTTATTTATAAATTTGGGTGTCGCGGAGCGTGATAAGAACAAACATTTTTTGTTAGTCACATGGCAATAAATATGGCACCACCTGGCGAAGAAGGCGCTCGATTCGCATGCGATCGAAATTGTCACGAAACATGTTTTCCTTTTCAGCCGTCGAGGCGTTATAAATGTGACTTCCAACTCCACTTTTCGTTTGTGATGGAGTAAACCAAACGGTTGGCGATAGATGGTGTTAACTGGCTGTATTCATCGTAGACCATCATGTGAAAATTAACGTGGGTAGTGCAGCTGCCACTGATAAGCTCTGCGCGAAATTCAACAAATAAATAATAACTGTTTGCGCAGAACTGCATAAAGGCTATCTGCGTATAATCGCCTCTGTTTTAAAATGTTAACACTCCCCATTACTAACCTTGGGCTACTCTTGATGAGGCCTCGGCATGGATAGGTGGTTAAGGCACTGGACTCCTAGTAGAAGAGTCACGGCATCGAATGGAGAGTCACACCAATCATGCTCGCGCTTTCAGCCATGGGGGCGTTATAGTGTGATGGTCAATCCCACTATTCATTGATAAAAAAAAAGTAGCCCAAAGGTTTGCGGTTGGTGGTGATGACTAGCTGCCTTCCTTCTAGTCTTAAACTGCTAAATTAGGGACGGCTAGCGCAGATAGCCCTCGTGTGGCTTTGAGTCAAATTAAAACAAAAACAACTTAAATCATTTATTTGAAAAGAAAAGAAAGAATCGACGAACGTAAAAGGGTTCAAAAATCTGTCCACCATCGTTCAAACCTAAAACATTTCATTTATAATCACATCAATATTTCATTTGGAACTAAATATAAGTCATATTATGTTGTGGTCAGCAAGATACGTGTTGATGATCCATCGAAAAGTGAAAATGTTTCCTTTCGTCATTTTTCAGCAGATTATTTCATTCATATTTTATGACCATCATGAAACAAACATGAAAGAATGACGTTTAATCAAAATAAACAAAGATGAAAGAAAATATTAACGAGTATCATTAGTGAACACTGTATTTTCTCTTCACTACATTTAAGGCAGAAATGTAGTTAAATCTTATATTTACAAGATTTAAAGGATGGACCTGTGTGTTAAAACCTTTGGATAAGGATGACTCTATAAGTTCGTTGTTAAGACAGTTGGATGAGGATGCTTCTGTAAGTTCTTTTTTAAGACCATTGGATAAGGATGCCACTAGAAGTTGGTTGTTAAGACCGTTGAATAAGGATGCTCCTATAAGTTGCTAGTTAAAACCGTTGGATAGGGTGCCTTTATAAGCCGGTTGTTAATCCGTTGGATGAGGATTCCTCTATAAGTTGGTTGTTGAGACGGTTGGACGAGGATGCCCCTATACGTTGTTTGATAAGATTGTTGAATAAGGATACTCCTAGTAGCTAGTGTATTTTCGAGGGGAAAGATTAATGATGGACACATACCTGTCAGAGTTCACATTCGGCTATTGGCCTGAAAGTAGGAAAGTGGTAATGTCCTGACCTACAAGCTGTTGTTTTGTAGCTCGACATGAATGAGCAAGAACCCAGGTTTTCACTAAAACATTATTTTGTCTGGTACGTTAGTCACTTGCATAAATAGATGTAATAACAAACTTTGAATATGTGCATTCAATTCAGAAGCATTAATAGTTCTCTCACGTTGTAATCTCTCAGTTGCTCGTACGATACCATAACAGAAATATTGTCGTAGTGTGGCTTGCAGACGATTCAACAAAAGAAAAATCCAGGATGGATAGTCACCAAACCCAGATGTATCCACAATTGTACAAATATGGACTTCTTGGCAAATAACATAATAGCACAGAAGGAAAGAGAGTGCGATAACGTATGGCTTGTCAATGTACGATGTTGTCTGGAGTAAGGAGTGGTATTAAGATACTCTGTCATCTATCCTGTACCAGTAGAACCGCTTGGCATGTGTCTTCTTTATACCAGTGTTGCTCCCCCGAGTCATGTTCAGACCTTACTGGAAATGCATTGTCATCCTGTTCGCTGTGGATATCAGTATTATAAGAGACCTGGTGACCGATAAATGATTTTTTTTTACCGTCCTCACATCAATCGACTATTGTTAAAAATATGTTTATTCCAGGGACTCTTTGTTCATGACATATCTATTTGTATTCTTTGGTATTTATTAAGTTATACATGTATGTTTACACAAAAGTTATTTACATATGACGTCATGTGGATACTGGATTTGTAGCCTCAGGAAGAGTTTATTTAGTTATTAGTTGTCTGTGTATTTGGTGGTATAAAGAAATGAACTAAATAAACCTTGCGTGGTATTAATCTGGTGGTTAAGTTTATCGGATAAATATTTACTGGATAACCCGTGAGTGCGGTCAAGCCAACAGATATGTTTATTAAATAAATCTTGTGTGTGGTCAAGTTATTAGATATGTTTATTGTTAAGTGTGGTCAAGCTAGTAGATATGTTTATTGTTAAGTGTGGTCAAGCTAGTAGATATATTTATTGTTAAGTGTGGTCAAGCTAGTATATATGTTTATTGCTAAGTGTGGTCAAGCTAGTATATATGTTTTTTGTTAAGTGTGGTCAAGCTAGTAGATATGTTTATTGTTAAGTGTGGTCAAGCTAGTAGATATGTTTATTGTTAAGTATGGTCAAGCTAGTAGATATATTTGTTGTTAAGTGTGGTCAAGGTAGTAGATATGTTTTTAGTTAAGTGTGGTCAAGCTAGTAGATATGTTTATTGTTAAATGTGGTCAAGCTAGTAGATATATTTATTGTTAAGTGTGGTCAAGCTAGTAGATATGTTTATTGTTAATTGTGGTCAAGCCTGTAGATATATTTGTTGTTAAGTGTGGTCAAGCTAGTATATATGTTTATTGTTAAGTGTTGTCAAGCTAGTATATATATTTATTGTTAAGTGTGGTCAAGCTAGTATATATACTTATTGTTAAGTGTGGTCAGACTGGTTATTATAGTTCGAGCGAATTGCTTTGGTTTTTACTTCTTTCATTCCTTTCAGAGAAAAGTTTATTTATCAAAAACTAAGAAAAATTCATCATTTCAGGATTGTTAACCAGCAACGTTTATATTCGTTTGTCAGTTTTTAATATTATAAAGAGATATAAATTATTTTTCATAATTAGTTTCGTGTTTATGAAGTCACCAATCAGCAGAGAATCTGTTTTTTAGTCATCTGGTCACTCGCTCCTTCCTTAGCTATTGTGCAACAGTTAAATGAAGATAATGATAGCGGCTGTGACCTTTCTATTCTATTGTTATACTAAATAATGAACAATTTGTGAAGAAGAAAAAAAAAAAAGAAATGACTATACATTGGTAAATGTATGATTAACGACCTTGTTAGTATAACGAATACATTATATCAGACCGAATCACTGAATCCCTACATTTTATATAAACGAATATTGTTTCAGAATTTTGACGTGATACAACTAAAACTCTCATTAGATACGGAAGGTATCGTATCAGATTCACTGACGGTAACGGAATCCGATATAATACCCTTTCTATTCAATGCGAGAATTAGTTATATGTTATTAAAATTCTGAAACGGTATACGTTAGTACAAATTATGTGAAGGTATTTCATGACTAACATTGAATATCACCTTTTATAGCATAAAAAACTGTTTTGTGTATTCATTAATAATTATAGGTAATCCCACCTTATATGGAAAGTAAGTAAAGTGTATTTAAATCCACAGATAATCACATGCTATTTCCCCGTTTACATTTTTATTCCGGTTGCTTTGATTACATCAATTCTATGTTTTTGTTCTTATATTTTTGGTTAAACTAAAACTTAACTTTTTTCGGTGTTTGTTTAAAACAGTTTAAATGGGTCCACCCCTCCTACGCTTGCCCATTCATCCGGAGCGTTGTAATGTGACGTTCAATCCCACTATTCTTCGGTAAAATAGTAATCCAAAAGTTTGTGGTGGGTGTTGTTAATCATCTACCTTCCCTTTCGTATGTCACCTCAGAATCAAGCATGGCTAGCACAGATATCCACCGAGTAGCTTTCACAAAATTCTACAAACAAACAAGCAAAACCTACACCTTCGATTAGTTTTTATTTCTCTAAATAAACTCTAGCTTCTTCCGTACTTAATGAACTACGAATTGAAGTGATATAAAGCTTACGAACTATACAAATTTCCATCCTTGAATTGAGATATGTAGAGACAGTTCTTCACATTTAACCCACATTCAAAATATTACAAAAGTGACACAAACGTTTAGTGTTCCAAACTGCAAGTAGTTTTATTGATATAAATAGATTAACCTCTTTTTAAAGGCCCGGCATGGCCAGGTGAGTTGAGGCGTCAACTCGTAATCTGAGAGTCTTGGGTTCGAATCCCCGTCTCATCAAACATGTTCGCCCTTTCAGCCGTGGGGACGTTATAATGCGACGGTCAATCCCACTATTCGTTGGTAACATAATAGTCCAAGAGTTGGCAGTGGGTGGTGATGAATAGCTGCCTTCCCTTTAGCCTTAAACTGCTAACTTAGGGACAGCTAGCTCAGATATCCCTCGTGTAGCTTTGTGTGAAATTCAAAAAACAAACAAACTCTTTTTAAATTCTCTCTCGTTTATATGTTAAAATATAATTTTCCCACTACATACTACTTTAGGTTTAACAGTGTTTTTTTTATATACATCTTTAGTAAAAGTGAAGTCTTAGTTAATATTTCGACATCTTGTATTTTTACGTGTATACAAACCACACAGTATAAATATTTATATTTATATACACACTAGAATCCCGCCATAACGTGATTTATCGGGTCCAACTGTTAAGACCGCTTAAAAACGAGGTCCTTTCAAAGCCACCAAGCCAGTTACAAACTGCAGATACGTAATTAGGTCGTTGTTGTTGTTTGTATTAAACACAAAGCTACACAAAGGGCTACCTGTACTCTGCCCATCATGGGTATTAAAATCTGGTTTCTTGCGTATAAGTTTACAGACATACCGTTGTGACACTGATTAAGACAACCTCATAAAAAATGTATATTTCAATAAAAAATGTGGAGTCCATTACGGATCCATGTTATATCTAGGTCCACGATATAGCGGAGCTTTGGTGTGTGTGTATATATTTTATGACAAAGTTACTAAAATTACCTATTGCCGTAAATTTGATTTACAATTCGGAAGCCAGGGGATGAGTCACTAGTACCACACGTTTTGTTTTGTAATCCATGGACAAGAGCGCTCCTAGTGGCTCAACGATAAATCTGAAGGTGTATAATGGTAAAAGCTGGGTTTTCGATATTCGAGGTGGGCACAAGGCAGACAGCCTGTTGTGTAGGCTTGGGCTTAACAACAAACCAACACACAGACAAGAACTTGCTATCCTTGGCTTTCTCCAATTGCTTTAAAAATGCTGATAAAAGTCATTGTCACACAACCGTCTTTACTACTGAAATGCATAATTATTCGAAAATATAGGTCTAGCAAGACATAGCGGAGAAAATACCACTGAATTATCCCGATAAGGATCTATTATTTCTCAATTCGCATGTTGCTTACACTCTGTTGTTTTGTGAGGTAACCCAAAGTGGCTTCTTCATTCATGAGAAGACGATTTACCACATACTCTTTTTATCGTATCTTTTAAATTTGAGAAAACAATTCAAAATTTCTAGTCTTCAAATGTTTCTCTAATGTTTATTTAACTTGGATTCTCCTTGATCCGTAATTAGATTTACTACAGCAGTAATTCATGGATATAATAATAAAGTATTGTTAGAACATTTAACGTGTACATCCAACTGTAACTATAGCATCCAGAAATACCATTACAGATACGTTACATACATCCAGTTGTCGCTATAACAACCAAGAACAATCATTACAGATATATTACAAGCATCCAAGTGTAGTCGTAATAACCAAGTGCAGATATAGCAACCAAGAACTGCAGTCACAGATATGTCACATACATCCAAGTGTAACAACCAAGAACTACAATCACAGATATGTCACATACATCTAAGTGTCACAACCAAGAACTACAATCACAGATATGTCACATACATCCAAGTGTCACAACCAAGAACTGCAATCACAGATATGTTACATACATCCAAGTGTAACAACCAAAGATTATCGTTACAAATATGTTACATACATCGAAGTGTAACTATAACAACCAAGAACTATCATTACAGATATGTTACATACGTCCATGTGTCGCTATAACAACCAAAAACAATCATCATAGATACGATCCGTACATCTAAGTGTTGCCATGACAACTAAGAACTACCATTATAGGTTTTCTTAGAACATCAATAAAATTCGACGAAGTGTAACTAAATACAAGAACAAACAATAGAGCAGTAAAAAAAGTAAAAATGCAAATTTTAAACAAGCAATAATCAACCTGTACACGTGATAGCTATTAAAAGTGCGTCGTTGAAAGATGGACTACCACATCAAGATTATTATATATATATAAAAACGACTGGTTTGGGATCAGAAAAATTTTATGTAGAGGAGCGAACAACGTTTCGACCTTCTTCGGTCATCGTCAGGTTCACAAAGAAAGAGGTAACTGACCGAGAGCTGACCACATGTTTGAAGGCGGTTGTGTAACTGAGTGTCGGAATGTAGAGGGCGTGCTTAGATGTTTGATTATATAATTTTTGTATTATTTATTTTATTATATTATTTTTAATATAGGTATAAAGGTGATCCTTTGTATTGGTTTATTTTGGGCTTAAGTTGTTGTATAAGTAAGGCTTCTTTAATTTTGCGTTTGTTTATGTTTGTTTTTTAATTCAATATTTGAGTGTTTTTTTATGGTTATGTTGTGTTTATTTGATTTGCAGTGTTCGAAAACGTGTGAAGGTGACTTTTTGTGTTCTTTGAATCTGGTTTCCATTTTTCTACTTGTTTCTCCAATATAGAAGTAGTGGCAGTTACCACATTGTATTTTATAAATAATGTTGGTGTTGTGGTTGTCAGTGTAGCTTTTACACATAGTTTTGTGCCTGGTTTTTTGAATAAATTTGATATTAACTGGAATGTCATATTTTGTTACTAGTTTTTGCCAAATGTTGGTTATTTTTCTACTGATGTCGGAAATATATGGTATGCAGCAGTATATGGTTTCGTGATTGTTTTAAAATCGTGGGATATATTTACTTTTGTTAGTTGATTTTGCTTTCTGTCTAGGTGTGTGTGTATAATGTTTTCTATGGTTTGTGGAGGAAACTTATTGATGTTGATGAAGTATTGTTTTATTTTGTCTAATTCGTCGTTAATTTTATCTGGTGAGCATAGTTTTATGGCTGTGTTTATTTGGTTTCTTAGTATGTTGAGTTTTTTGTTTTGTTTCATGTGCTGAGTCCCAAGGAATGTATAGTATAGTTTTAAATTGTGTATCAGTTCTTGTAATTTTGAGGTTAAGAAATGATATTTGATTGCTTTCTTCCTGTTCACATGTGAAGTTAATATTGGGATGTATAGAGTTAATGTGATTGAAAAAATTAAGTGTGTGTTTTGTAGATATGAATCCCGCAATCGTGTCGTCTACATACAGTCATGTGAAAACGTTAGGACACCCTATGAAACCCTGTGTATTTTTGTAACATTTTTGGATATATAGATATTTAATCTCAATTTCAACAATACTGAGAAATTATAGGAATATAACTAAACAATTAAAACTGAAGAAAAGACTTTTCAAGATCTTCTGCAAATGTAATTCTACAAAAATGCATATTCTAACTGAGGAAAAACCCTAACCCTTAATAGCTAGTGTTACTCCCTTTGGCTGAAATAGCTGCAGTGAGACGCTTTTTGTAGCATCTACCAGTCTCTGACATCGGTCTGAAGAACGTTTGCCCCACTCCTCAATGCAGAATTCTGTCAGCTGTGAGATGTTTGAGGGGTTTCTTGCATGTACAGCCTGTTTTAAGTCACCCCACAGCATCTCAATGGGATTAAGATCTGGTCATTGACTCGGCCATTCCAGGACTCTTCATTTCTTAGTTTTCAGTCAGTCCTTGGTAGATTTACTGGTATGTTTTGGGTCATTGTCAGGTCCAGTTCCGCTTCAGCTTTAATTTTCGTACAGATGGTCTCACATGATCCTCAAGCACCCTTTGATACACAGTAGAATTCATGGTGGATTCTGTGATTGTGAGCTTTCCAGGTCCTGCTGCAGCAAAGGAGCCCCAAACCATGACACTTCCACCTCCATGCTTCACAGTTGGTATGAGGTTCTTTTCCTGGAATGCTCTATTTGGTTCTCTGTTCTGGTGTCCAAATAATTTAATTTTGGTCTGATCTGTCCAAAGAACGTTATTCCAGAAGTCCTGGTCTTTGTCTACATTTTCTCTGGCAAACTTCAGTCTGGCCTTGATGTTTCTCTTAGAGAGTAAAGATTTCCTCTTTGCACACCTCCCATGCAAGTTAAACTTGTGCAGTCTCTTTCTGATTGTAAAGGCATGCACTTTCACATCAACAGTAGCCAGAGCCTGCTGAAGGTCCCGTGATGACATGATAGGGTGTTTGAAGACTTCTTTTAGCATCTTGCGGTCTGCTCTCGCGTTGAACTTGCTTGGACGACCAGACCTGGGCATGTTGGCAGTTGTTTTGAAAGCCCTCCACTTGTTGACTATTTTTCGGACAATGGAATGGCTGGTTTCAAAATCTTTTGGGGTCGTTTTAAATTCCTTACCAGTCTCATAGGCTGCTACAAATTTCTTTCTGAAGGCCTCAGACAACTCTTTTCCTCTAACCATGGTGCTCACTCTCACTTCAACAGTTAGGAGCACACCAAACTAAATGTCTGAGGTTTAAATAGGGCAAGCCTCATTCACAATGCTGAGTAACGATCTTCTAATCATGTGCACCTGGTGTGATACACCTGTGTGTGAGTTGAGCCATTTTGGGTGGGAATAAATGTGGGGGTGTCCTAACTTTTCCTCAGTTGAAATATGCATTTTTGTAGAATTACATTTACAGAAGATCTTGAAAAGTCTTTTCTTCAGTTTTAATTGTTTAGTTATATTACTTTAATCTCTCAGTATTGTTAAAATTGAGATTAAATATCTATATATCCAAAATGTTACAAAAATACACAGGCTTTCATAGGGTGTCCTAACTTTTTCACATTACTGTGTCTGTACCAGTATAGTGGTGGATATAATGCTGTGTTAATTGCTTGTGTTTTAACTTGTGTCATAAACATATTGGCTAGAACTGGTGATACTGGGTTGCCCATGCTTAGGCCATTTGTTTGCATACATTTGTGGTTGTTGAACATGAAGTTTGTCTTCATCGTTGTGAATTCTATGAGGGTTTTTAATTGGTTGCTGGAAATGTTTATAGATGGGTTAGGGTCTCGGAGTTCTAAGGCTATCTTGCAGGCTTCAGCGGTTGGGACTTTCATAAAGAGCGATGTAACATCGAAACTGGCCATTAAGTTTTTATGATTAAGTTGATTAAGATTAGACTTGAAATTAAAAGAGTCTTTGATGGATAAGCTGACTGATGCTACATATTTGGAAAATGCCCATGTTATGTATTTACCAAGATTGTAATTAAACGATTCATATGTGTAATGGACAACGTAGTTTGTGAGGTTTGGGGATGCCGTATATTTGTGGTGTGCGTGAGTCAGTCTTGCGTAGGTAGGAATAAAGTGTTTGTGAAATTGTGTTGGCTTTTTTCATTTGTAGTTGTATTTTGTTTAGTTGCGTTTTGTGTGTCTTTGTTGGATTTATGTGTATTAGTTTAAATTTGTTTGTGTCTGATAGGATGTTCTTCATTTTTTGGATGTATTCATTCGTGTTCATTATGACTATAGCGTTTCCTTTATCTGCTTTTAGAATTTTAATGTTTTTGTCTTGTTTTAGGTTTTTAATGGAATTATTGTCTCTTTTTGTAAAATTGTTTTTAACTTTCTGTTTTGTGAAATTATGTTGATGGTTTTGTGAGAAAATTCTTTGAAAAATACGTTTAAGATCTTGTTTTAGGTGTTTCTGGAAAATATTAATTTTTAATTTTTTCTGGGAAGTTTGGCTGTTGGATGTCAATAAAATTGTCTAAGTTGTCTTCTTTCTGTTGATTGTTTTCTTGTTTTTGATTTTTGTGGAAAGTATGTCACAAATCTCCTGGCTAGGTATTATTATAATAGCACGTTTCCATAGCAACAAAAGACTCTCTTGAGAAACTCGTTACGTCATTTAACACACACGTTCTTGATATTTTTCTGACTACAATTTTTTAAAGTTTTTATTTCTTAGTCTGCGCAATTTCTTCATCGTCATATTTTGCAACATAAAAACATATCCATTAGGTCAGTCCCCCTTCATACAGTGAGTTTCTCGAATTTTCTAATAGATCTCCCCCAAGCGACAGCAGTAGACGATTAGGCAACATTCCCGCTAGGGGGCCTTGTTTGTGAGGCATTTTCCAATAGCAAAACATATTAATTAGTAGCTGCCTCAAGCTTTTCACCGTTCTGCTTCTCGTTAAACAATGTGTCCGTTATGATGTTGTAACCCTTTCGTTTCCATTTGGAACAATGATGTGTTTGCTTGAATCTGTCCACTTAGTTTAGACCTTTATTACTTGAACAACTAACAAATAAAATATTATAGAACAGAGAAATACGAACATAATAATAATATGTATGTATAATAAGTATTTTGGCTTGGTAGTTGTTAATCGTAAAAACAACATAATGAGATATCTGTACTCTACACATTACAAATGTCGAAACCAGATTTTTAGCTTCGTATATCAGCTGACATGTCGCTGAGTTCTGAGGTTGATTGGGTGGGTAGCACACAGTGATAATGGCTTATTCCAAATTGAACACTAATTCGTATTAGTCGACCACATTCAGTACTTGACGAGAATATTTTTACTATATTTATCAGAATATGATGGCTGCTCACCGTTACTGTTACGTTACATCTAACTCAATTATGAGAAGAACAAAAATGCAAATCAGTTAAAAACACAACAAAAATAATATTTGGCCCTTTGTGTTTATCGTACTGAACAGAACAGTAGGTTTGTTTGAGCCATAACAGAACAGATTAAGAAAAACCACAAAATAGATCACAGTTGTATGTCCTAGCTCGGAAACTTGTACTGTTTGAAAGTAAAACTTAGTTCCTAGCTGCCTGCTACAGATCTGATACTGGAACTCTGTAAAGGTAAAACAAAAAAACGAAAAAAAACTAACTTTGAATTACCTGCTCCAGAACAGAAAACTGTACTGTTTAAAGGTAAAACTCCAGTTCCTAGCTGCCTGCTACAGATCTGGTACTTGTACTCTATAAATGTAAAAAACTAGCTTCGAGTTACTTGCTCCAGAACAGATGAAAAATCTAGTTGCCAGCTCTACATCGTGAAGTTTTACTCGTTAAAAGCATAATAAAGAATCCTAAACAGTTGGAGCTTAGTTTACACATACTTAACAAATCTGGCTTAGCCCACATACGTCTTTATCTGGCTAATATTCCATTCTGTCTTTTTGTTGTTTTTTCAGCAGGCAAAGACTTGCTTGAAGTGTGGTAAGAAAGTACCTTACATTTTTTAATGCAAATAATAACGCTTAATTTATCATTCAGCTCTTAAGGGCAAATATCATTTTATACATAGATGAAAACAGTCTAACTAACAGCATATAAATAAATATACTATTATTAGAATGATATATATTAATATAGTTCGCTTGCATTTTTCACAATGTTATGATATTCCAGTCTGTGCCTCCAAACATAATTTAATCATTGAACATTTACTTGACTGTTTCACTACATACTGATTAAGTAAACGTGTATGTTAAGATATTTTTACACAGCTTTTTCTTTTCCTTTTTAATATACGGATGTAAATAATAACTTTGCTGTCTGTTTAATGACTGTCGCCTTATTCTCTGAAAGCCTTTTACTAATTCTAAACACCAGAATATAATTTTGCTGCACCTTAGATGATTTAATGGTTCAACTGATGGGATATAATCATATGAGTTTCATGTTAATTGAAAATGTCTCCGTCTACTTTTCAAACACACCCTGAAATTATAAAACGAGTTGATTCAGGGTTTGTTTGTTTTGTAACTAAGGTAGTCTATTAAACAAGGTGTACCACAGTGCAATAGTTAATATAATACTGTTAACAGTAAAACAAAAACAGCTGGTAAGAGTTTTTAAAGTACTTCATGGTCAATGGAAAAACATTTAAAAGAAAATTAATTTTTACCAAAAAAATTATTACAGTATAACTTTTATGGAAAAAAAGATTTGTAGCTAAGGGAAAAGAAACAACATGGGGATCCCATTTCATAAATGAGAAAGTAAATCCCAAGGCTATTTATTCATTCTTTTTCACGTTGGTGTTTTCTTTATTTTAATATTAGTAGCAACTACTCTCAAGATCCACTATTAACCTTCTGTTAACAATAATCTATTTTAGGTTTAACTTTCCTTGCACATTACAGCCTGGTTACAGCACGTGACCAGCTGGTTAGGATTAATCCTACTACTCGTTGGTAAAAGAATGACCCAAAAGTGCCGGTTGGTGGTGATGACAAATTTGCTTCCCTCAAGTCTTACACTGCTAAATATGGAACGGTTAACGCAAATAACCCTTGTGTAGCTTTGCGTGAAATTCAAAACAAACAAACAGTGATAACATTATTTACACGATGAAAGTAGGTCTGAGTACCTTTCTCCTGGCCCAGCATGGCCAGATGGTTAAGGCACTTGACTCGTAATCTGAAGGTCGCGGGTTCGAATCCCCGTCACACCAAACATGCTCGCCCTTTCAGCGGTGGGGGCGTTATAATACGACGGTCAATCCCACTATTCGTTGGTAACATAGTAGTCCAAGAGTTGGTGGTGGATGGTGATGACTAGCTCTCTTCCCTCAAGTCTTACACTGCTAAATTAGGAACGGCTAGCGCAGATAGCCCTCGAGTAGCTTTGCGGGAAATTCAAAACAAACCAAACCTCTCTCCTGTTAATATTTATTTAGAATTAAAAGTCTCATAAGACCACTTATTAAAGAAAATAAAATCCAAACAAATTTTGGGCTAATAAATTAACAGTTGAGGGTTTATATGTAAAAAATATGATTGTGTTAGTCGAGAACTGGTGAAATGTGTTGACTGTATATATTAAGGTAAGGCAGCTAGTCATCACCACACACCGCCAACTCTTGGGCTACTCTTTTACCAACGAATAGTGGGATTGGCTGTAACATTATAACACCCCCACGGTTGATAGGGCGAGCATGTTTAGTGCGACGGGGATTCGAACCCGCGACCCTCGGATTACGAGTCAAACGCCTTGGCCCACCTGGCCATGCCGAGCAAATTCGTTGATTTCGGAAAATTCGTATATATGTCAACTAAACGGATACACCTTTTGACTGTTTTGGATCTCGAAGTTATTGTTAGACATGAGTCTTTATTTAAGAAGGGGGTAGAAAACTATAACGCTTTCATTTTTAATACACAGGTTGTTGTCATGAGAACGAATACGAGGATACACCAGGTGTTTCTAATAATTCCATAAATACTGATTTATATATACGTGTTCCACCTTATTTTCTCTCTCTCTGAGTAAAAATGATACAAATGAAAATTAAAGGACTAGAACGTAGTTTCCGGCGAGTTCCCTTCGAAAAGGTGTCGAATGGGTTCGGCTTTAGTTGCTGAATCACCTCTATAGAAGACTTATATGGGTATTAAAACTTTAATTAAAATAAAGTGTAGACAACGTTAGACGTTCTTACGTCATCTTCAGGCTAACAAAGAGATTAATTAATTATTGATTAATAATGTAGCATGTAACTGCAACGACCCCTACAATCTCGTATCCGTTTACACTTTCGTTCCTAAGACATGTGCCCGGCAACGATCAATTGTAAACTCTCTTTGTTAATCTGAAGATGACCTATGAAGGTCGAAACGTTGTTCTGTACTTAATTTTAATTAAAGTTTTTTATTAGCCATACCAGCCGTCTTTAGAACACATTTTTACTTCAAGTGGATTTATCGTCACCATGAATCACCTCTCCATTTGAGCTGCTTATCTTTCCACTCCTTCCTTAAACAAAGAAATCGTGAGTTATATCAGAACATTAACAATTCGGTTTTGACTCAGTTGCATAATTTCCTAGGATCTTGTTTCAGCAATATGTATAAAAATACTTGTGTGTATATTTGTGCGCAGACGAACATTCCGTTATTTCTTAACGACCATTATAAAGAAATACATCTTTTAATTAAATATCTAATTGGAATGCTGAAATATATTTAAAATCTCAAATATCTGCAAACTTGTTGCTTTTGTTTTTTATCACCGCGGAATAACCAGGTGACGTTTGAAATAATTTATGTTTACCCATAAAACCCTTTGTTTGCTGTTTAAGAAATGTATTCCTCCGCTCCTCTTCTGTTGGGTTCAACGAGCGAATTTACTGCTTTTTTATTTGTGTTTTTAACATCAATAAACAGCTTTAATGTTTTCACGCTAAATTGAAAACACGAGGCGCGGAGTTAAACTGAGTCACAGTTGAATGTGTTACAGTTAAGTGTGTCATTGATCAATATATAACTGAATGTTATGCTTAGTTTTAGTTGTTTTTAATAGCGTTATAAAGCAACGATAGTTTTTCCAGTGACAGTAATAATTACCGAAACAAATTTAAAAGAGACAATTCTTACCAGTTTTAAACAGCAAAGTGATTTTTAGTCACTGAAACAATCGAAGATTAAGTTTAATAAAAAAAAATATATATATATATATACGTCTTTTTTTCGATCCAGACATGTTTTTTATATTATATAGTTTACTAAGAAATCATAAGGAATAGAAAAGAAGTAACCCTAACGCTTTAGAGAGGTACATCTTCCTATGTCTATATAGCTGTATCATTTAGTTTTTTACAATATTCTGAATGCATGTATACCTCCAGACATTGTTTCACTACAGAATCTCAGTCTTAGCCACTTACAGTCGGTATTTTAAGATTATGAAATCCTGGACTATCTCTATGCTTTCCTGGTAATGTTTGGACCACAGTTTAACAATCCCAGTTTGTTGGCCTGATTTTCTAATGAAACCACAGTATGGTCATTTCATTACCTGTTATGTTATTGATAGCAACTGGCAAAACGTCTTTGCTTTAACCTTAAATGTGTATCTCGATCTTTTTGTTTGAATCCGATCACATATCTTTCCTTGATTAATACACTAATTAAATCCTGTGTTCGTCTAATTATTGTGATTGTGGTGCACTCGTGGTGTAATTCTCCATTTAGGAACATCATATAAGCTTTAACATAGTTTCTAACTATTTTTTCTTTCTGTTTTTAACAAATGGGTTTGATGGTCATGCGGTTATCAGTGATAATGGTATTCCATGATCTCTCAGAACTAGATTCTCCTAAATACTACGTTACTCCCTAATCTATCAGTTTGAACTTATTCTTCATACAATGAGTATTTCTCTACAATCCCACTTTCCATCCGTCAAATTTTCTCTATACCATAGTATAACCAGCCATTGTCAGGCCATGTCCCCTAACATGATATTCCATAATCAGTCACTGTCAGGCCAAGTCTCCTACCATGATATTCCATAATCAGTCATTGTCAGGCCAAGTCTCCTACCATGATGTTCCATAATCAGTCATTGTCAGGCCAAGTCTCCTACCATGATATTCTATAATCAGTCATTGTTAGACCAAGTCTCCTACCATGATATTCCATAATCAGTCATTGTTAGACCAAGTCCCCTTCCATGATATTTTATAATCAGTCATTGTCAGGCCAAGCCCCGTACTGTGATATTCTATAATCAGTCATAGTATGGAGCTTGTTCTAACAACGACTGATTATGGAATGCTATGGTATTGGATTTGTCTAACAATGGCTGGTTATAGAACATCATGGTATGGGGCTTGGTTTAACAACGATCGGTTATGAAATCCTAACAGTGAAATCTATCAAAAACAGTTTATGGTTGTTTGTGGTTAAACTCAAAGCTATACAATGGGGTCTCTGTAGTTTGCTCGCTACGTGTATTGAACCTAGATTTCTGTATTGTAAGCCAACTAACGGTCCTTACAGTTGAGCCACTGGTGCGGGGTTCGGTGGTGGATGAATAAACAACTTTTTTAAGGAATAAAACTAAACCGAAAATAATGTACTGTGTGGAGTCAGCTCAGACTACGTTACTACAATATTTCGCAGAACTTTCCTAGTAAGTAATTTTGTTGTATTTGCTGACATTTGGTTCTTGTGTCTTGTCGTTTCTGTTCATTCCACTTAATGCGATCATTGAAAGGTGTTCACCATTTTCAGTGTTAAGACCTCCTTGTTTTGAACACCTACTTGCCTGTCAACCAGGTTCTCCGATTCCCACCCCTTATTGTACAGGTAACCTCTCTTTTTTTTTTCAATTTTTTTTTGAAACTAAAGCGTTCAGAAAAATAGAACTAGGTAAAATAAAGCTTAGATACAGATCTGCTGCAATAATAAATAGCGACTGAATATTTTCAAATGCACGCAACAACTTAAACTGTAATCAACTGTTTCACTTTCGAAAGTAATAATATGTATTTTACAGACAGTGAACAAATGACCAAACAAAAACACATGGCATACTGGTTGATTAATACAGAGAAGAAAACATAAATGTAAAAACACTTAATTCAGTCTGTGTTATAACTTTTCAAATACTTCAATTACTGGAGATTCGAGGTTTGATTCTCTGATCTAAAATATGAGTGAATTACTTGTTACTTTTGTAATTTTTGCCTTCTTCCTTGTGGCTCAGAAATGAGCTTGAATGTTAAAATTCGAAGCTTGATCCCTGCAGCTAACACGACACAGGTAGTTCATTGTGCAGCTTTGGGACTAACAACAAACATACAAACAATTCATTTTCAATACCCTCAAAATACTACAAAGAATATTTTTTAAAACTTTTTATAATTTTTATAAGGAAAAAATACGATAGCCTCGAGAGAAAATTTCTGAATGATTTATACACTGCTCATTGTATAATGCGCCATGATACTGATTTACACCTGGGCCCGCCAGTTGTTATTATTTGGCTACCATTTTATCTGTTACGATTACACATATCTGCAAATGTTTTGTTATCTTGAAATATTTAAGTGTTTTACAGTAATTTCTGTACACTGAATCCGAAAACTGTAGTCATTTTTTTCCATCACGTAAAGATTTTTCACAAAATTTCATATGTACTTTTATATAAATGAATCATTTTCTTTGAAATCGGATCACATTTTGTAATGCTTAAAACGCCGACGACTACTAGCTATAGATTTCTCTTGATCATTTGCGACGTAAGAGT
Organism: Tachypleus tridentatus; assembly: GCF_004210375.1. NCBI lineage: Eukaryota > Metazoa > Arthropoda > Merostomata > Xiphosura > Limulidae > Tachypleus > Tachypleus tridentatus. The sequence goes on from NC_134833.1 coordinate 30,627,515, forward strand.
TTTACCAATCGTTTTGGAACCCACGAGAAACTCTTATAATAATAAAAATGTTCATCATGGTAAAAACATTATGATTTGATCTAAGTAAATGTGTTCTTTTGTTTTTCTCGATTTCTAAAAACTCCTTACGAGCCAGAAAGAAAAAAATGAATATTACTTTCGAAATCTGAGTAACTAAATTATGGATAATCCGTTAGTAAAATCAAAACAACTTTTATGAAATTTAAATTCGCAGATCTGTGTTACTGGTCGTTTATCTAGACCTGTGTTATTAGTTGTTTCTAAGAGTCGATCACATCGATTAAGATAAGTTGTCTTTATTTGTTTGTTACACTCTGAACAAATTTGTATTGTATCTTTCTTTATAGTTATTACAGGATTAAATCCAATAATAATTTTTAGATTGAGTCGCCTCAATGTCAAATTCCTTGGCAGAAGAACGGCGTATTACTTTATCTAGTCAAATCGCGCAAGAAGCTACGTGTTTTCAAGGCCTAGGTCGGCTATGTGAAATAGTGTCAATGGCCTGATGCAAATTCACTTTATTATCATTACAGGCTGCACTTCTCAACCAATGGGATGTTATTAGTCGTACCAGGCACCGAGTACGAACTGGAAAACTTCGTTCATGTTATGCAAGAGATCCATGAAACGTGACAGTCCAAACACAGGAGGTAACCCTGGCTTAACCAGTAACGATGAACTATCGGTTGATGAGATGTTCGTTTTCGTTAAAATGTCACATTCACTCTCTGTCATTGGTCGGTACATAATGACGTCACAAGAGTCTTAGAAAGTCTCTCGTTGGTGGTTTGAACTATGTTTTATTATGGTAAAAAAATATGTTTTTTTTATAACTACATCTTATTGGATCACATAAAGATCTTAAATCTCCATGTGAGTTCAATAGTGACACAACACCTTGATCAGACCATTCAACAACTTCAACTTTTCAAGGGCATCTTAAACCAACCTGAAAACCTCTTGAAGATATTAACCGATTGCAGTATTACCCACTTCTCACAAAGATTTGGTTGACACAGGTGAGAGTAACTGTTTAGTAAATAGTTCATTTATAGAACACCAGAGTTGGAGCTTCTTTCCTCAACTATTCCTTTTATCTTTCTCGCCTCATCTTCAAATTTACAAAGAAACCAAAATAAAAAGGTGAATACTAAATTAAGTTATAATAAAATAAGCTCTCTAGTTTTTCATAGAGTTGAAACTCAGTAATAACAAGCTAGGATAATTAATGTATTCTTATGGTGAAAAATATTTAATAACAGATGCCAATTTTTGTTGCCATGATTGAAGTGCATTTCCAGTTTGTTCTACAAGTTATTGTAACGAGTTTTTAACATGTTGTATGTGAGAAACTAAATTTAAAACAGCGAAACATTCTGGATTGTTACTTTCTTTGATTTTAATGATAAACAAACATTTTGTTTGTTCAACTGTTGAGGTTTTGATGGAATATATATAGTAGCACTGTAATCATCTGCTGTCTTCAACGTAAGGCTACAGAGTTACACTCAAGCACATGATCCTTAGCAGGCCCTTAACGGGAATCCTAGTCAGAAATGCATACAAATCTAGTTCAAGTATCTACGTTACTCCTTGTCGCAAAGGGCTATAAACTCGTCAAGCTATCTCTGCCACTATAAGAAAACAAAGAAAACACATCCATTAAGTCACTATCTGTAAGTCATACCAACGGCTTGTTATTTGCTTTAAAATGTATAAATTGTAATAATTGTTCAGAAAAATACTGACATTTTGATAATCTTAATACATTTTAATTGATATTTTCCAAACGTTGTTCAAAGACGTCAAATATTATTTAATAACAGTTTACTGAAATGTCTCGTATCATCAACATGTTACCCAATGCACATATCGTAACGAAATGTTTTATTTCAGCATGACTTAGTTTTATATGAAATGATGGAACACATACCCTTCTTATAGAATGTCTTATAGAATTGTTTTAAACACAGAAGAGATAGTTGCTTGTCTTTCGTAGCCAGTTTATAATACTCTGTACCACGGCGACACTCAATATGTAACTCTGTGATAGAGAATATCCCCAGCTTCGTTCGGATAACACAAAACACTTTGTGCTACTGTGTTACAATCCGCAATTTAGTTCAGGTAATACGTAACTCTCTGCAGTATTGTGCTATACAATATTCCTAGGTTAGTTTAGATAATACGTAGACTTTGTAGCCCTTCATTTCTGCAGTATCAGCGAGTAATACGTAACACTATGTAGCATTGTGTTACACAACATCCACAGGTTAGTTTAGGTAGTACGTAACACTTTGCAGCACTGTGTTACACAATAGCCATAGGCAATACGTAATAATTTGTAACTCTATGATTCACATTATCTGCATCTTGCACAAAATATTTTGTAACACAGTATTTCACAATATCAACAGATAATATTCAATATATGCAGATACTACGTAGCTCTTTGTAACACCGTGTTACACAATATTCACAGATTAAAGGTAAGATAGTAATTTGTGTTTGGACACGTCAGGAAATTTTATAAGAAGTATATATGATATATAACTTACTTGGATAATTTTAATACAAATAAATTACTCTCAATGCCAAAAATATTGAATAATGTACTTGGATAAGAATTTGTCTCTTTTTGAATGTTATGTAATTAACTAGTTCTGTTAAAATTCATCACGCGTATAATTATATTCTGACCCTATATCTGTCCTCAGTACGTTTCTACATACCTACAGAAAAAATATACAGACTCTTAATCAAGACACCTCAGTGTCGAGCACAACTCATCAGATGTATAATCATTAATTATCTGTCGTTAGTACATTCCAACATACCTATAGAAAAATATACAGACTTCTGATAAAGACATCGCGGTGTCGAGCACAGCTCATCAGATGTATAATCATTAATTATCTGTCGTTAGTACGTTCCTACATACCTATAGAAAAATATACAGACTTCTGATAAAGACATTGCGGTGTTGAGCACAGCTTATCAGATGTATAATAATTAATTATGTGTCGTTAGTACGTTCCAACATACCTATAGAAAAATATACAGACTTCTGATAAAGACATTGCGGTGTTGAGCACAGCTCATCAGATGTATAATCATTAATTATCTGTCGTTAGTACGTTCCAACATACCTATAGAAAAATATACAGACTTCTGATAAAGACATTGCGGTGTTGAGCACAGCTTATCAGATGTATAATAATTAATTATGTGTCGTTAGTACGTTCCTACATGCATACAGAAAAATATACAGACTGCTGATAAAGACATTGCGGTGTTGAGCACAGCTTATAAGATGTATAGTAATTAATTATCTGTCATCGGTACATTCCTGCACAGTGTAGTAAAATATAAGGACTTATGATAAAGACATTTCAATGTTGAGTTTTGTTTTTCTTACTTAGGTCTAACCAACGCCAAATTATGAAAAATTCGTATCCTTTCCTGCCTTTGTTCTAATGTTGGAATCAATTGGTCATTGATCAGTGTGTTACAATGCCAGACATTTGTCTCAGTCATGAGTGGCTAAAGATTCAGTTTCTCTCTTTCTTTTTTTTTTAGATGTTTATATACGTTTAAAAGTATTTCTTCACGGGATTTCGCTGCCTCCACCATTACAATATCTGTTAATTTTCGGGGACTTAGACTTTCTGCACAAAGCTACGCAGCAAACCACGGCGCATACCCGTCCCTAATTTTGAACTGATAGTATAAGAAAAGGTTACCCATCGCTAATTTTTGAGGTACTGTTGTTTGACTAAATAGAGGGATTTTACCGTCACTTTTATAGCGTACACATGGCCCCAATGTATATAGTGAGTTGTTTTGTTTATGGTGTTTGTTTATTTTTTAGGGCAACTGACGCGAGACATAAACCATCGGACTGACAGTCAGGGCAAACTAATGACCAGACCACGCCCAATACATATGCTTAAAGTGACATTCACTATTCATTGACAGCTAGAAGAGTTTTTTGTGGCTTAATTATTTTTATTTATTTATATTTTTTTTTAGTTTTGAAGGTCTAAAAGTATTCTTTTTTTATCCATCTCTTTAAAAAAAAAGAACCCAAAGTCACGACGTCAGATAGAAGCAGAATCGCGCCATCTACCCAATCTCCACACTGTCGCGACCCATCGTTTTAAGGTTGGCTGCTCACAGTTAAATTGCTGTATTGTTTATCTATTTCGTTTCCTTTGCCTTAACCTATTGGATGACCCAAAATTAGTCTGGACAATGACGATATCAAGGTTTTTTCTTCTTCTCCTGTTTTAGGTCAAACTCTCTCTAGTTTAAATGACTCTGGATGCCCATAGAACGTACTTGGGTCGAGGAGAAGTGTTCAAAACGGAAACTTTCAGCGATCCACCCACAATTTAAGTCATTCACCTTGCTTCGCCGGGTGGAAAGTAATAAATGTACTATTGAAAGGTGGATGAGCAAGGATCAGTAGGCGGAAAAAGCTAAAATATTTACCTATCTACAGCTCAATACACGGGAACAGTTTTTATGTATAAAGTATAAGTACTAATTTCTTCGATAACATTACACACTGGGTGTTTTGATAAAAAACATTTAATTAAGATGTTATACAGTGTAGTTACCTACGATTTAATTAGCGTACATAAAAACAATGAATTTTTCAAACTTACACGAGTTTAAGCAAGCTTGAGTTACATGTATCTATGGCAATCAACGAATGAAATGTCTGTTAGTGACGTGACTGAATTCTGTACCGATATTAGCCACGCACTCGCGCGCAAATAGTTGAAATTAAAATAGGTTTAAATTCACGGAATATGTGTATGTATTTAAAATATCAAATTCACAGTGAAAAATGTTTTATAATACACAATCGAAGGCCCAGCATGGTCAGGTGGTTAGGGTTTAGAATTGAGGAAGATGATTGTTTGTTCTGAATTTCGCGCAAAACTACACGAGCGCTATCTGTGCTAGCCGTACCTAATTTAGCAGTGTAAAACTAGAGGGAAGGCAGCCAGTCATCACTACCCACCGCCAACTCTTTGGCTACTATTTTACTAAAGAATAATGGGATCGACAGTTACACTATAACACCCCAGCGGCTGAAAGGACGTGCATGTTTGGTGTAACGGGGATTCGAACCTTCGACTCTCAGTTTACGGATCGAGCGCCCTAACCACCTGTTCCATGCTGGGCCTTAAGGAAGATGAAACCGGTAAAAGAGTAAGAGGTCTCTACGCTGGCTCAATTCTATACGCAGAGAAGCAGTCACTGTACATTTCAGCCAGCGATATATATCACACCTCTACACTGAGTAATTCGACTGATTGTTGATCTAACAACGTGTTTTGTTTCTCAAATGAATGCTGTTAATAAGTAACCTATAATCGCTTTGTTTTCTTACTTAACCATTTTATTCTGTTCAGTTATATTCAAGTACATCTGGCATTTTAACTGACAAAAGCGAAAGTGGTTCCGCCCTCTGGTTTTAAGGTCCACGGTTCGAGTCCTTTAAACAGCGTATCTTACAGCTACCCACCTAGAGACGGCAGCAAATTAACAGTGGAAACGTGGAGTTAGAATTAATTAAAAAGTAATTTGATTAAATGATTAACAAGGTTAGATGATTACGTGCTATCAGTTAATGCTAACAATGCACGTGAGATACTCAGACATACAGAATTTAATCCGTAACTTTTGAAAGTATCATACTGCCTACATAAATAGAGTTTCATAGAATCTTTCGTTTCTTAGCTTTCTGCCCAACTGAGGAATTCTGGCATTGAACGAAATGTTTATTGGACAAGTGTTTGTGGAAGACAAACGATGGAACAGAAATACTATTTTATAAACATCTCTGATATTCAGCCGTAATGGGTAACGTGACAAGTAATATTCGCGTGAGGACATCTGCAACTAACCTGTTTTATAGCTATTTTTACGCCTGTTGGTTATCCATTGACGTTTAAACCGAATCTTTTAAAGTATTCGTCTTCGTTTTAAAAAGTCACGGGTTCGAATCCCCATCGCACCAAACATGCTCGCTCTTTCAACCATGGAGGCGTTTTAAATGTTACGATTAATCCCACTTTTTGTTGGTAAAAGTGTAGCCCAAGAGTTGGCGGTGGGTGGTGATGACTAGCTGCCATTTCTCTAGTATTACACTGCTAGATTAGGGATGGCTATCGCAGCTTTGCGCGAAATTCAAACAAACCAAGCACATAGTTTTAAAAAAGTGCCACAACGGAAACGTGCAGAGAGCTACTGAATGAATTCGAACCTTTGGCACGACTCATCCCCTCTCACGTACATAGGTTCTAAAAGCTGTGTTTTCTTGATTAGTTTTCAAACAGTACTCTATGAATGTTTACCATCTGGCACTGAACCTCATCTTCTAACTCTTGAAGACAGTGTTCGTTGTGCCAACTTCAAACTAAACAGTTTTGATTTTGCTGTTTACCCTCAACCGTTATTTGACGGTAACAGTGAAACTTTAAAAAAGCGTAGTCCCCACTTGAGATACACTCGTACATAAACCACCACACTGTGTGCATTCTTTCCACCTTTCCTGTTTGAACTAATCCCTTCGTAACAAACTAAACCTTTCAGGGGTGTATAGATCATTAATCTTTTAAGTAATGAATTACATTTATACCCTTCAACATTTATATAACTTTTTTATTAGCGTATAATATATTTTAATAAATAAAGTAAGTACAGATGAAACAAATGAGGGAATGTTTGTGTATATTGTTATAAATGCAGAATTAAACATGAGTCAACGTGTTATAAAATATGCTTTGAACTTGTGTAAAAGTGTATATTGTATCCAACGAGATTAGAAACAGTGTACATAACAAGCATATGCAAAATAAACAACATAAAAACACAAAAAATGCATTTACATTTGAATAAAAGCAATGGAGTTCTACATTTGTATTGTTCCCTTGAAAAGTTGGTCAACGCATCGCATGACTATAACTCAGTTGCTATGCCCGTTGCCAAGCATGCATACATCGCGTGCATGCGACTATTCCATGAAAAACAACAACAACGTGCATTTATATTTGACAAAAATAAGAACAACAATGAATTAGAATCGTTCTAGCCATTAATACGATAAAACTGACGCATGACAGTCAACTCACTGATATATAACACCCCACCTATAGGTTTATAGCATCTCACCTATTGAACTATAACACTTCACCAGCAGAAGTGTGCATAGTATCCAGCTATACAATAGTGAACTATAATATCTAACCCTTTGCTATGATTGTTCAATTTATTTTATATGTCAGGAAACCTGAATTCCGAATTTTAGAGATTATTTAACCTCTTGGACGAAGATTCGATATCCAAGACATGAAACTAGCAAAGATAAAGCAGTACCACTTTATTATCTTTACTTATGAATGTGACGGTCAATCCCACTATTCGTTGGTAAAAGAGTAGCCCAAGAGTTGGCGGTGGGTGGTGATGACTAGCTGCCTTCCCTCTAGTCTTACACTGCTAAATTAGGGACGGCTAGCACAGATAGCCCTCGAGTAGCTTTGTGCGAAATTCCAAAACAAACAAACAAAGCTTTTAATAACATTACGAGGAATATTTCGGTATCAGTAACCTGAATCGTTTGTTTTTCTTTCTTCTTGAAGCTATGCAGTGAGTTTCAATTCTGACAAAAGTTAAAAAGACTATTACAATGTTAATAATATTTTAAAACAATTCATGTAAAGTATTTTTATACTAGTGATTTCAAGGTCAACGGCAATATCTACTTTCTCGTTGACAAAAAAACCGAGTTTACAGTTTGACTTACTTCAATTTCATTTGAACAAGTCGTGTTAGATTGTTATTTTTCAAATGTAAAATAAGTCTTGTTTTTCTGTAACACTAACGGTTTGGAACTTATTTAAAGTTAATTCAATATATGAACAATTTTATTTTGCTAGCAACTTCTGTAAGTTATGTTTTGTGCGTGTTTTTTCTAATAGCAAAGTCACATAGGGCTATCTGCTCAGCCCACCGAGAGGAATCGAGCCCCTGATTTTAGCGTTGTAAATCCGGAGACATACCGCTGTACTAGCGGGGGGCCGTAAGTTATGTATTACATAGGTACTTGTAAGATTAACGTTGGTTCATTTAAGTTAGGCTAATATTTTCTTTTTTTACTGTAATGTTACTTAAACTTTTCCAAAGATTGAATTCAGAACCACGAATCGCGAGGCCCGGCATGGCCAGTTGATAAGGGCGCTCGACTCATAATCTGAGGATTGCAGGTTCGAATCCCAGTCACACCAAACATGCTTACCCTTTTTAGCCGTTGGAACGTTATAATGTTACAGTCAATCCCACTACTCGTTGGTAAAAGAATAACCCAAGAGTTGGCGGTGTGTGGTGATGATTGGCTGCCTTCCCTCTAGTCCTACACAGCTAAATTAGGGACGGCTAGCGGAGATAGCTCCCGTGTAGCTTTGGGCGAAATTGAAAACAAACGAACATGAATCTCATTAACAATGTCAACTTTTTTTATTAATTAATAATAAGAAAAACGATTTGAAGTCTCCCCTTTGTCCCCTAAACCTCTCCACCATCTCAGAAACTGACTTTGATCTAAGTGAAAGGCTCAATTGTCCCAGATTTTACCTTTTTCCAGTTAATTACCAACTTTGAATGAAGGTTGTTTTGTTTTTTTACTTCGTTGTGTGACTCAACAAGTTATACTATTCCTTGTTTGCTTGTTATTAAACGCAAAACTACACAATGGGTTATTTTTGCCGTGCTCATCACGGGTATATCATTCCACTACTCTTATGAATTCTTCGCCTTGACTAGCCGAGAATGTATCACGTGTAATGAAACATTTGAAATGTTGCCTTGTAAAATTGGTCAACAGACAGCATGACTATTGCCTTGTTGTCAAGGCCGTTGCCATACATGCGTGACGTCGCGTGCGTGCAGCTCGTTCCAGCACCAAAACTTTGCAGACGAACATTTTTGCAGCACAAGTGAAACACACTCGTTTATCTAAACCTAATTACAGACATATCATTAAAATAGATGTGAATATATCTGACGGCGTTAGGTTTAGTTACTCACAGATGAAGAACTGCAGAATCATTTTGCAGAAGATAATGATAAGAGTAATAAAAATATAATTAAAGAAGCTGTAAAAACATTAGAAGAATTCTACAGTATACGGAGTGCGAATGTGGGAAAACAATATAAGAAATCTCGCCAGCATTCTATACACATTTTATGTCGAATTAATAATCAGCAGAATGTATTTAACTTTCGTGAAATGAGATGAAAAACTTCAACAAAATTTCACAATTTAAAATTTACAAATACGTCGGAGAATGTAGGATAATTATACTTTGTGTCAGCGCTAATTAATTAGAGTTTAGTAAAGCTGAAAATGGGAGGAAGGTAGAGCGAACAATTACCAGTTTCGAGCAACAGATCACTTATGGCCCTTACAGCCATTCAGTATTTGTATATTAATATCGGACAGCAAAAAATAAACAATTTTTAGTTCATCAAAACCCCAAGTTCTTGTGATTTTTGTGCCTTTTTTTTTGCGATATATTCTCTCGCCTCGCCTCAAACGTGAATCCTAGGTCTAACGCACGCCAGGGAAGTCTTCTATCAAATGAGATAAAGGGATGGCTCAGTATTACTTCTTAATAAACAACTTTTTAACAACTCAAACGGCTCGGCATGGCCAAGTGGTTAAGGCACTCAACTCGTAATCCGAGGGTTGCGGTTCGAATCCCCGTCTCACCAAACATGCCAGCTCTTTTAGCCGTAAGGGCGTTATAAAGTTACGGTCAATCCCACTATTGGTTGGTAAAAGAGTAGCCCAAGAGTTGGCGATGAATGGTGATGACTAGCTGCCTTCACTCTTGTCTTACACTGCAAAATTAGGGACGGCTAGCGCAGATAGCTCTCGTGCAGTTTTGCGCGAAATTTAAAAACAAAACAAAACTGCAGACAAGAGCAGAGGCATCTTTGTAATTTGATTTCCAACTGAGAAGAAAAAAGTACTACACCATAAGTAACATACTGTTGGTACTCATAAAGATCACGTTTTGAACAAGTACATTTTTTGAAACTCTCCATCATCGAGTTTTTACGATTGCTTCGATAACACACGTGAAATCACCTTAAATGGAAAAAGTTTGGTTTGTTTGAAAGTTTGCGCAAAACTACAGGAAGCCAATCTGTGTTAGTCGTTCCTAATTTAGCGGATAAAGACTAGATGGAAGTTGAGCCCCTTAACCACCTGACCTAAGTAGAGAAAACATTCTTAGTCTTAGTTTGGTTTGTTTTAAATTTTTCGCAATGCACGAGGGCTATCTGCGTTAGCCATCCCTAATTTAGCAGTGTAAGACTAGAGGGAAGGCAGCTAGTCATCACCACCCACCGCCAACTCTTTGGCTACTATTTTACTAAAGAATAATGGGATTGACCGTTACATTATAACACCCCAACTGCTGAAAGAACGTGCATGTTTGGTGTAACGGGGATTCGAACCTCGGATTACGAGCCGAGTGCCTTAACCACCTGACATGCTGGGTCTTTTTACAAGTAAACAAGAACAACTGTCAGGAAATTTATAAATATATATAATATATATTGTTAGTTTTTTCTATAAAGTTTCTTATTGTAGAAATTCTATTGGAAAAGAACATGTTTTAATTATTATTATATGTATTTATAGCCTAATTTTAAAGTATTTACTCTGAATTTTTTTTCAAAACTAACAAATTTGATCACGGAGAAGGTTTTATTTTCACTTTAGATAAGTTTTAAAATGTATGAATAATTGACAGAATATCTAATTTTAGAAAGCTTTTATCATTGGGTTATTTTCTCTTTTTTTTGGTCAACACTGATTTGTAAAGACACATGATAAAAAGTTACTCATGTCATACATGTGTTCTATAAACGATAGGGCCACTCGAAAAAATGCTTCCGCCAAAGTTTTCCTGGATCACCCAAAGTATTCTTCTATAAGGCTTTTTTCTCTTTCAATATGTCGTAATTATAGATTACACCCACATTTCTAGCAAACTGGGTAACAGTGCTGCCCTTGAATGCATAAAATGTTCTTAAACATGCGGACTTTGACCGCGGAAACCGAGTTCACAGAAAAAGAAAAGTACTCCAATGGATAGAGAGAGCCCCCTTGTGGTGCTCTCGATAAACGTCTTCATGATCGTTAGACTTCCTGCTGTTAGGACAGGTGTATAGGAATTTGAGTGACGACACATTTTGCTGCAGGGATGGGTTGAAATAAGGAAACTTCTAGATGAAGTTTACGAAGTGTGAACCTCCCGAACCACACCTTTCACTTGGCAACAAAATCGCGAAGGAGAGAATTAATTGAGGTAGTCTGTGAGGAAGTCGTCTGACATTTTTGTTTTTTAACAAGATAATATTTGTACACTACAAACTTTTACAAAATTATGTCGCTCCATCTTCACCATCGAGAAACACAAAACGTCAGAAAATATCAAACCGATGCCAGGAAGCTTTGAAACGTTAACTTCCGTTTACTTTGAATCAAAATCAAACGTTATTACTATGGAAGTGAAATTGAGAGGCTTTAAAGCGTTTACCCCTGTTTTCATTTATTCAGGTTGGAAGTTATTATTGTGAAAAGAAAAAGCTTCGAAGTGTAATATTTAGTTTCATTCATTCTAAACAAGAAGTTATTAGTGGTGAAGATATATTAAGCTGTGAGTTGTGATTCCAAAAAAAAATGTGCTAAGAGGCAATGAAAACTTAATTTCCGTTTCATTCATTCAACACCTGAAGTTATTACTTTTGATGAAATATTATTGTTACTTTCTGTTCTTATTGGTTCGAGACTGCATTAATGTTTTTCTTTTAAATAAAAAACTTTGTTAAGCCTAAGCTTTCAGTATTTATGCCTCTGAAGAAGGCATGTTACCGGCTGGAAATATTAGGCTTAATATATCTTAATTCTGCTTTTATCATTGCGTTTATTATACACTTCTAGTTCTCTCCATACTTGTTTGTTCTTAAGCACAAAACTACATAATGGGCTGTCTGTGCTGTGCCCACCACGGAGCATTATATGCAGTCAAATTTAGTGATAGGCCACTGGATGACTTTTCCTTCCTCTGAAGTTGGTTTTACCCGTTTGATCTCCTTCATCGAATCCAACTTGACATCGTAGTTGCCGATCCTTTATTAGGGCTATCTCCCTAACGAAATAATTACCTTTGAAGGTCGAGTAAATTAAACCAAACTTAGGAATTTGCGTGAATTACATTGTTGTTTTCCTTATACTAAATTAAACTTCATTTCGTTAAGTACAGATTCATTGAGGACATTTTAAAGCCACGGGTGCGAAGCTGCGAAGGGTATTGTGCATTTGAAACGTTATGGGACAAGTCTTTTTAAAAGTGATTCCTCGTAGTTTTAAAACTCTGGGGGAATCAGTGTCTGTTACTTTGGCAAATGTCAAATACCGGAAAACGGGAGTCGGTAAATAAGTTCTTATTTGTTTAATAACCTCAGTAGGCTTACGAACGTGGCCTTAATGAGTTACTCTTGTGATATTCGAATGCATTAAGCCACTTGGAAGTGTTGCAATGTTCAATCATACACACACAATACACATACTGTGATGTAGGTACGATAGTGGTGCTATCTATGAAGTACGTTCAATAAATTTGCCGTTTTTTATTTTTTAATATTTCAATTTTAGTTTATTTGTTTTAGTTACATTTAGAGAATGATAAGATTTTATATATTAAAATGAGTATAATAAATACGAGATTAGGTTTCATCAAGAAAATATTTATAGAAAAAGTCGATTAATTTTAAATTTTGCAATGAATTATTTAAAACATTTCTAAGCTTTAAATACTAAAGTATTTTACACACGGCTCTTATAACTCTATGACAGTTTATTTTGAGCGATGATTAAAATCACAAGATCTCCAATCTTGGAAAGTATGCAGTGTAGAATTAACCGAAAGAAAGTTAAACGGTCTTATTCGCCAGTAGTAAAACACATCTGTCATGTGTTTTGCTAAACAAAGGATTAAGAATGACTGTGTGGTTACTTAGACCAGCATAATTTTATTTATAAGATATTTTTGTTGTTTTCCACATAACTCATAGGCATTAGCCTGTAGGACACAAAAGATAGATCTGAAATGCTATCTGCACACGCCTTTGATTTTGAATCAGCAATTGATAAGTTGTGAGGAACGTGTGGAAACAAACATCTGCAGTTTATTGATTTCAATCAGAAATTTTAGTCGCTGTTGATATGTTAACAATAGGTAATATGTTAACAATAAGTAACTTAATCTACGGCCACCCACAACATGTGAACGTCGTAAAAATCATGGTATCATGTGCAATTAGTAGCCCTTCGTATTCAAAACATCAGAGAAACGACATACAGTTTGACATTTTTAACTATTCAAAGGGAAAGCAGGTCATGTCACGTGACAACACTTCGATATTTCTATATGCAAAAACGGCTCGTTTGGGTTGAGAAAATATTTTACATAGAAGAGCGAACAACGTCAGGTTCACACGATGGCGATGACCGAAGAAGGTCGAAACGTTGTTCGCTCTTCTATGTAAAATATTTTCTCAACCCAAACGAGCCGTTTTTGCATATAAATTTCTCAACAAGTGGGTTTCTCGACATCACTGATTATTACTTCGATATTTCATCAACATCAGAGACGAAGTTAATTTCCGTGATTGACACTAGAGGCCGACGGCTCAGCAACGCCAAGCTTTAAAAGTTTAGAGACTTACAACTTCTCATAAATGATTGACGGTTCAATACAGCTTCGTAATTAGTTGAGACATCATTACCAGCCTTATGTAGTGTCGTAAATTAAAATACGTGTATACCGTAGAAATTCATGAAATAAGTATATTAATTTAATGACAGAAGCCGCGGCTCTTAAGGTTATGGATAGAATTCCTTTTTTTATGATTAAGGACGGAATCCACTTTAACATCAGGGATTGAATCCCAAGGTTAGGACGGAATCTATTTTAAGATCACTGATAAAGTCCCTTTTTCTACACTCTACTTTTTACCTCTAACACACAGTAAACAGCGTAAGAAATAGCAAATGTAAAAATTACATATTTTTATAATAACAAAAAAGTATAAATCCAGCACGTCGAGTGTATGAACTTCGTGATTCTAAAGTTTATATAATACACGTATCTAAGGTGTATGGTTTCTCGTACACTTAACGTTGGGTGCCATATATTTCGTACAAGTTCGAAACATGTCACACAACCAGAATTAAAAGTTTACATTCTTTGTTACTTAGTGTCTGAAACTAAATTTTGTAGTCGTAGTTAGGAATTCTATGTCAATATTTATAGGTGTTATTTGGTTCCAGTAAGTGACTGAACAAAAGATTATTTTTTTCATATTACTCATGGGTACTGGCTTGTAAGAAACAAAAAATAGATCTGAAATGATTTTGAGCCAGAAACTAATAAATTACGAGTAATGTTTGAAAACAAAGATTTACAGTTTACGTGATGTGATTTCGGTCACAAATTTTAGGCCAGCTAATTAGATACGTATATTTTTTCTAAAAGGCTGTAACATATCGTGCTAAAGAAACACACGCTTATGCTCACATTGTGAAAAAAAATCATAAAATACTCTCTCAGAGGTTGTTTATAAGTTTATTAGTACATAGATTTAACAATAAATATCTTAAATACTAGATATGGGTCAAAGATTATCACAGTAATCGTTTCATAATATGGTTAATAAAGGGGTAAAAACACGATTTGAAAACCGTTATTTTCATCAAAATATTGTTCTGTGGTATATTTGGCACTATTTTTTCTGATTTCATCACATCGTCGTGATGTTGGCTCACGGCGCAACAAGATACTATCAGAGTATGAAGTCCCTATATTATTACGTAATTCAGCAGGTGGTGTATAATTGAACTTTGATGATGGCCATGAGAAAATATTTATAATTAGTTATAATTTCCCTTTTTTAATTATTATTTTAAATGATTGATTTTTTTTTTGCAATAATAAGCCATTACGTTGATACGCAGGTGATTACTAGCTATGTTATTATTTTAAGGCATTGATAAATAATTTTCAGGCTGAAACCGATTTCTTTATTAAATGGAGCGTAGCAATACGTGGACGTAAAGGTTACGACTCTCCAATCAAGCCTCCAATTTTGTGTATTTGAAAAAATTAGTTTAAAATACAGTATTTATACATTTTACCCAATCTTGTATTTCAACTCTCTCTATATATAGGAATATACATCAGTTTAGTGCCACCTCTGGAAATAAAAATAAAACATTTATTGTTTAAAATATTTATTTAACGATATTAGTTTTGTTTCCGCAGTAATAAACAAGGAAACGAGTTTTAGCAACTTGCAGAAATTCAGCTTTGGAAAATAATTTGCGATAACTAAATTTAAGTGCAAATCGGTCCAACGAAACAGGAGTAGTTGCGCGGTTTCCAGCCTATCATCACTACTTGAGACGGTTTAGGAACTTCCCCGTTGCCACGGTAGATTTATATATATTTTTTGAAAACAGTTTGGCTAAACTTAGTGAAACTTAATTTGCATTATTTCGTGCTTTGGTTTATAAGATGTAATTAATTTAGTTTTAACTGACGGAATGTCATTACCCCTAAAAGCTGCAATAGCCTTCCCTTCTCCTGCCACCTTGCAGGCACAGATGGAATTAACCTAAATCTCAGCAAGTCCAAGCCTCCAATGTGAGTTTATTAAATATTTCGACCTTAGCACGTGTGCAAAAGGTCACTGTGATGCCTATTGCACAATAAATAGAATGAATTGCCCCATATTCTATATTTTCTTAACAAAACACGTCTGTAACAGGAAAGCAAACACGTTGCTGAAACGTTTATCTTATTTGAAAGTGTTATTAAAGCACAAATCACTAATAATGTAAATTCATATAACATTAACAAAGTAGTTCCTATTTCTCACTTCTCCGTTGATCACTCTAGTGTATTTTTTCTTTTCTACACACTTTTTTTCCTTTCCCAAGGATTTAATATTCTTCAAACACAGTGGATCCACTTCTGCTTATTGAATCTATTAAAACATTAAGCTTTGGAATAGTGAATACGTTATAAGAGCAGTCCAAGAGTAGGCATTTGGTTCTATTGTCTAGCTTTGTGAATTCTAATCTGTCACTTCAAAATTAATGACAACAAATGCAAAAATCTACAAACAAATGAAAACGTACCGGTAAACTAAAGTTTTCGCATTTTATCTTCACTTTAATCGGATAGATGTTGGCGTTATATTTCAGTGCAAAGCTACACAATGGTTATATACACCTTATTCACCACGGGGAACTGAACCCTGGATTTCAGCGCCGTGATTCCGTCAATTAACTGATTAGGGTAGAGTTATTAATGCAGTAATGCAAAATTAAGCGTTTTAATGTGTTTTTTTTATAATAAAAATAACAAGTGATTACTACAGCACATTTTAACATGTTTCCGTGTGATATATCACATCATTAAACTCAAATAATCTAAGAGTGGGGTGTACAAAAAACCATATTTATTAAAGGGAGCGTAGTTGCAACAAGTTTGGGAAAGCTGTCGTATTTGTTTGTTTGTTTCTTTAAATTTCGTGCAAAGCTACACGAGGGTTATCTGCGCTAGTTGTCCCTAATTTAGCAATGTAAGACTAGAGGGAAGGTAGTCAGTCATCGCCACCCATCGCCAACTCTTGGGCTACTCTTTAATCAACGAATAGAGGTAATGACCGTCACAATATAACTCACTCACGGCTAAAATGGCGAGCATGTTTGGTGAGATGGGGATTCGAACCCGCGAATTACGAATTGAATGCCTTAACCACCTGGCTATGCCGGGCTTCAATATGTTAGGATGATGAATGTTACTCACAATAGAGGCCCGGCACAGCTAGGTGGTTAAGGCATTCAATTCGTAATTCGCGAGTTCGAATCCCCATCTCACCGAACATGCTCGCCCTTTCAGACGTGGGGGCGTTATAACGTGATAGTCAATCACACTATTCGTTGGTAAAAGAGTAGCCCAAGAGTTGGTGGTGGGTGGTGATGACTACCTACCTTCCCTCTAGTCCGGCCCGGCATGGCCTTAAGGCGTGCGACTCGTAATCTGAGGGTCGCGGGTTCGCATCCCAGTCGCGCCAAACATGCTCGCCCTCGCAGCCGTGGGGGCGTTATAATGTGACGGTCAATCCCACTATTCGTTGGTAAAAGAGTAGCCCAAGAGTTGGCGGTGGGTGGTGATGACAAGCTGCCTTCTCTCTAGCCTTACACTGCTAAATTAAGGACAGCTAGTATAGATAGCCCTCGAGTAGCTTTGTGGAAATTCCAAAACAAACAAACAAACAATCCCTCTTGTCTTACACTGCTAAATTAGGGACGGCTATCGCAGATAGCCCTCGTATAGCTTCGCGCGAAATTAAAACCACATCTAAAATATTTAAATACAATTTCTGTGAAATCGACGATATTTTTACAATTTTAACTGAGATCGTTTTTTCAAACTAATGTGTTTACTTGTTTCAATAATGAGATATTGTATTTCAGCAACATCTAAGATCAGAGCCATCGATGGCAAGAAAGATTTCATGGTCACAAATTTTGTTTTTGTTTTTTAATTAACTTCGTCACTACATTATAAACAAAGATTAGACATCTTATGATAAAATTACAGCACTTTGATTTTTTTTAACAGTTAGGTACGTTTTGACTCCATTCATCGTTTTAAATCCACAAGAAGAGTTATAACCGTTCCTGGGTTTGAAAATGATAGACTAGAGGGAATGCAGCTAGTCAACAGTACCCAACTCTATCTCTGAAAAGTGGGATTTTGATCAGTACTTTCACAGCATAGTTATTGACTCGACATAGTCACATGGTTAGGGTATTTGACTCCCAGTCTGAGAGTCGCAGGTTTGAATCTCAGTCCCACCAAACATGCTCTCCCTTTCAACTGTGGAAGCGTTATAATGGTTACGATCAATTCCACTATTCGTTGGCAAAAATTAACCCAAAAGTTGGCGGTGTGTTGTAATGGGTAGATGCCTTCCATCTAGTCTTTCATTGCTAAATTTAAGTTATGGATGCCTGGAGCAGATTGTCCTCGTGCAACTTTGCGCGAAAGTCTAGTTGAACTATATTTACAACCCTAAAGAAAGATGTTCGTTTTATGCGACAACGGGACCCAAACCATGATTCCTCGGACTCACAACCTTGGCATACTAACTACTGGGTCACACCTGCCACGATATAGTTAAGAACTGAAGTAAACATATCCCACAAAATATATTTATGATAAAGTGAATTTTTTGTGTTGGGTTAGCAATTTAAAGTGAAACTCTAAGTGACATATCTTAATAAAACTGAAAGTATTTCTACAGAAACCAAGCAAACAACATTAAAATACACGAGTACATGATTTTCTTTTCACAGGCAGATCAGCCTTATTCGGGTTTGTATTAACAGCATAGGAATAGCAATTCGGTACATCTGAGTTTCGCTTAATCGTAAATCGATTCATTGTTTTAACAGAAAATTGAATGATTTTAATAGTTGAAAGACTAATTAAAGTAAAATAAATTAGCTAAAATCATGAATAAATTAATAAAAAACTCCTAATACAGCTTTTTGGCAGTAATTAGTCTTCTTAGCTAATTATTGATATTTTTATCATCTTATAATATTAATCGCTTTTCTCTAAGTCCATCATAAAGCGTTCAAACCTTCAGAATATCGGTCTACTATAACAGATAAAAGAAAAAAAATGCAAGTGTGTTGGTTATAAGTCTGGTGAAATTCTAATCGAATTTAAACGCCGTGAGTCAGCGGTAAGTGTACAGACTTAAAATGCTAAAATTCGTGGTTCTTCGTTTATTTGGAATTGAGCACAAAGCTTCACAATGGGCTATCTGTGCTCTGCCCACCACGGGTATTGAAACCTGGTTTGTAGCGGCGTGAGTTCGGAGACATACCGCTGTGCCACTGAGGGGCCGTCGCTCCTCCTGGTGGACATGATGCAGATAGCTCATGATGTAGCTTTGCGCGAAAGGCAAAGTACGAGACAGAGAAGAAACGAATTTATTTTATTAGATTTCACTGTATTTAACAAGTGAAGCATCTAGAGTTTCTCACGTAGATATCAAACCTTTACGTGCTATTTTACCATTTATGTCTGGTTCGAGTTCTCACTGATCATTCCCACAGTTCAAAAGTAGATTTATAATCGTTTATCCTATTGTTTAACTCATAAGAATCTTCTCATTTAACATTTTACTGCACAGACGGCTGAGTGAACACAAGAAAACCAAAGTGGGTATGACGTCATGATCATTGTTTGTAAGTCCGGTTCGAGACTACCCAAGGAAATTGTTAACAAGAGATGACTAATGTCTGTAATTAAGGCACTGACACTGAATCACGATCAGAAAATAAATAAGTTAATTAAAAACAGTGAAAAAATACCTCGAAAAATGTGGACATTACGCTCACTGAAAATGTATTAGTTTCGAATATGTCGTAAATTAGACGGTTTCTGTTAGTTTGAAAGAACAAAATGGGCTATTTGCAAGCTGTCAACCAGGGGATTGAACCTCGGATTTCAATGCTGTAAGTCCGTAAAGTTACTAGATGAAAAACTCAAATCATGTAGAGAAATCTATAATACGCGTCAATATAAAAATATCAAATGTCATTCCTTTCAAAACTACTTCGTTTTATAAGGCTTGTTTGTATGTTATTGAGTATAAAGCTACACAAAGGGCTATATGCGCTCTGCCCATCACGGGTATCAAAACCCGGTTTATAGAGATGTAAGTCTGCGGCCGTACCACTGTGCTACAGGGGGGCCGTTTTATAAAAAGGTAATTATCAGTGATATTCGTCTTCAACTAACTGCATACGAAAATAAATTGAGGTGTGATGAGTTCTTCAGGATTTTTACATTCTTTTGTTATTGTTCTAAAATAAGTGGTTTGTTACGCATTTCGCGCAAAGCTACACGAGAGCTGTCTGCTCTAGCCATCCCTAATTTAGTGGTGAAATGCTCTAGACCAGGGGTGTGCAACATTTTTCGTCGGTGGGCCATATAACCAACTTCATCAATCAAGCGGGGCCACTTAAAAAACAAGCTTATTCGTGTACATGCACAATAAATTAAAAAAAATTCTCAAACTGCAAGCAATAATATTTTATATTTTTGCATGAGTGATCATTTTAGTGCGACACTTGAAATTTAGAGTCCTTGCAGAGCTTGTCAATATCAGCTTTGACAGAAGTGGTTGCCACTCTTAACTGACTGGTCAAATGTTCATCAGTCAGCTGACTTCTACATTTGGTTTTGATGAGCTTCATTTTGGAGAAAAATTGCTCACAGCAGTAGGTGCTACCAAAAAGGGAGGCAATTCTTTGTGCATGACGGGACAAATTGGGAAACTTTTCACGTACACAGAATTTGTAAAAGTCTAGCAAACTGTTTTCAGAGAATTTCCTTTTAGTGTCCATGTCAGCCTGCAGTTCAATGAGTTCCATTTGGCAATCATCAGGACTGTCTTCCACTGCCAGATCAAAAGGTTGAGCGAACAATTTCAATCTAATTTCAGTTTGTCTGAAATCTGGAAATCTGTTTGCAAACTCATCACGCAGCTTTTGTACACTGGTTCCATATTTGTTGCAATCCAGATTAGGAAACTCCAGTTTCCTGGTTGCAAGACATGTAAAATGGGTCAATATGGCTCTTCTCAACTGAACCTGGAAAAGTTCCAATTTCTTCTCAAAAGCACAAATATGCTCAAACAACTTATTCACAAGTTGACTTTTCCCTTGTAGTTTTAAGTTTAAATCAGACAGATGCTGTGTAATGTCTGTGAGGAATGCTAAGTCATTCAGCCAGTTCTCATTGCTCAAGAAGTCCACATTCTGACGTTTGCTCTCCATGAAGAACTTAATCTCCTCTCGCAGATTCCAGAATCTCTTCAAAGTAGCAGCTCTACTAAGCCAACGTACAGCAGAGAAGTACAAAACATCTGAATACTCACTGTCCAGCTCATCTAAAAAAGTTTTAAATTGTCGATGATTTAATCCTCGTGTTCGAATATAATTTACGCATTGGGCGACATTTTTCATGACTTGTGCAAAATCCAGAACTTTGGTGCACAAGCTCTCTTGGTGAATAATGCAATGGCTTACAACTACGTCTTGTGCTCCAATTGCAGTTAGAAATTTCTTTGTGAATCCATTTGTCCTACCTGTCATGGAAGGAGCACCATCTGTTGTAACACCACTCAATTTATAAGGATTCAGTTCAAACTTTTCTACAACCTTAAGCACTTGTTCACAAATATCCTGTCCTGTGGTTGTGGAGGAAAGGCTTGCCATATCTAAAAACTCTTCGAAAACATCAAAGCCTGCAGCAACAGCTCTGATGAAAATGACAAGTTGGGATGTGTCATTGATATCAGTGCTTTCATCCAAAGCCAGACTGAAAGCTTCACACGAATTCAATCTCTCTTTCAAAGTTTCTTTGATGTCCTCTGAAAGATCTTTTGTCCTGCGTGAGACAGTAAAGCGGGAAAGGCTAGTTTGCTCCACCAAATATTTTTCTCTGGACATGCATATTCTGTGAATATTGTTAAACAATTTTAATAAATTCTCCATCACTGAAAGGCTTTCCTTTTCTGCCATACATTCACAAAGCTTAAAACTCAGTTTTGTCACCAGTTCTGAATTTTTCTTGAAAGTGGTAAAAACACCTTGTTGCTTTTCAATGGATGTTTTTAAATGTTCAATTTTCGTGCCTGACCAACAATTTCATCAAACTGGGAGGAGTGCTTAGTTGCGTAATGTCGCTTAATATTGTACTCTTTCATGACTGCAATTGTAGTTTGACAGACGAGGCAGACAACACCTTGATTATGTGGGACAACAAGATATTTTGTGCACCATTCACTGTTGAATAACCTTCCCTCATCATCAATTTTTCGTTTCTTAACTGCTGACATTTTACTAGCCCTGAAATCAAAACAAAAATTATTCTCACGAAAATAGCAAAGTAGAAAAAAAACATAGAATTTATTTACACATGGAACCTCTTATGGACAGAAACACATGTTTCTAAATTGGCATCCCGATCATAGCCTTCCGGTACTTAAATTAATTGAGAATAGCAAAATACAGTGTGACCTCGCCTATTCGCGGTTCGCCATTCGCGGCCCCGCATATTCGCGGGTTATGCGCGAACTGCGTTTTGTAGGTCACAGAGACTGAAAGGGCTTTTCGAGGAGATTTCTGTTGTATTTACTCAATCAAGCCGTTTTATCAATTGTCGTCTTCACCAAACAAGATTGGACTGCTATTGGCTGACTGCCTCAGCTTTCCCAACAACGCAAACGGCAAAGCACAGCCCGGTAACGCACGGTACAATTTAGTGAAATACATAACAGTATGCAATATTGCTACATTATTACTGCATCAATGAGTATAAGTATCATTAGTGTTTGGGAAGCATTTCATATAGTATATAATCGCATACATATACGTTTTAAAACTGCATCCAATATTCGCGGTTTTCGCTATTCGCGGGAGGGTAAAGAACGTAACCCCGCGAATAACGAGGTCACACTGTACATAGAATCAGATGCATCTGAAAGCAAAAATTTTAATAAATTCAGTAAAGTCACAACAATATGCTAAATAATAATCAATTTACCTTCAATCTCTTGTAGTAACTGTAAAAGGTAATAAAATTTTCACCAATAATGAATGACGGACAGCAGAGGTTAGGGAAAATTGTCGCCAGCGGGCGAAGGCGAGGTTCAGGACATGACGTTGAGTCGTAGACAATAGTGCTAGTGCACGTCACCTATTCATGCCCTAAGGAGGCCGACCAATCGAATTCGGCCTGCTCCTCTCTAGCAAAGATAATTTTAGAAGTTTGTCGAGTCGAAGCCTGGGAATCCCGTAGGATCGATGCTTTTAAAAATATTCCATTTGCGTTGGATTACAGATCAGGCCACATGGTTAGATTACAACAACTAGGGCCACACTAAATGGCTTGGCGGGCCGGGTTGTGGCCCGCGGGCCGCCTGTTGCACACCCCCTGCTCTAGACCATGAAAGGCAACTAGTCTTTACAATCCACCGCCAACCCTTCGGCTACTCTTTTACCAACGAATAGTGGAATTGATCGTAACATTATAACGTCCTCACCTTTGAAAAGACGAGCAGGTTTTGTGGCATGGAGGTGAGAGCTCGCGATCTAACCATACCAAACTCACCAGAAAGCAAAAAAAAAAAAAAAGGATACCAAAGTTAGTTGGTGATATTTCAAACAAATCACAAGTCTGTGCTCGAAATTATTTGAATTTTGTACACGTCATGACTTTCTTATGTGTATGAATTTTAACAGCTGTAATATATAAATTCACACCCCTTTTGGTAAGTGTTGTTGATGCCGTACATGTTACCAATATGCAATTAACAACCACCTCGTTTTTAATCTAGTGGCTGATGGTTAAATAAATACTTGGGTGGATAAGGAACCTGACGACGAATTTCACGCAAAGCTACACGAGGGCTATTTGCGCTAGCCGTCTCTAATTTAGCAGAGTAAGACTAGAGGGAAGGCTGCTAGTCATCACCATCCACTGTCAATTCTTGGGCTATTCTTTTACCAATGAATAGTGAAATTAAGCGTTACCTTATAACGTCCCCACGGCTGAAAGGGCGAGCATGTTTGGTGTGATGAATATTCGAACCCGCGATCGTCGAACTACGAGTCGAGTGTCTTAACCATCTGGCCATGCCGGGTTTCATTTACACCCTTCTGCAAATTGGTTGAAACAAGACGGAAAATTACGATTTTTTCAATTTTTTGCGTTTTATTTCTTAGAATCCAAAAATTACTCAGAAATTAATACATGATATGACTGCCTTTATTTTTTAGAAGATCATTAATCCGCTTTGGCATCGAGTCCACGAGTTGACTGCAATCTTTACTAATTTTTGGATCGCGGTACCACACCTCAATTATGGCCTCAATTAGCGTATCTTTCGTAGTACAGTCTTTTCCCTGAAGTATTTCTTTACAAATCGCCCAAAGATTTTTAATAGGATTTAAGTCCAAAGAGTTTCTAGGCCAGTCCAGCACCTTTATTCGCGTTGTAGTCATAAACTTCTTCACAAATTTTGATGTGTGGCACGGAGCCAGATCTTGCTGAAAAATACCAGATCCATCTGGAAATCTCTTTTTCAATTCAGGAACGACTCTTCTCTGTAAAACTTCGATGTACTGTGATCCTCACATCATACCTTCTACAATATGTAAGCCTCCGACGCCATAGTAGCTGAAAAAGCCCCAAAACATCTTCTTCAAGGGATGTTTTACGAACTGATTGATGTGAGATTCTCGAAGTTTCTCACTTGGAGATCTGCGAGCATGCAGACGTCTTTGACCCTGTACGTAGAAATTAGTCTCGTCACTGAATTACACCTTCCTTCATTGTTCTTGCGTCCAGTTCTTGTATTTCAAACCCCATTGATACCGTTTTTACTTCATTGAGTTGGTAAGAAGTTGTTTTTTGACTGGTCTCCTTGCCCTTCTAATGTAATTTCGAATGATGTAATATTCCTCAAAATTTCGTCATATATCCCAAAAATAGATCGACCGTACTGTAAAACACAGCTAATGACGCAGTCTGTGTGAAAAAATGACTGTTAAAGGAAATCAGCGGGTCAAGCGAGCCTACACCGGTCGCCATGCTGAAAATATTGTAAAATGACCATTTGTTTCAATTAATTTGCACAAGGGTGTATTTAATGAAAGAAGGCTTAGTCAATAGTAGTATCGCCCTTCTTACAAAAAAACTTAAGAGAAATATATACTTTAAAATAATTCACAAATATACAGTTAAATTGTAATTGGCCAAGAGTCTGATTACATATACATATATATTAAATGATTTAAGTTGATACCACATACCCTAAACTACAACGATTTAAGAGTGTGTTAGCCATGTCCAGAAATGACTTCATCTTTTTTTCGTAGTGCTACTCTTTTGTTTAGATTTAGTTCTAGCATAAATTGTGAAGTGATTTTCATTGAAGAGTATGAATCAAACACATAACACTTTCCATGCTCACTTAACCCTAAAACTAAATAAATTCGTTTTTTAAATTTTCTCTATTGGTTAGGTTTACGTACTGAATCATATTGAGATCTTTTATGTTTTTACTTGTTGTAACACACACAATATAAAGAACTAAGAGAAAACTAATTATAAGTAATTAGTGAGTTTATTTGTAATATTGTCGGCACTTTTGTTTAATTTCGTGTGTGTGGCTTATGTTCTTAGGACCTGTATGGCCAACAGTCATGGACGTACAAGAATTATATCGTTTAGAGAAAAACTGTTAAAACAACAACAACACAAACACAGTAATTTTAGGCTAATATGTACTGAGTGTTCGTCAACAGAATTATGTGAAAATAACTTCTGTAAATAAGAACTAAAACTATATAAAGACTCTCCCCAAACTTGCGCACGCGTGCGTGAAAACAGTATCAGTGGCTGATAACAATGGCTACTGGTGTTAATATTAGCGGTTAGTCCAACTAAGTTTCATTTCTGTCTTTTCCATCTTCTTTTTTTTTCTGTCTTTCATTGCACACACCCGGAGATCTAGAAATTCAATTTAACTACGGGTTAAATCCCTGTCACACCAAACAAGATCGCCCTTTCAGCCGTGGGGGCGTTATAATGTAACGCTCAATTTCACTATTCGTTGGTAAAAGAGTAGCCCAGTAGTAAGACTAGTTGCCTTCCCTCTAGTCTTACTCTGCTAAGTTAGGGACGGCTTGCGCGAAATTCAAAAAACAAACGCACAGATACAGCTTTAATATTAATATGCAAGAGCTTTGGAGTTTCACACAGATAATGTTACGTGTTTAACTACATTGATTTGAAAAACAAATAGCTAACAGTTTTGGAGTTTCACAGAACAATGTTACGTGTTTAACTACATTAATTTGAAAAACGAATAGCTAACAGTTTTGGAGTTTCACAGAACAATGTTACGTGTTTAACTACATTGATTTGAAAAACAAATAGCTAACAGTTTTGGAGTTTCACAGAACAATGTTACTTGTTTAACTACATTGATTTGAAAAACAAATCCATGTATCTAACAGTTTTGGAGTTTGCATATATAATGCTCTGTTTCAAAATACATTTATTTAAAAGAAACATGTGACACTTTTGGAGGTTCACACAGATAATGTCATGTGTTAAAGTAGAACTCGAACATAAAAGTGAAACTTCCACATGAAATTACTTGATAGGTTATCTACGTATAACCGTCCTAATTCTTGGACTACTCTTTTCTGGTCACTACAACAGCGCATTCACCAAAGTCCGGAACGCATAAATTCTACGACTGATTGTCAGATCATGCTAAACACTGAGTCATGTCTAACAAAAGTAGTGACAGCTTTTTACTGGACTGTATTTTCTTCCATTATGATGTGATGTGAATACCCGAAGGTGGAAACAGTTAAAGAATACAGCAAGAAGATGATACTACACAATAATTAACTCATGCTGTATTAAACAGTATGTCGGGATCGCAAGAGGAAATAAAAATGGTTGCGGGAAAGTATGTGTCAATAAAAAAAACTGTCAAATGGATCAGTAATTTGTATTTATTAAGCATTTAAACGTTCCAATCTGTCACCAAAATTCTGAAATGTGTATGGCTTTCTAATACTCTGCACGAGACAGTGTGAAGACTTTAGACAATTGTGTTACTTTGGAACTCCTTTTTTTAAAAAAAAAAAGTTTAACATGTTATCTCTGTTTTTCTTTTCTAGTGACAACCATGGAAAAATGGAATACATTAGGTTTACAGTTAATTATCTGCTCCTCATTATGGTTCTTTGCTGCCTCAGAAGGTACAAACTTGTTATATTATATTAATTATGAACAATTATTGTAATCCGAATGGTATTCTAATACTCTCACTGAGCTTATAATAGCATAACTAAATTAAAATATTATCCTAATTGTGCTATGTTAGAAAATTTAAAAACAGTTCTTACTTAAAACTTCAATTAACATCCTTACGTTTTATTCACGACTTGATTTTTTAAAAATAGTTTATTGTTTTTGGATTGTTTTAGTGCACAGTTATACAGTGGGTCATATTTGATCTCAGAACTGTTGGGATTGGTATTAACACTTTCACTAATAATGCAGAGAACAACGTTTCGACCCTCTTAGGTCATCTTCGGGTTAACGAAACGTTGTTTCTCTGCTTAATTAGTAAAAGTGTTAATACCCATACCAGCCATCCTGAGATACATTTTTATTTCGAGTGGGTTTCTCGTCATCACGAATCACGCATATGTGGTCTGTTTACTGCGGGGAATCGAACCCCGAATTTTAGTGTTGTAAATCCTAAGACTTACCAGAGAACGTATTGTTGTGTATAGGGGGTGAGGCAGAAATGTTAACATCATCTTTATATAGTTGTTTGGTTTTCAATAAAATTAACTCATGTTATTATCAAAATGTATCATATGAAGAGATAGGCGTGGCTTAGTGATCACCACGACGAACTGCGGATCGAAAAGTCCAAACTTTGGGTTGTTTTGTGAAGCTAAACATGCTCCGAACTTTCAGCTTTTGTCTGTTTAAAATGTGACAGTCAACTTCATTATTACAGCCACATACTAGGCGGAAAGTGCTGCTAATTGACTTCCCTTCTCTCCAATCAGCAGTTCTAAATCAGTAATGAGTATAAGTGAACCTTGGCAAAGATTTGTTGCATAGGGCACTTTACACATTGAAGAAGCTAACCCTTTTAAGTATATACTGCTCAAGCAACTAAAGAAACAAATGAATTCTTTAGATTAATCTCAGCAAGCTATGTGTTGTGTTCGTTGATGAGCTTGCAGACTGATATTCTGGAAATCCGCATGGTAGATATAATTATTATACCAACAGGATATGTTTACATACAATTATAATATAAATCACAAGTGTTTTATTTTTCGATTACAAGTACAATCGTCCCTCGCTAGTACAGCTGTATGTCTCCGGATTTATACCGCTAAATTCAAGGGTTCGATTTCCCTCGGTGGGCCCAGCAGATTGCCCGATATGGCTTTGCTATAAGAAAACACACACACATACAAGTACAACCAGTTAATATAAATTCCCGTTACTGACAGCTAGTCATTAAAATATTGTATTATATAATAATGGAATCCAGAGAGATTGCAGGTAAAAAAAATTGTTTGCTGTCTTTTTTTTTTCCCCCAGTTCGACCTGTGAAGCTGAGCCCACGTTTGAAGTACAACTTTCCAGAAGGTTCTAATATATCCCCTGGTTCTGAGATTTCTGGATCAGATGATAGCTCATCATCATCACTACAAGAAACTGGTAATGTTGAAACACCAGAACAGATATGGTGTTCAGAGGCCGGGTTTTTTCGTCATCCAGAAAATTGTCATAAATTTTACAGGTGTGTTAACCTGACAGAAACTGGAGAACCCTTTGCTATTTATAAGTTTGACTGTCCGAATGATCTTGTTTTTGACGAAACTATCGAAAGCTGTAACTGGCCAAATAAAGCACCTCTTTGTGATGGTCAACAAACAGAAATTGTGATAGGGAATAAAAATGATAAAACTTCAACTACAGAATCTTCAGGGTATGACCAAACATCAGTTTCAGAACCCTCACAAAAGCCCACCAATGCATCTGAATGCAACAAAGATGGATTCTTCCGTGATCCAAATGATTGCACTCGATTTTATAGATGTGTAGAGCAAGGTCAAATATTCATTAAATATGAGTTTAACTGTCCAGATCACCTTGTTTTTGATGAACGTCATGGCGTTTGCAACTGGGCCAGTCAAGCTCCTCTTTGTCAAACAAAAGGATCACAAACTACAAGTTCGACATCTGGGAGTGAAATGGAATCAGGAAATTCTACACCAGAAAGTGGATCGTTCTCAGAAGGTGTGTCACCTGAGGACGAATCAACTTCAGTAAGTTCTACTCCGGCCAGTGAATCATCTTCGGGAAACGATACTGAAAGCGAAACCCTTGGTACAACTGGAACTTCTGTGTCTTCAGGAGAAAAAACAAATGGTAAAGAAGCGCCACCTGACTCATCCAAAGAAAGTAGCAAATCATCCCAGGAAAACAATTTTCTCTGTCCAGAAGCAGGGTTCTTTCGAAATCCACACGATTGCCACAAATTTTACAGATGTGTGGATTTGGGGGGAAACGATGGACATTTTAATATATTTGAGTTTGACTGTCCAGATGGACTTGTCTTTGACGAACGTGAAAGCATTTGTAACTGGCCCGATAACTCTCCTCCCTGCAATGAAAACATTATCTGTCCACCAGTTGATAGTTCAGAAAACAGTACCGACGACGGAGAAACTGAAGGAACAACTACATCTTTAGATACAACAACAGAGTCAGTGATAACAACAACCCAAGGGAATGTAATTGTGGATGTTGGGAGTTTATATGACTGTCGCGCGTCAGGTAATTTCCCATTCGAATCTGACTGCGTAAGGTTTTACAGATGCGAAGAAATGGCATCTAGCCTCGTCGGTCTACTTTTTCGTTGTCCGGAAGGCTATATTTTTGATGAGGAAATAGCTCTATGTAGAAGAAGACCTAATGATTTTGTTTGCAGTAAGAGTCCACCCAACTCCCTGATTTACAGAGCCAACTCGTTTCTTTTGAATCGCGCTATCCTTGCAAGTTCTAAGTTTCTGTTTGATTAAAAATCCACTATAATATTAGGGACTTGTGTGGTTCGGGTTGTAGAACCTAGAAAGCAATCTGTTGGGACTACTATAAAGATGTTAAGGTTTCCGGTGCACAATGGTGATGGATTATAGGTATGTTTTCAGTTACTCGTTTAAAAAATGCAGCTATGTTCTTATTCCGTTAGCACGTAAGAACTTAAACTCTCAATGCCATAACAAAACAATGTGACAATTATTCCTAGTGTGTCTTTAACCATATCGTTTAGAATGGTTGTAATTAGCTTACGGTCTAGATGTTCGTCTAGACTTGCAATGATTTTTATTAAAGGCAGTGTAACTTTTTTTTTATATAAAACTGTATATTGTTTTACTTCTATTTACTACTGGCTATTTTTCTAATGCAGAAATAAAATACAAAATCAGAAACACGAAAGAAACGGATTATGAAATGCGCAACAGACACCATCCGTTCCGTATTCTTTCTCTTTTTTTAATTGTGGGAAACGAAATTATAAAACATGCGAACTTAGAACATTACCTACCACTCAATTTGTTACGCACTAACCAGTAGCGTGACAAACTATACAGTCTAATCCGTGGTTTTACAAATTACAAGGCCTAACTCGTATTACGGCAAACGAAATGCTCAGCACCAAGAAAAAACAAACAAACAATAGCCCAAACGCTTTCAGAAAATTATATTTTATTCAAAAAATGGTCATGTATCAATTAATGGGTAACAAACAGGAACTTTGTTTTCAAATAAATTTGTTGAACCTTAGCAAACTTCCATACAACTTTAACAACAAATTTAGAACACCCAGGTTCATTGTCACACTGAAATAACTCCGTTGTTAAAGTTTCTTATAGGAGTATTTGTACCCAATTAAAGTAATATCAAAAATGTTTTGTTAAAATCAAAATGGCATTCACCTGGATGTTCAAGTTTGATTCCGATGGGTTTTAAGACGTTATCTGATCACATTACAGGATTAAACTATGAAAAACTTGCTTAAGAAAATACAGTAATTAAACAAAAAAATGTAATGGGAAATACTAGATTATTTGTTTTGTTTCTTTTGTTTTAATTTCGCACAAAGCTACACGAGGGCTATCTGTGCTAGCCCTCCTTAATGTAGCAGTGTAAGACTAGAGGGAAGGCAGCTAGTCATCACCACCCACCACCAACTCTTGGGCTACTCTTTTACCAACGAATAGTAGGATTGACCGTTACATTATAACGCCCCCACGGCTGAAATGGCGAGCATATTTGGTACAACCGGGATTCGAACCCACGACCCTCGGATTACGAGTCGAACGCCTTAACACGCTTGACCATGCCGGGCCCACTAGAGACTATAAAATGCAGGGATAGTTGTGCGCTCTCAAATTTTATCAGTATACAAACATTACATCAAAAACAAGTAAATAATAGTGAATCATTTTCGTAGTATTCTGATAACCATGAGAATATCAAACGGTAACATTAACTGAACCAGCTACTTAGCTACTGGTAGAGATGCATTAACTGAACCAGCTACTTAGCTACGTGGTAGAGATACATTAACTGAACCAGCTACTTAGCTACGTGGTAGAGATACATTAACTGAACCAGCTACTTAGCTACGTGGCAGAGATACATTAACTGAACCAGCTACTTAGCTACATGGCAGAGATACATTAACTGAACCAGCTACTTAGCCACGTGGCAGAGATACATTAACTGAACCAGCTACTTAGCCACGTGGCAGAGATACATTAACTGAACCAGCTACTTAGCCACGTGGCAGAGATACATTAACTGAACCAGCTACTTAGCTACGTGGCAGAGATACATTAACTGAACCAGCTACTTAGCTACGTGGTAGAGATACATTAACTGAACCAGCTACTTAGCTACGTGGTAGAGATACATTAACTGAACCAGCTACTTAGCCACGTGGCAGAGATACATTAACTGAACCAGCTACTTAGCCACGTGGCAGAGATACATTAACTGAACCAGCTACTTAGCCACGTGGCAGAGATACATTAACTGAACCAGCTACTCAGCTACGTGGTAGAGATACATTAACTGAACCAGCTACTCAGCTACATGGTAGAGATACATTAACTGAACCAGCTACTCAGCTACATGGTAGAGATACATTAACTGAACCAGCTACTCAGCTATGTGGTAGAGATACATTAACTGAACCAGCTAAAACTAAATGAAAAAAAAAATTGCTTAAAATTTATTTCTAAAACTTACTGTTACCACCACATGATACAAGATCTAAGCATGTAAACTTACCTTTTCTCTCCTACTAATTTAAAAAAAAACTATATATTTTTAACCCTGAAGGCTCTTTGAAGTTTTAATTTTTCTGTACAAGTCCCACAAAGTAATCTTTATAGTAACCAACGACATCTCTTAGAGACAAAATTCAATATTCATTTCAACAGTCCTTGTTTTCTTTGAAATTTTTATATTTTCAGAGCCAGACAACATCAAGTTACAGAAGAAAGAAAACGAGAGAGACCTTTAAGGCAATTTAAAAAGTAATATTTGATTATTTAAATACTTTGGTTATGGCTTCAGCCTTTCAAATTTATATATCTACTGATTTTATGGGACAGTTTGGCTCAGTAGCTTTGCACTTTGAACTTTTAGTTGGATGGATATGACTTCAAAGCTAACTCACATCATGATGTTGTATCCTTAAGAAAGATACTTTATCTCAATTGTTTTAGTATATACAGTTGCACAATGGGTAACAGCTGTTAATTGGGTTTAACTTGCTAAACTGGTGTCTTGAGCAAGGTTAAATACCTCACCACATCCATCGATTTGTGTCAATTAAGCCAGAATTTGGCACCATATCTTATGTATCATCTTGGCATGCAAAAAATTTTACCTTTTTCGAGTGAATTTGGCTACATTTTAGCTGTTACAGTATCACTTGTCACTAAAATTAAATTTATCTTGACACTGTGCTTTACTGGTTTTGATAGATTAAAATGAACAAATTTGATACATATAAATTTATTTCACTAATATTTACACAAGCTAGGTTTGTTAACATACTTTACTCTGTGGAAAATATAGATAATTTTGTGTACAAATCTTTCTTTACAATACTGTAATGGGAGGGTACTAAGCATATTTCAGATATATTGTCAAAATACATTCACTATTTATACCCACTGCTGACATACAATTTTCTTTCTAATTTAAACTTGCATGGTATTTTCAAATTTATCAGTGGTAAAAATACAATATTATCATATATTTAACTAAGATAAGAAACATCCTCAAGTGCATATTTTTACATATTTTGTTCATAATTCTTTCTGTTAAAGAATTTAGGTGATATGTACATGAACTATAACATCTCTAATAATATTGGAGTAAACTGGTTTACTGGAGAAAACCACCAGAGGACAAAACAAAATAATGTCCAAAAAAACGTATTTACCACATTCTGATGATCAATATACACCATGTATTTAATATCGTGGTTAAATACATTGAAAGCTTATGCTACAATGTCGATACAAGTATTTTCGACTACGTGAGGTCGTTGTAGAGTGGTAGACAGCGTGGGTGCTCCTTAAATCTACCAGAGTTTTCTAATACTGCTGAAGGTCCGCAGATCCATGGGTCAGCAGTCTTCAACTGCCAGGAATGGAGTATATTACGTAGTTCAGAAAGGATAACCTGAAACTCTGCACAATCTGCCAGGTTGGTAGTTTCCTTTGTATCATTTAGAAGGTCATACAGCTCCCACTGTGGTCGGTAGTAATATTCTGTCAAGTTTTTAAACCAGTGGGTTATCACATGTGCTTGAGTCCTGTTTAGGATGTCTTGAAAAGTGGGTGAGTTGTAAAAGTCTTGGTCAATAGGAAAAGGCATTTTGAAGTTTAAATTATGAATGAGTTTGTACTTTTTAGTTCGAACAACTCGCATGGGGTAATACATAGTTACTTCATGAAGATTTTGACTAGCAAATACTGCTGTGGAGGAATCCAGCACATCATCAGACTTAACTAATTTCTCAGTAAGAGGAAGCAGAGACTTCCCAGTAAGATATACTGGAGCATTGAAAAGCTTATAGTGAGGATATCTAATATCAAACCAGTCCAATATAGTGGGAGTAATATCCAACAAACTGACAAGGTCATCCAACACCTATAAAAAAATATAAACACTTACTTCCCAAGTTGTGACAATACTACATTATAAAAATGTCCCCAACATTTTAGCATTATAAAAAACCAAACATTGTTTCACATTTTCTATAAACTACTGTGCATCCAGGACACTGTGTTAGTATCCTACTATTTATAAACAGGGGACACAAAACAGCTGAGAGAGAGAGGTGCAAATCATAACTAAATTATGTCTTGCATATGCAACAAAATAAATGGAAACTCTACAAAAGGAATCATATTAAATCTTCTAACATTTAACTGTTCTGTTACAAAACTTCAGTAGTGAAGTCTTAATGAACCACATATAAACTTCTAAAGTATACTTTGATGTATATTACTTGATTCCATTGTTCTGGGTGTTCAGGATTGGACACTAGCATTGGTTCCGACATCCCGGGATCATATAGATTGGTACGACCACTAGGAAAGGGGATACCATTGTCCGAAGAATATATAACAAGAGTGCTGTCCCTCAAGCCTGCATCAAGTAATTCCTTCAGTACTAAGCCTATTCCTGTAAATATAATTCTGCACTTAATAACTAGGTTTATATAAAACTAAAATACATCACCTGTTTTACTGCTTTATTCAACTTCTTATGAAAAGAATAACACTATTACTCCACTCATCAGTTTATAAATGTGAACACTTTTTAGTTATCAGGTTTACATCCTAAATATAATACAATATATTCTACATATCTGTTGATCTGACCTCTACAACAGTATTGATATGTTCACCTTGGTCAAGCCTGCCCACAGTTGTATACTGAGCAGCAATATCAGCACGAGCAGCTGGAGTGTCGGGTACAAAATATGGTACAATTACTTTATCTGGAGAGTAATACTTGGGTCTCCAATCTGAAATCTTTCCCATTCCAGGTTGCCCATTTCCAAATTTCTCACAAAATTCACCATATTCTGGGTGAGTGTGTCCACAGCGATGCGGGTCGTGAAATGCTACATACAGGAAAAAAGGCCTGCAAAAAATAAGCATTAAGGAAATAAAAAACATTATTTATAACTTTCTACTGAAAGAAAAGAAAACATCTTCTACTAATGTTAGTGCTTAAAATCTATCCAAGAATACAGAAACATTTTCTGTTAACCCTGCAGCCATCACTAGACATCTTGGTCCATTTCACACAAGAAGTGGTGTAGCTGTATGTGACTGGTAGTCATTAGTTAATCAGGCTATAAACAGTCACTAGTCCCATGATGCATATGTTCTCAGGTCAGCCATGTTATAAGATTTTAATGTATGATGATATTAAGGAGGACAGAAGGAACACTATAGTGTAGTAGTACACATTCTCAAGTGTGAATGAGTAGTTTTGGAAAGTTATAAGTACAACTGTTTGAGTTTTATAAACTATAACTATTCAAAGATATTGGAAATAACTGCTCTCTAAGACAGAGCAGTTAACCTCAGAGAAGACTGGAATCTGCTTTTTGAGATTTCTTATATGATATCTTGTTTTTATAATCTCAAACTAATCAATAGAAATTGTAACAGGAAACATGTTATTACATGTGTAGCATTGTAAAACGAAAATCAAGACAATACTTGAAATTACACGAGTAGACTGAATATTAAGACTTGTGTGTTTCTGATCTGTGGAGTTGATTTAACATTTTAAAAAATCTTAAAAAATGATTCAAATTTTAAAATGAGGATTCTTAATGGTTAAGAACACCATATTTTCTTATCAAGTATAAAATAGTTAATCATTATATATTAAAAAACAATGTAAGGAATAGTGCATCATACCTTGAATCATTCATGTGAAGGAAATTCCTAACTAACTCCTTTATACGAGAGATGTTACGACCAACTTGCAGTATCGAGTTATTCTCCTCCGTGAAAGCAAAGTCAAAAGGATATACATTTTCTGGTCCCACGTGCTTTTTTCCAATAATGCCTACATAAAACCAAAGGCTAAAATATAATAAAAAACTAATACATTTATATATGCAGCCTTACATTCACAGCTATTACAGATCTAATAAAAGGCATAATATTTATTATGATATTCTGATATTGTAACCAGACACGTGGGTATCTTTTGGTTACAAGTACATGTATATATACACATATAGTAATTAAATGTGTTCCAATAAAAAAAAAAGTCAGTTCTAGAAATTTAGACCAAACAAAATATGTTCAAAAGTCAAAATAATGTCATTTCATAAGAATTTTTCATGACATAAATAATAATTCATAAAAAGAAATACTTTACCTTAATACAACATATACAACATTATTAAATTACAGCTGATACACTAACATACTACAGAATGAAAATAATTTGTTTTGGCTTGTATTTAGTCAAAATGTTGCTGTTTGTTAACAACATAACGGATAACATATATATTACAGAAAATGCTATAAATGTCAGCTTAAGTTCATTTTTATTTAAAAAAAATAAGATTGAGGACTAAGGACAGATGACAATCTACTTAGCATAGATGTTCTTGTAGTAAGGACTTCTTTCAGAAGTGTGCATCATTTAATCAGCATCACACATAAATGAAACAATTCTTTACATAAAAACTCAATAAATTACCACAATATAGTGTTAAAATCTGATAGGTTTTTTTGACAAATACAGATTTTACTTATGCTTTGCCTTCAGCATTATTACATAAAACAGCAGATGAAAATATTATATTTTTCTTTTTACACTTACCAGTGTTTTTCCCAAACTCATTAAATGATAGAAGTACAGTGTGGCATATGTGTTAACAACTTTGATATTACACTTACATCTATAGGAACTGCTTTCACATATAAAAATTATACAGTTTTAATCAAAATGCTGTTTAGTAAAATCAAAGCATAATATTAATAACTCCACCATATCTTACTGATATATTAAACATTTGTTGTACCTAATTAAACTGCTAATATACGAATGTTGGAATTTCCAAATCACAGTAAGTTTTCTGAAACTGGAAAAAACAAGCTAATAACAATACTAACTGCACATTTTTATATTTATGTTATATTCAGGTAAAAACTGGTATTAACTTCAGAGTCATTGGATAGATTCACTCAAGATATCAGTTATAGAGTCGCACAAGGTCTCTTACTGAGATGATGTAGAACGGAGCAATGAAACCAGACACAGGGTAAACAGTTAAACACACTGTATGTGCCTCTTGTTACTTCTACAACAAGTTCCTACCACTGTCACTACCAATCTCTACAACAACAATTTCCTACCACTGTCACTACCAACCTCTAACAACAAGTTCCTACCACTGTCACTAACAACCTCTAACAACAAGTTCCTACCACTGTCACTACCAACCTCTAACAACAAGTTCCTACCACTGTCACTACCAACCTCTAACAACAAGTTCCTACCACTGTCTCTAACAACCTCTAACAACAAGTTCCTACCACTGTCACTACCAACCTCTAACAACAACAATTTCCTACCACTGTCACTACCAACCTCTAACAACAAGTTCCTACCACTGTCACTACTAACCTCTGTTCCTACCACTGTCACTACCAACCTCTAACAACAAGTTCCTACCACTGTGTCTACCAACCTCTAACAACAAGGTTCTACCACTGTCTCTAACAACCTCTAACAACAAGTTCCTACCACTGTCACTACCAACCTCTAACAACAACAAGTTCCTACCACTGTCACTACCAACCTCTAACAACAAGTTCCTACCACTGTCACTACCAACCTCTAACAACAAGTTCCTACCACTGTCACTACCAACCTCTGACAACAAGAAGTTCCTACCACTGTCTCTACCAACCTCTAACAACAACAAGTTCCTACTACTGTTACTGCCAATCTCTACAACAACAAGTTCCTACCACTGTCACTACCAACCTCTAACAACAAGTTCTAACTACTGTCACTGCCAATCTCTACAACAAGGTTCCTACCACTGTCACTACCAACCTCTAACAACAAGGTTCTAACTACTGTCACTGCTAATCTCTACAACAAAAGTTCCTACCACTGTCACTACCAACCTCTAACAACAACAAGGTTCCTACCACTGTCTCTACTAACCTCTAACAACAACAGGTTCCTACTACTGTTACTGCTAATCTCTACAACAACAAGTTCCTACCACTGTCACTACTAACCTCTAACAATAAAAGTTCTAACCACTGTCACTGCTAATCTCTAACAAAAGTTCCTACCACTGTCACTACTAACCTCTAACAACAAGGTTCCTACCACTGTCACTACCTAACCTCTAACAACAAGGTTCCTACCACTGTCACTACTAACCTCTAACAACAAGTTCCTACCACTGTCTCTACTAACCTCTAACAACAAGTTCCTACCACTGTCACTACTAACCTCTAACAACAGGTTCCTACCACTGTCACTACTAACCTCTAACAACAGGTTCCTACCACTGTCACTACTAACCTCTAACAACAGGTTCCTACCACTGTCACTACTAACCTCTAACAACAACAAGTTCCTACCACTGTCACTACTAACCTCTAACAAACAAGTTCCTACCACTGTCACTACTAACCTCTAACAACAAGTTCCTACCACTGTCACTACTAACCTCTGA
Source organism: Tachypleus tridentatus (assembly GCF_004210375.1). Lineage (NCBI taxonomy): Eukaryota > Metazoa > Arthropoda > Merostomata > Xiphosura > Limulidae > Tachypleus > Tachypleus tridentatus. The sequence continues at coordinate 30,666,170 of NC_134833.1, forward strand.
CAACAAGAAGTTCCTACCACTGTCTCTCTACTAACCTCTAACAACAACAAGTTCCTACCACTGTCACTGCTAATCTCTAACAACAACAAGTTCCTACCACTGTCACTACTAACCTCTAACAACAAGTTCTAACCACTGTCACTACTAATCTCTAACAACAACAAGTTCCTACCACTGTCTCTACCTAACCTCTAACAACAACAGGTTCCTACCACTGTCACTACCAACCTCTAACAACAAGTTCTAACTACTGTCACTGCCAATCTCTACAACAACAAGTTCCTACCACTGTCACTACCAACCTCTAACAACAAGTTCCTACCACTGTCTCTAACAACCTCTAACAACAAGTTCCTACCACTGTCACTACCAACCTCTAACAACAACAAGTTCCTACCACTGTCACTACCAACCTCTAACAACAAGTTCCTACCACTGTCACTACCAACCTCTAACAACAAGTTCCTACCACTGTCACTACTAACCTCTAACAAAAAAGTTCCTACCACTGTCTACTACTAACCTCTAACAACAAGGTTCCTACCACTGTCTAACTAACCTCTAACAACAAGTTCCTACCACTGTCACTACTAACCTCTAACAACAACAAGTTCCTACCACTGTCACTACCAACCTCTAACAACAAGTTCCTACCACTGTCACTACCAACCTCTAACAACAAGTTCCTACCACTGTCACTACCAACCTCTGACAACAAGAAGTTCCTACCACTGTCTCTACCAACCTCTAACAACAACAAGTTCCTACTACTGTTACTGCCAATCTCTACAACAACAAGTTCCTACCACTGTCACTACCAACCTCTAACAACAAGTTCTAACTACTGTCACTGCCAATCTCTACAACAAGAAGTTCCTACCACTGTCACTACCAACCTCTAACAACAAGTTCTAACTACTGTCACTGCCAATCTCTACAACAAGAAGTTCCTACCACTGTCACTACCAACCTCTACAACAACAAGTTCCTACCACTGTCTCTACCAACCTCTAACAACAACAAGTTCCTACTACTGTTACTGCCAATCTCTACAACAACAAGTTCCTACCACTGTCACTACCAACCTCTAACAACAAGTTCTAACTACTGTCACTGCCAAATCTCTACAACAAAAGTTCCTACCACTGTCACTACCAACCTCTAACAACAAGTTCCTACCACTGTCACTACCAACCTCTAACAACAAGTTCCTACCACTGTCACTACTAACCTCTAACAACAAGGTTCCTACCACTGTCTCAACTAACCTCTAACAACAAGTTCCTACCACTGTCACTACCAACCTCTAACAACAAGTTCCTACCACTGTCACTACCAACCTCTAACAACAAGTTCCTACCACTGTCTCTAACAACCTCTAACAACAAGTTCCTACCACTGTCACTACCAACCTCTAACAACAACAAGTTCCTACCACTGTCACTACCAACCTCTAACAACAAGTTCCTACCACTGTCACTACCAACCTCTAACAACAAGTTCCTACCACTGTCACTACCAACCTCTGACAACAAGAAGTTCCTACCACTGTCTCTACCAACCTCTAACAACAACAAGTTCCTACTACTGTCACTGCTAATCTCTGCAACAACAAGTTCCTACCACTGTCACTACTAACCTCTCAACAACAACAAGTTCTACTGCACTGTCACTGCTAACCTCTACAACAACAAGTTCCTACCACTGTCTCTACCAACCTCTAACAACAACAAGTTCCTACCACTGTCACTACCAACCTCTAACAACAAGTTCTAACTACTGTCACTGCCAATCTCTACAACAACAAGTTCCTACCACTGTCACTACCAACCTCTAACAACAAGTTCTAACTACTGTCACTGCCAATCTCTACAACAACAAGTTCCTACCACTATCACTACCAACCTCTAACAACAAGTTCCTACTACTGTCACTGCCAATCTCTACAACAACAAGTTCCTACCACTGTCTCTACCAACCTCTACAACAACAAGTTCCTACCACTGTCACTACCTAACCTCTAACAACAAGTTCCTACTACTGTCACTGCCAATCTCTACAACAACAACAAGTTCCTACCACTGTCACTACCAACCTCTAACAACAACAAGTTCTAACTACTGTCACTGCCAATCTCTACAACAACAAGTTCCTACCACTGTCACTACCAACCTCTAACAACAAGTTCCTACTACTGTCACTGCCAATCTCTACAACAACAAGTTCCTACCACTGTCTCTACCAACCTCTAACAACAACAAGTTCCTACCACTGTCACTACCAACCTCTAACAACAAGTTCTAACTACTGTCACTGCCAATCTCTACAACAACAAGTTCCTACCACTATCACTACCAACCTCTAACAACAAGTTCCTACTACTGTAACTGCCAATCTCTACAACAAGAAGTTCCTACCACTGTCTCTACCAACCTCTACAACAACAAGTTCCTACTACTGTCACTACCAACCTCTAACAACAAGTTCCTACTACTGTCACTACCAACCTCTAACAACAAGTTCCTACCACTGTCACTACCAACCTCTACAACAACAAGTTCCTACTACTGTCACTGCCAATCTCTACAACAACAAGTTCCTACCACTGTCACTACCAACCTCTACAACAACAAGTTCCTACTACTGTCACTGCCAATCTCTACAACAAGAAGTTCCTACCACTGTCACTACCAACCTCTAACAACAAGTTCCTACCACTGTCACTACCAACCTCTAACAACAAGTTCCTACTACTGTCACTACCAACCTCTAACAACAAGTTCCTACTACTGTCACTACCAACCTCTGACAACAACAAGTTCCTACCACTGTCTCTACCAACCTCTAACAACAACAAGTTCCTACCACTGTCTCTACCAACCTCTAACAACAACAAGTTCCTACCACTGTCTCTACCAACCTCTAACAACAACAAGTTCCTACTACTGTCACTACCAACCTCTAACAACAAGTTCCTACTACTGTCACTGCCAATCTCTGCAACAACAAGTTCCTACCACTGTCACTACTAACCTCTAACAACAAGTTCCTACCACTGTCACTACTAACCTCTGCAACAACAAGTTCCTACCACTGTCACTGCTAATCTCTACAACAACAAGTTCCTACCACTGTCACTGCCTAACCTCTACAACAACAAGTTCCTACCACTGTCACTACTAACCTCTAACAACAAGGTTCCTACCACTGTCACTACTAACCTCTAACAACAAGTTCCTACTACTGTCACTGCTAACCTCTAACAACAAGGTTCCTACCACTGTCACTAGGCCTCTAACAACAGGTTCCTACCACTGTCACTACCAACCTCTACAACAACAAGTTCCTACCACTGTCACTACCAACCTCTAACAACAAGTTCCTACTACTGTCACTACCAACCTCTAACAACAAGTTCCTACCACTGTCACTACCAACCTCTACAACAACAAGTTCCTACTACTGTCACTACCAACCTCTACAACAACAAGTTCCTACTACTGTCACTACCAACCTCTAACAACAACAAGTTCCTACTACTGTCACTGCCAATCTCTACAACAACAAGTTCCTACCACTGTCACTACCAACCTCTACAACAACAAGTTCCCAACACTTTTACTACCAATCTCTACAAAAACAAGTTCCTAACACTGTCACTACTAGCCTCTATAACAATTAGCAATAATACATTTTTGCTATAAATTAATTTGTTGAAACTCATGGCAAGGTTTCATTCCATCATTAGATCAAGGAATTAGGTCTTATGTGACCATAAATTTATACAAGCTTTCAGAACATTAAAAACTGGGAAGATGATATCAATCTCACATAACATTCAGATTTACTCAAAATCAACAGAAGGTGAGTTAGAGATTTAATGTTTACTCAGATTTAGTAATTAAACTAAATGATAGAAAGAATAATAAATGAATGGCATATAACCTGTACTGAAATGAAAACAGAATTTTCTACTTCATAATATGATGTCTCAATGAACAATTCCTGTAACAGTAATAACATATCTCTTTATTATAATACTAAATTCAATAAATACAATAAATCTTACATATGTCAAAGTAACAATAAAAGCAAATCTTACCAGTTCGTATATTATGCTTCTTAAGAACTGCTGGCAAACTATGAACAGCATAGAAGCTGTTAAAGTGGTGCAGTTTCTGATGAAGTCCATACATTCCATTCTGATGTTCTGGCAGTCCTGTCAAGATGGTTGACCTACTTGGAGAACAGCTACTCACTGAGGTAAAAGCATTACGAAAAACAACACTTTGTTCTCCTAGTTTGTTCAAGTTGGGTGTTTGACAGACACTGTTATTGTACACCTGGGTCTCAAAGCCAGCATCATCACCTATAATTAAAGTCAACTACTGAAAAAAAATGTATTGGATGCAATTTAACATGTGGATTTCAAAAATAAGGTCAATATCCCTCTTTCTTACAAGCCACTCTGATAATAGTTTGTAGATATAATGAAATCATTACACGTCACTTAACTCAATTTTCACAAAGTATCAACTATTAATGAAATGCTATAAATAAAAAACTTTCTTTTCTAATGTTTTACCAGATGATTACTATTTTCAAAAGGCAAAATAATTTTAGGCATTATACCAAAACCAAACATTTTTTGTTTGTAACTATACACTTTTATACATGCTAAAAAGTATTAAATATCTAACAATATAAGCTTCCAAACTTAATTTATTGAAACTTACATGACTTAAATATACTAGGGTTATTAATAAATTTCTTGAAGCCTACTTTCATCATAAATATGAACTTCATAAAAACCCATAAATCCTTTAATCACACCTTTGATTAAGCTAGCTAATTAAGATACTTTTATATTCCTTTGTCATCATTTGTTGGTTTCTTTTTTATACCTATGGTTGGAGCCCTTTTACACGAGTCAGTGTCACACACTGTATGCCACACAAAACTCTTTTACCTCCGACACTTCCAGTGTATAATATGGTGTCTTAACTTGTATATGTATATGTGTATGATAGTTTGCAGTAACTAAACAACTAGCACAAGTAACAGTTCATCTTGACAAGTTGTATATTAAAAAGCCTTAGAACTTAAACTTTATCCAAAGATAAAAATGATGTTATAGAAACTTGGCAAGTTTGTAGTTCCAATTTTGTCTTTATACATTTGTGATTTTATACCAACAATAAGAAACTGAAGTTGAAATCAATATTTCAATAACCACATCCTGAAATGCTACTACCTCAATGTCTTTATTACAGCAAGAAATGACTAAGTTTAATATTATCAGCAAACTACTTTATTGCATTACTAAATTAGCCCTTATCAGTATCATTTATGTAATAATAAATAAATAAAAGAAGCTTGTATTGAACACCAGATCATTCTACTAGTAGAAGGGTCTAGTAGGGCTGGACTTCATTACAGACAAACTTCTGCTTTACTCATCTGATCACTTACAATACAGTTAACTAATCTTATCCCAACCCCTATCACTGTGATTATGTAATCTTTTGTATGGCACTATATTAAAAGCTTTTAAAAAATCTATATTCATTTTCCATTCCATCATCCAAGCAACAAGAAGAATCCTTGAAAAAAAAAAAATTGATAAGGCAATCTCTTCCTCTGGTATATCAATGATGGCTTTCATTTATGATCATCACATTTCACAAAATGATTTTGTAATACTTCTGTTACCAGAATACCTGGAATTTTTGTAAACAAGGAATAAGATTAGAGCATCTCTTATCACTCCCTTGAAAGCCATGGGTGCAAGCCTGCTGAGATTATTAAATAATTAAAAAATACTTTAATTTACTTACTTGTGTATATAATAATACTATCATTAGGGTTTACATACTCCACTATACTCATTACTTTTATGTTTTTGTTTATTATAACACTCACTTTAAAGAAAAGAGGAATGAAAATTGAATGAAACTGCCCAACAATAAGCAAGATTAAATGCAATATTTGTGTTACTTAATTCTGTGTTTGTGTGTAACACATACATCCTGTAACTCAAACAATTTGGTGCATAAATAATTCAGATAAAATGTTTAAAAATGCAATGGGATTTATACAGAACCTTCATTAGTAAATTTAGGGTTAAAAAGTATTTTTAAATAATAATGTACAGAGGGCGACTACAGGGTATAAACGTTCTAAGGATGATAATAACAACAAAAACTAAGATTTTGAGGCCTGATGAAGAAAAAAAACAAACGCTTTAAATCACTCGTTTTCGCACTTCACTTTGAAGCCTATCATATCATATCCTTCTAAACTTAAAAAAAATATAGGCGGTAAGCTATATATAAAAACCTGTTTACAGAAATCTCACATTTAAAATTATTCATTTACTGTACAAAGTAATATATATATATATATATTATTATATAACATATTCTTAACGCCTAGACATGGTTTTACACATTGTGTGAAAGACTAATAATATTTATTTGTTGTGTTTTTCAACATATTATAATAAATTTTGTTATTAATACGTTAAATCAAGCTAAACTGTTCATTTTTTAACAGCTTTAAGTTTAAAATGTAGATCAATATGTACCTTTGTAAGAATACCACGTAGTGCATTACATTTGCATCACAGTTCTAAATTTAACACTTCAAACTAAATTTTGTATTATGTTCCATTAATGAAATAAGGTAGAAAGAGAAATTATAGCTTTTCCTCCCTCGTCGAAACGAGCATCCAACACCATTTCGACCTTCGTCACAAATTAGTGTTTATTGTCAATTGTAAACAAGTGATCTAAATCAGTAAATAGCGTAACAAACAATAGACATTATTAATTTTTAGGCTTACCGATAATGAGTAGTACGTTCTTGTTTAGAAAAACACTATCTGTATCTTTCAGTTTATATTTTATATGATTTCCAGTACAGTATATACCTACTATAAAAACGCATATTATGGCAACATGCTTAAAAAAGTATAACATTTTGTTGTTCTATTCTACTAACGATTACATAATATTAATATGATAATAACAAACAGTTATGATTGATTGCAATTCATTTTTCATAAACCAGATGGCAAAGCAAAATATTTTCCAATTTAAAAATGTTACCAGTTAAAACACGCAAAATGGTAAATAATAACTAAAGAAACTTATTACGCTATTCCAAATGTTTTTTGCTTTTTTACGTTCCTAGTAGGAAGATGGCTTTCAAAATAGACTATGGTTATTAGCTTACGTAATATTAAACACATCATTTTTAAGTGTTATCAACAAGAAAATGACATTTAAAACATTCTACGAATGAAATGATTATATAAAAACTATATACACTGCTGGCCAAAATCTTAAGGCCAATGAACATAAACAAAAGATATGCATTTTGCGTTGTTAGACTCAACCACTTATTTAAGTTGAGCTTCGAAAGATGAAAATAAGAAAAGGGAAAATAAAAAAAAACTTTTAGCATTTAATAGGGAAAATGTGGACACTATGGTATTAGCCTAAATACATGCTGGTCACAAGTTTAAGACCATACGAAAAAGAAGTCCTAAACAGGATAGGAAATCCCCAACAAGAGATCTCAGTAGTGAGTTGCACGGCCGTTATTGCGAATAACTTCAAACATTCGCTTTGGCATGGTCGATATAAGCGTTTGCAGAAGGCTGGCTGGAATGTTATTCCAAGTGGAGAAAATAGCTTCACGAAGATCATGTACTGTTTGAAATTGACGTCCATTTCTATAGACTTCCCTTGCCATCCACTCCCAAACATTTTCAATGGGATTCAGTTCGGGCGAACACGCTGGATGGTTCAAATGAATCACGTTATTCGCCATGAAAAAGTTCTTTGTCCTGCGGGCATTGTGGATTGCAGCATTGTCCTGCTGAAAGATCCAGTCATTTCCACACAAGCGAGGACCTTCAGTCAATAAGGATGCTCTCTCCACTATGCCAATGTAGCCAGCTACTGTTTGACGCCTCTGTATAACCTGAAGCTCCATTGTTGCATGGAAAGAGAAAGCACCCCAGATCCTCCACTGTGTCATGTAGAAGATGTCTCCGGTGGGATATCCTTATCGTGCCAGTAACGTTGAAAGTCATCTGGACCAACCAGGTTACATTTTTTTCTCATCTAAGAACAAAACCTTCTTCCACTTTCCTACGTTCCATGTTTGGTGCTTCTCAGCAAAGTTTAACCGAGCTGTTTCGTGGTGTGGAAGGAGGCGTGGCCTTTGAAGCCGTTTACGGTTTTTAAAGCTTTTTCTCTCGTAAATGCCGTCTAATTGTTCTTGAGCTGCATTCTGCGTCCGTAAGGGCCTTAATCTGGTTCAACGATCGGCTGGTGTCTTGCCGAACGACCCGTCAAATCCTCCTGCTCAACGCTGGCGAAATTTTCGTGGGTCGACCACTTAAAATCCTCATTCCGTATCCTTAGATTCTTTTAAGAAATTTGCAAAAGCAGTTTTACTACGCCCAATCTTACCAGCAATCGCACGTTGAGAGAGACCTTGCTTTTGCAGCTCGACAATTCTGCTATGTTCAAACTCTGTCAACTTTTTAGCCTTTTCCACGTTTTTACCCAATGTAGCACAGGAGATGTCAGTAAGAAATGTTGACAACGCTAATGCTTGAACACAAATGACTAAATTTCGTTACGTGTTTACCGATTAACGCTTCGTTTCAGTATGGTCTTAAACTTTTGACCAGCTAGTATTTAGATTAATTTCATAGTGTTCACATTTTCCATATTAAATGCTGAAAAAGTTTTTATTTTTATTTGCCCTTTTCTTATTTTCATCTTTCGAATAAGTAGCGAGTCTAACAACGCAAAATGCATATTTTTCTTTATGTTCATTGGCCCTAAGATTTTAGCCAGCAGTGTATTTACATGTTACTGCTACGGAGATGACATTTAAAATACCAAATCTTAAGAACAGAACGATGGCGAACAAGTTAGAATACTAAACAGTATAGTATGTTATATTACTGTTGGTAAGTTGGCTTATATAATCTTTAACTGAAACGATAAAATTATTATTATATTTAATAATAGCCTTGTTTTTGCCAGATTGTATTTTATTTAGCTTTGTGAACACTAACAACGCCAGGATTATGAAAGTGAGAAAAAGAATAAAAAAGAAATAAAAGTTTATGAGGTAAACTTTTTATTTTTCATAAAATATATGTTAGGGATCTCTAAGTTTGAATTATTAATTTAAAGATTATTTTTATGTTTTGGGGTGTGTGTAGTTTTTTCTGTTTGTTTCTTTGTTTTCCTTCAGCAAACTGAAAATTCCCAAGGTGTCTTACGTGAGTTACTTTTAAACGTTATCAGCTCTTAATCTGATTGGCTACAAAGATAAAGGAATAACCAGAAATTATAAAATATATCGTCAGGGGCGTAACCAGGGGGATTTGGGAGTCAAACAACCACCCCAATATTCCAAAAGCTCTTTATGACTCAGCAGCTTGAATATTACTGCTAGGTTCTTATTTATTTTTATTCTTATTGGAATATTTTTGTATTACGAATTTTATTTAAACTGAGCTACATCCCTTAAACTCTTTGTATGGAAGAAAAAAATCCATTTTTTTTAAATTTCTTCTCACCCTTACAACTTTTTAGCGCTGGCTAAGCCCTTGTATTTCATAAGTTTGTTTTTTGTTTTGATTTTCGCGCAAAGCTACGGGAGGGAGAGTTGCTCTAGTCGTCCCTAATTTTATACCAACGAATGGGATCCGGCATGGCCAGTTGGTTAAGGCGCTCGATTCGTAATCTGAGGGTCACGGGTTCGAGTCCCTGTCGCACCAAACCTACTCGCTCTTTCAGCCGTGAAGGCATTGTAACGTGACGGTCAATTCCACTCGTAAAAGAGTATGTTGATGACTAGTTACCTTCCCTGTAGTCTTACAGTACTGAATTAGGAACGGCTAGCGCAGATAGCTCTCGTGTAACTTTGCCCAAAATTAGAAAAAAAAAAACGAATAATGGGATTGATCGCACATTATTGCGTTCCCACGGCTGAAAGGGCGAACATGTCTGGTGTAGCGGGGGATCGAACCCGCAACGCTCGGATTACAAGTCCAACACACAAACCACCTATTTCATTAGGAAGTTTTCTTGACACATATTATAATAATATGTCTAAAAGGGTAACATTATATAATGTGTTTGTGTGTGTTTTTCTTTTAGCAAAGCCACAAAGGCTATCTGCTCAGCCCACCGAGGGGAATCGAACCCCTGATTTTAGCGTTGTAAATCCGAAGACATACTAGCGGGGGGCAACATTATATAATAACAGCAAATATTGTCTCACACACGAAAAATATCACCTGATTACAATAATATTCCTCATCAACCGCTTATTCGGTTGACTTTAATGAAACATTTTGTGGTATGCAAATCTAAAAGCTAAATTCTACATCTGTAGGCAAGATAAAATATGAAGTGATTTAACTGAGTTACTAAAAGTAAAGCCAAATACTAACAATAAGTTAAAATAATTCAAATCATAAAATTACGTCGGTTTGTTTGTTTATAGTTAAGCACAAAGCTAAACAATGAGCTAACTGTGCTATGCCCACCACGGGTATCGAAACCAGTGAGGTAATTAACGTCGAACAGAAAAAACAGGAAAAGTTAAATTATATATAGACACCCCAACGAGAAACACCCAGTATAATATTGTGTCGTTCCTTTGTGGTGCTCAAATCACACCAGGAAGTTCACGTACACTACGTAGTTTCTGTAGTAAAGTCAAATGTAAAGCATTAACGTTTTTATTATGTGGATAGTGTATGCATTCACTGTTTCGACATCGGGCTTTAGGTCCTTTCTAAACTATAGGTTTACTTATGATTATTTACATGCTGGAAATGCTTTTCCTCTATACTTTCTGGTGCTATTTCCTTTTCAGGATTATGTCCATGAATTTTCTTTGATTCGTTTGTTTCAGACAGTCTGGGTATGGATGATTTATTTGCTTCTTTAGCTTTGTGTACTTTTGTTCTGTAGAGTTTGCATTCTTAAATTTACGTATATTTCTATTATGTAATATAATTGTAGTGTTGTTTGGCAATTGTTATAAATAATGTGATACAAGGATTTTGATCTTCTGGGTTTTAGTATTATGCAAGGAATTGAAAGAAATTACTTTTGGCTGCATATTAACTTCATTTATTGTTTGTTCGTGGGGCCTGGCATGGCCAAGCGCGTAAGGCGTGCGACTCGTAATCCGAGGGTCGCGGGTTCGCGCCCGCGTCGCGCCAAACATGCTCGCCCTCCCAGCCGTGGGGGCGTTATAATGTGACGGTCAATCCCACTATTCGTTGGTAAAAGAGTAGCCCAAGAGTTGGCGGTGGGTGGTGATGACTAGTTGCCTTCCCTCTAGTCTTACACTGCTAAATTAGGGATGGCTAGCACAGATAGCCCTCGAGTAGCTTTGTGTGAAATTCCAAAACAAACAAAAAATGTTTGTCCGTGACATGTTGGGATTATATATTGTTCTTGTTGTTGTGTAGTAATGTTTGTGGGTTGAGGTTGTGTTTGCTTTATTTGTTTATGTGTTCCTTCATTCTGTATCTGTGCAAGTGCTGCCTGTGCGCATGTTTATGTTGCAGACAACATGTTAATGGTTCTGGTTTTTCTAGTTATTGATAGTCGACGTGTCTTTCTCTCTGTTTTGTTTACGTTTTCTTCTTTATTTTGTGTAGGTTTCATATGGATTTTAATTCTCTTGCTTACAAATGCTAAATATTGGGTTCTAGCATTTTAAGTATGCAAACATACCGCTGTGCTACTAGGAGCACGTCCCTTGTTATTTGCTGTGTTTGGTTGTTTTTAATTAAGCACGAAGCTACACAATGGGCTATCTGTGCTCTTCACACCAAAGGTATCGAAACCCGGTTTCTAGTGTTGTAAGTCCTCAGACATTCCGTTGTGTCATTGGGGGGCAATTTGCTGTGTGTTACAGCTACAGCATTTTGGTTGTGTATGTTGTGTGCGTTCTGAGAGAGGTTTGTTTTGAATTTTGCGCAAAACTAAACGAAGGCTATTTGCAACAGCAGTTCCTAATCTAACAGTGACAGATTACAGGGAAGGTAACTAGTCAATATTACCTACCGCTAACTCTTGGGTTACTATTTAACCAACTTATAGTGGGATTGGCCGTAACTATATAACGTCCCCATGGCTAAAAGAGTGAGCAAGTTCGGTGACGGGAATTCAAACTCATAATTCTCAGATCGCAAGTCGAGCGCTCTAAGCACTAGGCCATACCAGGCTGCTCTGAAAGAGATGATCCCATTATGTTATATATGAAAAAATGTAGTCTGTCAGTTTCTGTCAGATTTTTAATGACACATATCTCTGTATAGTCTCTACACAGAATCACTATCTTTTATTCAGTTTGCGCATCTTATTCAATTGTGTTTGTATCTTTTGTCGAAAATTACTTGTTTTTCACTGCCATTTTGTCAAGTCTCTTCCTTCAGTTCAATTAGGTAAAAAAACTAAGTTTAACCATACATAACATTTTCTGATTTTTCTTTGTTATTGCTATTATTATTCCTTTCTCTAATATTGTCAGTGTATCTGAAAATTATATACATTTATAGTAAAATCAAAACTTTAATTTTCAAGAGGTGTGCAACAGTATCTATGTATTTCTTTTTTTGTTTTTTGTGAATTTATTACAAAGCTACTCAAGAACTATCCGCGCCCTCCATAATTTTAAAATGAGAAACTAGAGAGAATACAACCAGTCAACACCACTCATCGCTAATTGTTAGACTACTCTTTACCAACAAATAGTAGGACTTACTGTCATCCCACTCTTCGTTGGTAAAAGAGTAGCCCAAGAATTGGCGGTGGGTGGTGATGACTAGCTGCCTTCCCTCTAGTCTTACACTACTAAATTAGGGACGGCTAGCACAGATAGCCCTCGAGTAGCTTTGTGCGAAATTCCAAAACAAACAAACCAAAACAAAACCAAGCATGTGTGTGTAAGCATTATTTTAATGAGAGCAACTATAAATAACATGTTTTATCGTCCATATGAAAGTTATAAAAATTATAGTGTATTTTGACTATATACAAAAAGATCACGGAAACTAGGGTATTTCGAATATGTATGTAAATCTTGTAAAAACCAGTGTGCTCGATCGCCCAAGGATAATGAAAAGAGCAGATTGATCATTTAAATGAATATTATGAGAATTCCAATATTTCGCTCATCTGCACATTATGAAACTACAGTTTTTCTTTAACCTTTAACACGTTATGAACACCAAAAGTATTTTAATTCCATAAAAAAAAACTCACAAAAACTTGTTTCAATTGTTCACGAGTTACCAGTTGTGAAAACTAGTGTTTTAATTGTTTAAACATTTTTATATAAAACAATTATATTTCGGTCGTCCACATGAAAGTTCTGAAAATGAGTCTACAACTTGCTGCATTAGGTTTTAATATTTCAATCGTCTGTGTTTGCTCCGTTTTTTAATTTCGCGCAAAGCTACACGAGGGCTATCTGCGCTAGCCATCCCTAATTAAGACTAGAGGGAAGGCAATTAGTCACCACCACCCACCGCCAACTCTTGGGTTACTCTTTTACCAATGAATAGTGAGATTGACCATCACATTATAATGCCCCCACGGCTGAAAGGGCGAGCATGTTTGGTGCGACGGGAATTCGAAACCTCGACCCTCGGATTACGAGTCGAACGTCTTAACCCACCTGGCCATGCCGGGCCCCAACTGTCTACGAGGTATGAAAGGCTACAATATTCGATTGTTCACGTGAATTTTATGAGAACCATTTTTTTTTGCTTCACAAAACATCTTATTCTTCAGTTGAATTAAAATATATTATTTAGAAACCGTTACATGAAATTGTATAAGTATGTGCAAATAAATAATTTAGCAAGATATTCGTAAATTGACGCATTTAAAATAAATATTGCTAACAATTTAAAAAATGCAGTTATCATTGTTTTTCAGTTATAATGTCTCATTTTGATAAAATTTATCAAGTTAACCAAAAAACAAATTAATGACTAACTTGCACATTTTCTTGGTGATGTCATATGTTTCTGGTTTTATTTTGTAATTTAGGGTCATATTGCAATAATTAAATTCTATAACAATTAATAACCACATAATAATTAAACAATCAACAAAAACAAAACGGCTAACTTTATAAACCTGAATGTATGAATGAATGATATACAAAAAAAATAACTAAAATCACTCAACAACTGGAAGTGAACAGAAGTGATATCGTCTTCAAGCCTACTTTGTTTTGGTTTATTTCTAGCTCAATTATTTAATGTGTAACTTTACCATTTTATACGTATTTTTTTATCATAAAATAATTTTAAGAGTTCCTAATCTTACAGTAACATCATAGTTTGATGTATGTATGAAATTATTGATGTATATAATTTCTTACAATACTTCCTATATATACATATTTGTTATGGTTTGAAATAAAAATGTTTCTCATTTACCTCTAATTCTCGAGCTTGCATTGTGAAAATGGATGTTTAACTTTTCTTTTACGAACAAATTTTATCCGTTTTTAACCTCACTTTCATTGTGTATTTTTTATCAACAAATACTGTTTCATTGCATTAACTGTCATAGTTAAAATGATTTTTTTACCTTTACGTATATCAATGTTTGTGATAAACATAGCTGAATCAAAGTGTCAAGAGATTGAAGTGGATCATAACAAGCAAATAGCAACACTTTACAGATTTATTGAACATCTCTTACAAACCAGGCATGACTCTCTGTACAAGTGATTACATGAACCAAAGTGCTCAACAGTACCTTATTTTTTTACAATAAATGCACAAAATAAAATACCACAGTTATAATTAGATGATATGTCTTAGAATGTTGCATAACTTTATAATTTATTTATTACACAAAACCCTCTTCAAACTGAAAGTTTAGAACTAAAAGCAAATCAAAAAAGTATTTGATTAAAGACTACCATTACCAAAGAAATTTCATACGAAGACTGGATTTCATCAAGCAAAATACGTTAAGTATGTCACTTGTTAGCATTTCTACAGGAGATAGATGTAGTTGCAAACATGCTTTTTTGTACAAAATAGCTAACCTTTCCTTTTTTGGGTTCATTCAACCTGATAGCACTACCTACCTTCCCCTTACTTACTTATTCATAAATTCTGCAATACCTCAAGCTAACAATAGAAAAATATAGGCACAGATACTAAGTATAATTCCATATAACATATATATTATATATAATATATATCTATATATATATATATAATACTTTACATTTTCATTTAAAATATTAAGAGTTACACGTTTGCATATAGACAGATATCCTTTAGAGAAAAAATCTATACTCTGCATAAGTTTTCAATAATAATAATAATAATAAATTGTAACCAAAGTATAACTTTTACAGAGTGAATACAGTGAACTTTGGCCTCAAATTTATCTTCAATATTTCCAAAATGACTTGTATACAATAGCTTTGGTCATATGTAATCCAAAAGCTTAACTTGCTTTATGTAAGATAATAACTGGTATATAAAAATTGAAGACTAATCTTCAGCACAACACATTTTTTTCATTCATAATTTATTCACTTTGGTATAACTGAACTGCAGTTACTTCATATAGTGATTATTTGTGTTAAATATCCGATTGCTAAAGCCAGGAGTTTTATGTTAGATTTCAAGCAACCAACAAAGATCCCTTAAAAGGAGAACTCACCAGTAACACTTATATTAAATTCTTCTTGTTATTTTAGTAATGCACCTTAAAGTTCAATAACTTATCATAGTTAAGACTGATTCTTTGTTACTAGATATTATCATACAGTTTTATTCTTGGAACCATGCCCTTGATACTTTTGAACTGTGTAATACTGTTCAGTAGTATCTAATCACTAAAAAAAAAATATATATATATATATTATATATAATATTTGTAATAGTCTTCAGTATTCAATAACCTCTGAAAACAAAAAGGAATATTTATATGAAATTCTATCACTTAACTTAAACAAATACATATTACTAAAACATTCAGGGTATGCTCAACTCACCTATATATCTTTTACAGTAAAAGAAGTTACCTTTTAGAGAAGTTTATTTTTAAAGATTGCCACAAATAACAACTGCGACTAACTCACCACAAAAATGTTATAACCATGAGCTTCTTTATACCTTTTATTACATGAAAAACTTGAATTTTCTTCTTTAGTTTATCTGCACTACAAAACAAAATCTGTTTCTATGAATCAGTTTGAGTAAACAGTGTTTCCACCCAACTAATTACTTTTATAGCTTTTTATTCTTTTCTTAAAAATAATGTCACAGTTTAAGGCACAAACATTTTAAGAGTCTGTCAGCCTTACAAACACAAGTATCTGTACTTAATATAGTATTATTAATACTAGCATTAGCATCAAAATTCAACTTTCAACACCTTGTAGCAGTATGAAAGTTTGTTCCTCTCAACAAAAGTATATCATTACCACCACCTAACTATCAACAATGGAATTTTATGTTCTTTTCATACTTTTAACCAGAACTTTCTTGATGACAATACATGTGAACCTTTTTTCAGCACTGACAAGAAATGGTATCAAACTTTAAATAAGTCTTTTATGTAAATAGTTTCTTTTGTATATATGTAACATATTCCAGATATACCAAGAATGCATACAGATATGACGGTAAAAACTGACTTAATCAAAGAAATGCCCAGGAACATATTATTATTATTATTACAATAACAAGACCATTGTTGATGACAATCATTTCTCAGGTCACAGGCAGTCAGAAAACAGACAACAACAGTGTACTATTCTCCAAATGTATATGTGTCTAGGTGAGTAAATGAAAACCTGATAATGTCACAATATTCAAAGTCGTAATTAAATGCTTTTAATATTTCTTATAAATAACATGGTTACATACAATATACTATTAAAGAAATCCCTTCTTATATATGCAGTGAAATAAGATTTAACTGTAAGTGTTCACAAAGTCTGTCAATAATTTTCTTATAAAGTGGCTTAGAAAACTGCCAGTTCTCCATTCTTTTTCTCTCTCACAAGTCGCATAGTAATACATATATACTCTTGCATTTATAAATCAATATCTTAGCTGTAGTAATAATTTCACAATTTATATATGGGACTGTTTTTTGTTGTTTTTTTCAAACCAAAATGATAAATTAGTATAAAGAAATTTAAATCTCTCTCAACCAATATATTTATATACAATTCTATTTACATTGTTTGTTTCTCTATAAAAAAATTTGCAGCAAACTGTATAATAAGAATCCCTGCTTTTTGAAACTGGATAAAAAGTAAATTTTTAGTGAGCAACTTTTCTACAGTTTCATTTCTTTTAAGAGTTTTTGACTGGATATAACTACCTCATGATACCCCTTCTTCTAGACTCAGTACAGAAGTTAGGGGATCATAGCTTCCAGCCAGGTAGTAGATGTCATTATTATCAAACATTGAGCCATAGTGGGAATTTTCATGTGAAGTTTCTGCAACCTTCCTGGCTTTATATTCTGTCCAAGAAAGAAGTTCACATTTGTGGGATATTGTTTGCAGGTCATTCTCATCCATGTGTGGTGACTGGAACAATGCCCCCTGAATGGAAAAATACAAATATCAAACTTACTCTAAGAAGGAATAGAACATGTAATTTAATAGAATATTTTTCAATTAACAGAATACATGAAGAATAGTCACAAATACAATGATGAAAGAAAAAAATCACATTATGCAAAGTCAACATGATAGACAACACTTCAGATTACATTTCTAATTAATCATAGTATACAGAGCCAACATGAAAGAGAACACAATAAAGCTCATTCCTAAATAATTACATAAAGTCAGCATGGAGAGACCATTTCAGATCTCACTCTTCAATAATGATGATATATAAAGTCAGCAAGAGACAGACCATCTCAGGTGCTATTCCTGAATAACCATAATAAATAAATCACAGGGAGGCTATCTCAGATCCTTCTCCCTCCTAAATCGTATAATATTTTGAGAGAAGTTTACTTTTTTTGCCCTCTAACTCCTCCTAGGCTTTTGCATTTGGACCTGTCAGATATGGTTTAGCTCCTTAAACCTGAGTGGATGCTGCCAATGTGTGACCAAAAATCCTGATTTACCCATAGGATGGTAACAGCATCTTATATCATTTATATTTCTTTGGTTGAAAACTAATCCAAACCGTGTTGTTATCCACCTTTTATAAAAAGAATGGAAATTATATAAGGTATCATAATAATTATTAAGACATCAGGAAAACAACTCTTGCAGAATGTGCACAAAAGTATGGGTTTAAAGAGTTAATCAACTGTAAATTATTTAGGAGTGCCTCAAGAATAAGTTATCTTTATTTTAAAATACACAGATCTCATAGCTCCAATGCTTACTAAATACAGATTAATAAGTGAGGATAGCTACAATAGGCATTGGTGAAATTTCTCCAGTTTTCTCTTTCACAACATGAGGCATACATTACAGTCTCTATAATTTCAATCATTACTGGCATACTAAGCCAAAAACAAACACTATTTCTACTCATAATGGATAAAACATTAATTCTACAACTGTATTTTGTTTTCAAATCCCATCATTCATTTGAGAGATTTCTTTTTCACATGCGTTTTTATATGCTTTCCAGATAAGACACTTATATTAAATGAGATGTTTTTAAACCACATGTTACTTACTACTTTGTGATGAAAATAGAAAATAAAATGTTACTAAAGTAATCAAGCCCAGTTGTATTGAATAATTTTTATTATTATGTTCTTTCAATTCTTTATACTGCCACTAACATATTTTGGTAGAAAAAAGTTTTCATAAGCCTCTCACTATGCATCTCACAGATATATCTGCTGGTATCTACGTAAAATCAAAAAGACCATTTCACACATTATTTCTAAACGTGTGTAAAATCAAAATCTCAGATTCCATACATATGGCTTTGTAACATGAAAATGGGAATATATAGCTGGAATTCTAACTAGTATCCTTTAACTAGTAAAGTTTTATTTACCATCCCAAAATGGTTTTGTGATAAAATTATTGCATGGTTTCAAAAATAACATACAAATTTACCATGGTTTAACTCAATATGATTACTGTTTATCCATTACCATTTATTTTCATTTATCATAGCTATGTCAGACATTAATTTTGGGTTGAATTGTACAATGACATTAAAGAGCAGAAATGTTTAAAATTAATGTTATACCTATACTGTACTAAGGGTTCTTCTCTTTATGTCTTCCTCGCTCTAACATGAAAATGAATAGAGGCAGAACAAAATAAATTTATCAAATTAAAAAGATACTATCTATAATCCACACATGGTAAAAAGAATAATTTATTTAATAATCAATAACTTTTATCATATGCTATGAGTGTGCATAAATATTTACTATTTCTATTCTGAAACACAATTTTCCTGAGTTAAAAGCAGTTGCAAATTATTAGATTTTTTTTCATTTCAATGACAATGAAGCATTTGTAGTAAAATTGCATTATCAAGTATTTAACTTAATAAAGTAGACACTTGACATTACAGATTATCTAATCCAATGTTTGTAGATTACTGCTTCACAATTATAACATAATTAATTAATAATCAAAAATAACTTAATCAATAATCAATTATAAGAAAAAAATTGAGAAAAAGTAGTTAATTTTGTATTTAAATTTAAGAAAATATCAAATAATTTTTCTGTTTCTAGTATGTCTTTTCACTTATTTCCAGTATCTTTGTCAAAAGTATAAACTGATATTAGTATGTGATTGAGAATCATTTCCAAAAGTCGTACCACCAAACAATAATGTTGAAGAATGATTGTATGACACTATAGTACCACATTTTTCCCTAACTCCCACAAAAAATGAAATAGAATATTCTTCATTTTTTACAAACAACAGAGATATTTTGTTACCTTTGGATCGAGAAGTTGATTTTCTCCTTTTGTTTCTTCTGGGTGGTAAAACCACCTCACCTTCACCACCATGTTGCCAACCCACGACTGCCACATGGTTTTGATCTGTCCAATGAATGGGAGGTGAGGTCTTCCTGTTGACAGGAATACTGCACAGTCGCCAATCTACAGAAGAGGAATCAAAATAGTGTATGAACTAGTGTCTTATAATACTTCATTTTCACAAACAGTTTCAGGAAATCACATACACAAAACAACAACTGCAAAATACACCTCAAAGTATATTTTATCTTATGAAAACAATAATACAAAAGAAATTCTAATTTAACATATATAACAATAAAACATAAGCAAAACAAATCGATATAACCTTTCATTTCTTCAATAACCTAATGTTTGGCAAATAAATCTCACATTTACAAACAACAGATAAAACAACAGTATCATGGTACACAACAAAAACCCAGTAATTAATTGTTTTCCAATATTTGTTTCAATAAATACAATATTCTGTAAGTATATACTACTAATTATGAAATGCTATTCGTATATCTTGATCAGTTTATTTTCCAAAGAAAATATTAAAACAATACTCAGACGTGAAGCATGAACATTAGATTCATTTCACACTTCAATTACAATTTTTACAAAATTAGAATGTCATGAATTTACAAAATTAATTCCTCAAGTATGCTATAATACAACATTTAAAATATTTCCTGAACAATGATATCAATTTAAAATTGGGTCTACTCTATTTGTTTTTATAGTAAACATGATGGTTTATGTCCATCTTTTGTGGTAAACTTGTTGAGAATATCTGAGATTTGCATCAGTTGTTGTTCTATCAAAACTTCTTAAAAATTCTTTAAAAAATTTAGAATGTGATTACCTGGGATCCTGACAGAGTTCACAGGTTGGTTATATTAATAGTTTAACAGTTTTATAACTTTCACTCATGAAAAAACTTACAAAAACACAACCGTTAATTGGCAAAGTATAATCAAAACAAACACACCTACTCAGTGAGGTTGATAAAACACACTTTAAGAGAAAAATATATATGTAAAAATGGCTCGTTTGGGTTGAGAAAATTGTTTTTATATAGAGGAGCAAACAACATTTTGACCTTCTTCAGTCATCATCAAGTTCACAAAGAAAGAAAGAGGTAACTAACCAGAAGCTGACCATATAAAATTATATGTTCAAATATCTAAGCACGTCCTCTACATTCCGAAACTCAGTTACACAACCCCTTTCAAACATGTGGTCAGCTTCCGGTCAGTTACCTCTTTCTTTCATTGTAAACCTGACAATGACTGAAAAAGGTCAAAAAATTGTTCGCTCCTGCACATAAAAAAATTTTCTCAACCCAAATGAGCCGTTTTTACATAAACACGCCTGCTGACGTAGCAAAGGATCACATTAGTATTCAATAAAGAATTACCTTGTATTAAAATTCTAAACCCTCTAGAACTGCTCCAAAGAAATATTTCCAAATATCATCTCTGTTTTTATATTCTGCAGTTCCAATGAATAATAATTTTATAGATGAATTCATCATACAATTTTGAGATTCTTCAATAATAAAGTATCTTATTATGTTTTCTTTCATATTTGTTATACTGAGTCCTTTGTGTTGTATCATTATCAGCAAGTCTATTTCTGGATCTTGGCACTTGGTACAAGATTCTAACCTTCACAAGTGTCTCATCTTAAAACATTCAGTATCCAGCCATACAGTATACCGGGTACACATTTTTTCACTGTCATCATATATTTACTTCCACATTTTGATAATAGCAGCTGACATAATACCATTATAACTATTCACGTTGATTCTTCTGGTATATTTTCTTTTCTCAGCAAAGGATGTAAGTATATCATTCTTTTACCTACAGGTGACATTCAATCTAGTAAAATCATTTATGGATGCTTTCCAATGTCACTTAAGCACTGAAACATTCAGCTGTTAAAATACTGTGGAAATAATAAAGTGTTTATATCTCGTACAGTACTAAAAGCATCAACTACATTTGTTCTATAGTTTTTTAGCTGTTAGGCAATTTCAAACAGTAATAACAAATACATGCAATTGCATTCAATCCAGCAGAAGTTGTTTCTCAAATGTAACTAATTTTTGTTTCCAAACACAACTTTGTTAGCACTCCCATTTTCCCATCCCTTTGCTCTAGTGAAACTTTCAAGATGATTATCCAAATGTCTCTTCTGGAATCCTTAAAAACACTTTCCTCAGATGCAGCTATAAATAGATAATGTCTCTTGATAACAACTTCCATTTGTTAACTTCTAAAGTGGCTGGTATCTTTCACTGGAACATAATTCTTCAAAGTCCATCACATGCTATTGCTTTCAGATTTGAAACATATTCTGTCTAATTCAGGGATTTATATAAAGCAACTGTCTAATTAACTTTTCATTTAGGATAGGTAATCTATGTTGTCTGTCATTATTTTACTTGATAATTTGCCATATGAAGAAGGTTATCTATATGGCCTATCCGTCATCATCTTAACTGATATTCTGCCATATGAGGTAGATTATCTGTGCTACCTGCCTATCATTTTATTAATTTGTGTTCTTGTTCTGTTATTTCATCAGGTTATATAGTCTACCTGCTTGTACTGTCTTATTTGGTATTTTGCCATTTGAACTGGCTACCTATGCTGCTTGCCTGTCAGCAGCATATTTGGTGTTTTGCTAGTTGAAACAACTTATCTGCTTGTCTTGTTAAATAAAGTTTTTACGCAGATAAAAAAAAAAGTATCACATTTAAAAAACTACTTTCATTTTATCAATCTTGCCAAGTGAATTCACCATTTTTATTACTTTTTAAATTTTATACAACTCTCCAGCTTACAAATATAAAAAACAAAACAAAAAACACAAATACATATTCATAAGGAACACTCGAATAACTCATGTTGTTATCCTTTTATGTGTGTGTTTTTATACACACACAAGTGGGCTGAATACTAAAACAAATGTCAAACTTCATGGAGTACTAACTTATTAAACGTCTAAAAATATATGAATTATTTTACTAAAATATTCATATAACAATTATAATACTTGATTATTAGAATGCTTGTGTGTTTTTGTTTTAACGTTACATGGCATAAAGTCTTAATATAAATTAATTTGTGGTTACTTGTATAAATAAACAAATATGGCTGATACTGTACAAAAAAGGTTTTGCAGCAGGTCTTTCTACACATTAATATATGTTGTCTGTTTTAAGAATTTGGCATATGTGGAATTCTGACTGATGTTTTTATAATATATATAAATTCTTACTGTATATCACTATGTAACTACACAAGTGTATTTCTTATTACACCAGTATGTACAATTTCTTATAAAGATATATTTATATGTACATTTCTAATAAAATTGTGATAAAATATTCTTGCACATCTTAAATAATTAGGCTTCACTCTTATAGTATGTTTCATTAAGTTATTCACATGAAGTATTCTTTTGTGTTTCTACATATACATGTCTCAGGTTGATGGGTTACATTCTTAAATTAATTATAGGCTTTTTTCATTAAACAGACACATCTTTAATTTGGCACCATCCAGTTTATATTTTTGTTAGTACCATCTTCACTTATTTGAACAATTTAAAAATTTGAAAAGGGTTTTAGTTTGTATTACGATACATAACATTCCTACGTTAAATTTAAAAATCTTTCATTATTTGAAGTGCCTAAAAATATACTTTCTTACCTATCACAAAAAAAATGTGTGTACATACGTGTAAATATATTGATAAGAAAAATACTTAAAAGGCTGCATTAAACACAAAGTTTAAATTATTACAGAGTGTTCATGAGCTTTAATTATGAGCTATAAGAAAAAAATTAGCATTCTAAAGATTTTTCTCATTCAACTATGTCCTAAACCATCCTTTTTTTTAAATTTCTTAGAAGTATTAGAATAACACTAACTTACTACTATGATGACAAACATTTCTTCACAACAAACAACTATAGCCAACATTAGTCAAACGTTGAGAACAGGCCTTTGAAAATTTAGGTACATGCTAGCCAAGGCCCAGCCTACCTTGATTGTCTCTTTGCCCCTGGTGATGGCCTTGTAAAACACTTTCTTTGCCTTTCCTTTAGCAATGATTCTGTGGGAGCTTTTCCCAGCCCATCGCCACAGTTGTTGAGCTGGGAGAAAGGCTGTGAAGTATAAAGTACGTTCCATGCAATATGTCAAAGATTCATGCAGATCAGACACACAGAAAGATGGAAAAACACAAAATAATCTGAGAGAAAATTCATGCAAATGAGTCTGCTCTTTAATGTTGGATTTTTTGTTAAATTCAATCCATGAAGAAGAAATAAATGATGGTTAAAAATATGAAAAAAAAAATGAATTATGCGATACAGATAAAACAATAAATGAATAATAACAAAGAAACTGTCTGATAAATCCAAGGTGGTTAGAAAGAAAGTGAAATTTTCAAATTTGCACAGATAAATAAAAAAAACATAAAAATAAATGATGTTGTCCAAATCATGAAATATGTAAATTTTTTATATTGGTATTTGAAAATAACAAAAGATGAAAAAGTGTCTCAATGTTTAAAAAGACCAATTCTTGTACCATAAAACAACAAAATAAATATCTCAATAATCAGTGACGTCGAGAAATCCACTTGTAGAGAAATTTATATGCAAAAACGGCTTGTTTGGGTTGAGAAAATATTTTACATAGAAGAGCGAACAACGTTTCGACCTTCTTCGGTCATCGTCAGGTTCACAAAGAAAGAGGTAACTGACCGGAAGCTGACCACATGTTTGAAAGGGGTTGTGTAACTGAGTGTCGAAATGTAGAGGGCGGTATTAGATGTTTGAATATATAATTTTCAGTATCACCAGTTCTAGCCAATATTTTTATGACACAAGTTGAAACACAAGCAATTAACACAGCATTACATTCACCACTATACTGGTACAGATATGTAGATGACACGGTTGTGGGATTCAAATCTACAGAACACACACTTAATTTTTTCAATCACATTAACTCTATACATCCCAACATTAACTTCACATGTGAACAGGAAGAAAGCAATCAAATATCATTTCTTAACCTCAAAATTACAAGAACCGACACACAATTTAAAACAGAAATCCACCGAAAAATAACCCATACTGGACTATACATTCCTTGGGACTCAGCACATGAAACAAAACAAAAACTCAACATACTAAGAAACCAAATAAACACAGCCATAAAACTATGCTCACCAGATAAAATTAATGATGAATTAGACAAAATAAAACAATACTTCATCAACATCAATAAGTTTTCTCCACAAACCGTAGAAAACATTATACGCTCACACCTAGACAGAAAGCAAAATCAACCAACTAAAGTAAATATATCTCACGAATTAAAAAACCACGAAACCATATACTGCTGTATACCATATATTCCTGACATCAGCAAACAAATAACCAACATTTGGCAAAAATTAGTAACAAAATATGACATTCCAGTTAATACCAAATTTATTCAAAAACCAGGAACAAAACTGAGGTCTATACTATGTAAAAACTACACTGACAAACACCACACCAACATTATTTATAAAATACAATGTGATAACTGCCACGACTTCTATATTGGAGAAACAAGTAGAAAAATGGAAACCAGATTAAAATAACATAAAAAAGTCACCTTCACACGTTTTCGAACACTGCAAGTCACATAAACACAACATAACCATAGAAAACACTCAAATACTAAATAAAGAAACAAACATAAACAAATGCAAAATTAAAGAAGCCTTACTTATACAACAACTTAAACCCAAAATAAACCAATATAAAGGAATGCCTTTATACCTATATTAATATAATAAAATAAATAAAATTATATATTCAAACATCTAATACTGCCCTCTACATTTCGACACTCAGTTACACAACCCCTTTCAAACATGTGGTCAGCTTCCGGTCAGTTACCTCTTTCTTTGTGAACCTGACGATGACCGAAGAAGGTCGAAACGTTGTTCGCTCTTCTATGTAAAATATTTTCTCAACCCAAACGAGCCGTTTTTGCATATAAAAATAAATATCTGTTCTAATACACACATTTACAGTAATATGTATAAATTTACCATAAACACTTCCACTTGATATATAAAATTCCATTGAGCATTTTGCCAAAAGATTTTTTTCTTACCTGCTATTTTACTTTTTTCAACAGGGGAAAGATGATTTTTTCGTCTCTTCTTCTGACAGGATATATTTGTGTCTGTAGAAGGCCTAGATGCCTGTGAAGGAAAAGAGAAATTATCTTAATAAAAAATCATAACAAAAATTACTAAAATATAAAAGTAAGATATGTAAAAGAATGAATGTGGAAATAAAAGTATTCAATGAAATACATGACATAATAGAAGTGCACTCTATCATGGTACTAGTTTACTCACACAGCATCATAAACAACAATGTATAATAGAGAAAATTTACCTTTCTTTTCTTGTGATGAGATTTGTCTTTAACATACGTTTTTTCATCTGTATCGTTATTATTTGATTTATTAGAACTGCCTGAGCTATTGATGCTGCTAGATGAAGATAACTCAGGTTCTGCTTCTTTACTGCTTTCTTTCTTTTCTTCTTCAGGAAAACTGGGAGAATTGGTTCTAATTTTCACCATCAACAGTTTATTTTTGTCATCTGTACTAGAATCTTTTTCTTTAATTAATGTTTCAAACTGGAGTGCCATCTGCAAGTTTTCTTGAGTGGAAACTCCTGTATCTTCTGCAACAGATGATGTTGTAGCTTTTGATGCAGTGGCATCACTGCTTGATGAAGACAGAGACTGAATATGTTCAGGACTACCTAGATTACTTCGTTTTTCGTGCTTATGTTTCTTATGATGGTGGTGACGATGACAATGGTGATGATGATGGCGATGACGATGCTTATGATCATCTTTGTGTTTCTTGTGTTTTTTTATTTTTAAAGATGGAGGACCACACATACTTGCTTCAGATGAACTACCAATATGATGCGATTCATTTGCTTTTAACCTGCTTTTGATTTTACTCTTACATTCACTTTTGTTTTTCTTAGATTTCTTTTTCTGTGAACTTTTTTCCTTATCCTTTTCAGAGGTAAATTCTGTAATCTTTTTCTTACTGTTTTCTGCATTGGTAGTTCTTGTAGTATGGAGTGAACTCTCTTGGTTAAGTGTATTTGAAAAACTGCTGACTTTAGAATCAGAACACAGAGCTTCAGAGTGAAATACATCACTTAACGAAGAAGGTTCATCTACATTTTGACTTTGGGAACTGGAACTTTCTAAAAAAATAACAGTTATAACTTAGTGGGAACCAAATTAACTTAATCAATAGCATTTTTTGAAACTAATATGTAGATTGAACATATGAAGTCAAACAATTCTCAAAAATTAATATCGGTTATAATTCATTGATCAGAACTTTCTTTTGCTATACTCAGAATTTCCACACTTCAAAATTAAAATATTTTCCAAGAGTTTCCAGGAAGACCAATAGAAAAACTCCTGAATACTACAAAGACATTCATTATACTAATATTACAAACTACAGATTCAAACTGAATGTGCGAGTAGAATTTTGTGAAGTAGAGAAACAACTTTCCTTATGTTAACAAACATTACCTAATCTCTAACTGCATTATACAGTTAAAGTATTTAAAATAAGGTTAGATATACTATACCAATGTAAAGATTAAGTGTTTCTGTTCAGAAATCTTAACAATCTAGCTCTTCTCCCTACATAGATTAATAAATGCATCATTTATCACCTAGCATCTAGCTGCTTTTACCTGCAAGGAGAAAGTCTTAAAATGACTCTTCTACCTTCATATTAAGGCCAGTTGACAAATAGGCATGTATTAATAACACTATATGTACACATCATTTCTTATGGGCTTCTGTAGATCAAGCTCAGAGGATAAGTTCTGATATTTAAATGGAAGAAAAACCCTTTGTGTTGGCAGCAGATTAACAAAACAAAAACAGAAGAAAAACAGGAAATTATTGTCACACTTCTGGAATCAAATCTATAAGAATATTTATAAATTCCACAGTTCCCCATTTACTACGTAAAATCATCATATACATATTCTATTATCTGTTTCTGATTTGGAAAATAATTGATGTCCTTTAAAAAGCAACATATTTTGCCAGTAGTGCCAGAAAGATCTTTTTGCCAATACAAGGGTTTATCAGACTGGTTGGGATATGAGAATAATTTGATTTTGCCACTATTTCATACTGTAGTTCATATAAAATTGACTAATATAAATAATGTTCATGCTACTAGGTATGTTAAAATATCTGTTATTTTGCACAATAAAACAGAAATAAGCCATTATTAAATTTGTATTTACTTTAGAAAACCAATAATAGAAATTTAAAAGATATATATAAAATCCACCATTAGACGTACAGTTATACATAGTGTTTCAAATTAATCATGATTAATGAAGACTCTACAGAATTGTTTGAAAAATACAAGTTTAATAAATTCTATTCACCACTAACATACTCTTAAACACTGCACCACTAACTAGGGAAAAACTATTAACAATATTACACAGCATGTAATCAGAAATACTGGTATAAGGTTATATTTGAAATATAATATGGATAACAGTGAGGAAAAGTGGGTGAAAATCTTCTTTTTCCAAAATTTATGGCCTAAAGTTAGGCCTGTAGTGAAAAGTTCAGGCCAAGTGATAAACACAGACCACTGCAAATAGCCATTAAAATGACATGCAGAGTGGCTCAAATTTCTAGTGACATACACATATTGAGCATACTCTTAATGCATACAGTGATTACAACAAGGATTAGTTCAATTTTCCAACGAGTGTGGGAACCCCTTGAATAGTACATAATATTTGTTTCTCAGTGGTTGTTCAATTAATGACAACAATGTAAGGAAAGAGGAAAAAGCTTTAGCATCATAAATAATGAAAAGCTAAATTATTTTAACATTAAATTATCTGAAGCTGTATAACCAGAACAAAAATTAAAATTCCATGTAAGCTATCATACAGAGCAAGTTTTACATGAAACATTGAATCATAAATTATGGAAACTGCCAACACAGTGTCTTAATTCAAAAAAATCTATAATGAGTGTGGAAAAAACATATCCAAAGAACCATTATTTTTCTAAGTTATGTTAAATGTTTGTTTTTCCAAAAAGTGTTAACAAACTATAATCTTTTCTTTAACTATGCAGTAAAGAATGTAGAAGCATATATAAGCCAAGATACAAATATATTTTTTAAATAATGTCCCTTCAAACACAAAGTAGAGTAGAAAAAAAATTGTAAAACGTTCATAATAACAAGTTTTTTTACTTTTCTTTCCTGACTTGTATTTATTTTTATTCTTTTTGGTTTTGGTTTTTGGTCTCCTGAGAGTTGGCATGCTGATTGAATTATCTGTAATGCTTTCTCCTGAAAGTCGATGCTGTCGACGTTTTCCCACAATCATAAGAGGATTGAAATCAGCTGCTGTGAAAGAAAGAAGCCACAATATTCAAATATTATTCACTTATAACAATCACTAACCTGCAACTTCTATGATTTTTTCTAACACAAAAAAGTTAACAGAACAAGAAAATACACTTTCTGAAAACAGATGAACTAAACAATTTTCTAAATACTTAATTTATCCATTGAAAATTCTTTGCATAATATAAATAAAACTTAAACTTGAAGCTTACAAACAGAAATGAAAAATCAGAACTTATACAATGGTCTTTTACTTCATACTTTTGTGCACATTATGTAAAATAATTTGTAAAATTTTTAACTTAAGAAGTACAAAATGAGGATTGGGGTTCCATTGGTACAGCATAGTTCACAATTTTGTTTACAATTATTAAACACTTTCAAAACATGCAAAAACATATAACCTAACTTTATGGAAAAAAAAAAAAGAATAGATACATAAGCACCAATTGTAAACTTACACACAATTGGATAATGTGGTGGAAGCATACATATATCTTTCAGTGGTATTCGACCTGAGTCCCCATCATCAAACTCTACATACACCATATCTTGTTCTTTATCATGGTTTGGACTCAAAGCTACAAGTGAATATGAATGAATTAAAACCTTATGTAGTAATTCTTACCAATAAAAGAAACTATTTTTTCACTTGAGATAAATATTGGTTCCACCTAGCCACAAATCAAGTACTTTCTCATAAATTTTAAAATATAACTAAAAAGAGATAAAAGTGTATTTCTTAAATAATTATCACATTCACAATCCTTATGAGTAACTTGCAAAAAATTCATTAATTTACGATATGACAGACATAAAATAAAAATCTGAATACTGAAATACTTTGTCATATAAAATAAAATGTTCAGTTAGCTCTACTGACTTAAAAGACAAAATTCAAAGATTTTTTCTCTCATATAAATCTACCATTACATGATATATTCCATCCCAAAAGAAATATCTTGCCCTCATTCTCACAATTAAGAATTCATTACAAATTTCTAGATACATCTTAATCACGAACATAGCTTCTGAATATGATCATACAAACACATAATTCGACAAAATGTGACATCTTACATTTAGCTACAGTTCCAGGATACATGCATCGATACTGCTGGCTCCAGAAAGCACATATCCTTTGACCTGGTGGTAGGTTGTTTAGAGAAACTGGTTTCACCTCAGCTATCTACAAGAAATTTCAAATAATTTTTGTGTGAGAATGCTACAGTTAAGAGTCAAAACTAAACTATTTCTGAACTGTAGTAAAAATTAAGTGAAACAAAAACTATAGTATACAATAGATAGTGTGATTTACACTTACAGCTTCATTTAAAATCTCCTCCCGAGAATAAATGTGGGATCTGTTACCACGTTCTCTATCCCTAGTAATACCATACCTATGAAACAAAACAACATTCAGTCTGACTAAAGGCATTTAATCATTATATGATCATACATAATTAACAAAAGCTATAGAAAGATATAAAAATTTTATTTTTCATCAGAACAATGTTTTCAGTGCTTTAAACACATCAGATACTGTAACCTTCTATGTAAACAAAATAAGAAAAAAACAACAACAGATATTTGGCATCCTAGTTATTCTATAAACTTGATAGAAGCATAAATGAGAATACAGTAATTTAAAGAAGCCAGAAAACCTAAAATTTGCAATAGAAATCATACTAACTGCAAATGTTTTCTTTTGACATTCCACTTAATTCAATCATTGCAAGATCAAAAAGAGGAGAATGTAAAAACAGTATTCAAAGTCTATTTTAGCACCCACTAACAAGAAGCTGTTCACCCAAAACCAGGATTCCTCAGATGGAATTAAAATATTCCCTGAAACAACATTTATATGTAGTGTAAAATTTAAAACTTATGGTTTAAATGCTAAAAATGTTAAAACAACAGCAAGCACTAAATGTTGTGTTTATATCTTTAATTTTGAAACAGAAATGGATAAATTACAAGGGAAAAACATATGCAGTTTATATTATTTTTTACGACAAATTCTAATCCTACTGGGTTCTAATACTTCACCAGCTTTTACCATATAAACCATAGCTTTTATTTAAAGATACTTTAGAACTTTCCTTCAGTTAGAATATTTATTTCTACCAACATTTGACTGATGAAGAATTGATTCATCAAAAAGAAATATTTCAACATGACATGTGTCTAAAAGTTTTTCTGATTCTGTTTTGATATCACATTGTGAGATTAAAGCAAACTAGGTAAAAACAAAATAAAACAACTCACACATCAGGGGCACGAATGGCTTTGATAGTTCCAGCATAAAAAAGCCCATTATCCATTGTTAAGACTCGAAGCTGATCGTTCAAATCTTCTGGTTGCAGGATGCAGGACCTGATTACTTTAAACAACATCAAGAAAAAGTTACAAAGGTTAAGTGTACAGGTACCAAAAATAGTAATTATCAGAGTGAAACCTATACACAAAAACAGCATTAACGTAGTTTTATTATACAGATGTTATTTTAACCTTAGATAATAAAGCCATACCAAGAATTGCAAAGAAATAGCATTATTTTTTAATAAATTGTTATAATTAATAATATACAAGACTCAACAACAAAACATTAAGTAAATTGTAAAATAATCAAACAAATTAACGTTAACAAAGTTCATATTATGTTCAGCTGAAAACTGTAATTTCATACTATTTGAACTGCCACAAGGTTAGATGGGTCCATGGTAAGAAACATCTTAAAATTAGAAAATGTCTTTCTATTATGACAGCTGGACTGTCTCAATCACTCTCTCGTAATTAAAAAATTTGGAAGTAGACATATATATGTAAAATTTACAGTGTAGTGATGTATAGAGTACTATAAATGATATTGAAAATGCATTTTTTACATGATTCACATGATATAAACAACAGCACTTTCGAGCATCAAAAGTGTTGTTTAATACATAAGACAAAGAGGATACTTTAAACAAACTAAATGCATTCAAACCAATTTAAATGGTATTGTTCTTCCAGACAATTGTAGTTCATTCCATGGTGCATGATGGGTGGAACCATCTTTTTTCTTTGCTTTTAAACAATTTTAAATATATAAAATCAGATATACTTTAACTGAATTGCAAAAACAAAGAGTTCAACTGTAAAGACTATAGTAATTCCTAATATATCAAGAATTAGGTCTTACCATTCTGTCATGTTTATATTCTCAGAATTTAGGTGTCAAGCTAAATTTTTCAAACTATTTTGTTAAAAATAACTAAAAATAAGTAAAATGAACAACAATGATAAAAAACTGACCAGAAATAATATTTTTCGTTTTTTTTAAAGGGTTTAGTTTGTAAGAGCAAGAGAAAATACATTACTTATCATTAACAAATATTCACTTTCTAAAAAACTATCAGATTTTATACTTTCTCAGAGTCTACATCTTTCAATTATTTTGTGTTTTTTTAATTTACAAATCTTCAATTTTTATGTAATCTTATGTAATATTTAGTTTGTTTACATTCATCCTTATTTTCTCCCTAAAAACATAAGTTGTGCATTTACAACACTAATGCTTTATTCTTCCAACCTACCTGAGTTAGGTTTCTTTTCAATCAAAGCACTTAGGGGTAGATTCTCTCCTTCACTACTTTCAGCATTTTCCTGATCTACAGGTTGACTAGAAGTTGCCCATCCTTGGTAACTTTCACTCAATCGACATTTCTTTAAAGCAGCAAATAATTCATCTGTAACCAACTTTTCCTTTGTTTGCTGGATAAGTTTATAAATATTTCAATGACAGATAACTTATATCTTTAATTAAAATTTTTTACAAAACAAAATGATAAAAGTATTTATTAAATTTTCTTGGAATTCATCGAGTAATGTATTCCTTTTACTTATTTTTGCAACAAAGTGGCATTTTAATAGCAAATATATATAATATTTCTTAAGGCTTACATTAAAGCAATTTTTTAAATAAATTACTTAACAACATAATTTAAAGCAAAAACAAATTATAAGTGTAATAAGTACAATAAACATACTTATTACTTCTGTAGTTAATTAGTGGCAGTTTTTAGAACTGTTTAAAACAAGTTGTAAAATATATGTTTGCTGTTTCATAACAAACTGAAGATTAAAGTGTCAAAATAACTTTCTTAACTAAATTTTTACATTAAAAAATAAATACAGTGTGATGACATACTGTTTTCAATAATGTTTATACAAGTTGAAAACTCACTTGTTTCTTTGCTCCTTTAGTTTTGGTTTTCACATTTTTGCTTGATGATACCAAATTCTTTCTGGTCTTTCTCTTCTTTTTGGGTAGAGATGTTTCCTCATGCTTGAAAATAATTTTGGAACTCTTAAAAAAATGAAGAAATATATTACACTTTATTTTGGATAATCATTGAAAAAATATAGGAATATGCATGTGTGGAAATTGTACTTTATTAAGGAAACTAAAAAATAAACAGTAAATTTTTTTTTTTAAATAATGAATAAATAACTGTAAAATAAATCATGTTAGACAAATATTTACAAGAAATTAAACAATGTAAGATTAATATAATCTATAACACAATGATTCGACCAATGAATGTACGCAATATAGAGAACTTCACTTTTCTAGCCTTAAAAAAACAACAACAAAAAAAACAACCTTTGGTGGATCTCCTGATTTGGTTTGTGGTTCTGGCTGAAGTTGTTTGGTTTCAGTTATGAGTAAATCATTATCATTCATGACCAGTGGATCAACTTTTTCTCCTTGCCAGGGTGATATGGCACCAGGAATAACTCCAGCATCATGAAGAAAAATTCTTTCACTTCGGCGACGAAACCAGATATCTTCCTCCAAGGAATGTGTTTTTGATTCAGCCTCTGAACAATTCTGGAAAAACAAAACCAAAACAGAATGTTTCATTTCATGAAGTACATTTGTTATATATACACTTTTATTGCACAATTTTCATTTCAATTCAAACAAGAAAGTTTATAAATTATGCCACCTGACATTATTTTATACTCAAAAGGTTAAGTGCACATCTTGAAACAGCAGAGGAAAGATAATCAAGAAGTTAAAACTTGTTCTCTTGTGAAACTGCTGGTTATTTGACAATTTCAAACAGTCTTTACCTACCAAAGTTGCTGCTAAATTTTTGTGCCAATTCAGACTTTACATGCATTGAACTATATCACTATTTAATAATACATTTTTACTGGTAAATATTGCTTATATTATGTGCAAAACTATCTAAATATTCCTGATGCATCTGATGATCTAATTAAAAAATAATGTCACAAAAATCTAATAAAATTAAAACCATAGAGACTTAAGAATTACAAATCAAAGCATCACATGAAACATACTAATGTATGATATTGCTAAACATTTGTAATATATTATTCATCTCTTTACAAATAAAGTTCTGGATTTTTCTTTATTTTTTACATTTTACAAATACTCTCTTTCTTGTTATACAAGGTTCTTGGAAGGATCATTACTGTCGCAACATTTACTTCTTTACAGACTAAAATTATAATAAAAACATATTAAAAAAAGAGGCTGTTTCATTTTATAACAGCTATGTTTGAGGCTCTGTGACCTGGAAACTATTTCCTTCATTGCCACTGTGCTCACTATGATGGCACTGATTATGTACTGCTACCCAACACTACAAGTTTCACTGTGACAGGCTTCCACAAAGGAAAGCAAAGTAAATCCTTGATTATGCATTTTGACAAACACTTCCCAGACCTTCCAGTGTACATGAACATTTACTTCTAATATCACATTTAAGTAAATGAAAGGCATAAAAGGCCACTGGAACTGCATCAAAGGACTTAAAAAATGTGGTTGAACTGGATTAGTCTGACTCCAGTTTCCTCAACAATCTTTCCTTATACATGGGGATTTATTTCAGGATGTGATTGTATTGTAACATACCAAATTAAAATTCTTGTTTATTACTTTGGTAAGGGTACAACAAAATACTTTTAGTTTTATTATAGCTACTTGTTGTTTTTTATTTATTTGGTCAAAGGGTCCTCTTTCATAACCATAGCCTTCACTTCTTTAGGATTAGGATCAAGAGCATGGCTTTTGATTTGGTTAGGGTAAGGTTTTGAAGTCTGTTGCAGTCCTATATGTTTTGTTATCAAGTTTCAGTGCACTGAATGTTAAAGTGAAGAAATTAAACCAAGCCCGGGTAAATGGTAGGAGTAATTATAACTCTCTTTTCCGCTGTCCCTATATACTATCTAGCAAAACTAAAGCCAAGGGAACTGGCTTGGAAGAATCCACAGATAAAAAAATGAAAGCTTTCTTCTTCAAAATTTGTGCATTCTGATTTTATTTAAATCATTTAACAATTTTGATTTATGAATATTTCTCTTCATAAGTTTATTTTTATAAACCAACAATTATGGCACGTAACACTATTGAATGGTCACGAATTCACCAATATACATCCAACTGTCAAAAATGATGCTCACATCTGCATTAATGTAACTAAATAAGAAACTTTTCAAAAAAGGAAGTAAATGTCAGTAATCTCAGTTATTCAAAAATAACACAAACAGGATAATAGGGATGTGCTTTTATGTATGAATGGTGCAAATGTCATCTCTTCGACTTTGTTTGTGCTATTTTTGAATAACTGATATTAGCCAAACTGACATTTACTTTCTTTTTTGAAAAGTTTTTTCTTTACTTGATGTCATTTCATTTAATGCAGCATGTCAACAGACACAGGAAAGTTGTATTTATAACCAAGTTCTAAATACAATGAGATCCCAACTGCAACATTTATTGTCTATCTACTACTGGTTGGTAATTCCTATTTTGTCCTGTATCTAAGCTCTTTAAGAGACCTCAAACTTCCATAAGAAATTTAACTTAAAGGGTTAATGATAACATTATTTACACTTGAATCATGATTTTTTGTAAATTACTACTAGTTATAATACTTATAAAAATGGAAACAACATCATGTCAATGAATTTGGTTGACACTATTGTCTTGGTGTTTGAATTATCATGAAGCAGAAGAAAGAAAAACAAGACACTGAAACTTTTTTCTATGATACTTACAGACATTACCAGTATTTGTGACTCAGTCATTACATAGGTATTGTTATAAAATGAAACGATGTATAGTAAAGTTATGATTTTTTATTAATTAGATATTTAAAATACCATTTCCATGAACAATCTGAGCCATCCCTGCATATGCAGCACTATTGTCTGCCTAATATCGTTTCTCACCCTACATAGGTAGTCCTACTGTCTGTGTGATATTATTGTTTTTCACCCCTACATAGACAGTGCCACTGCCTCCCTGATGTTATTTTTCTCACCCTACATAGACAGTGCCATTGTCTGCCTGATATTATTGTTTCTCAACACAGCTGCATAAATATATACTAATTGTCCTATATACTTGGCACACTGGAAGATTGAGCTAACAAGCTTTATTAACCATTAAAACAATTATGTTAAAATAGCTAGTGAAAAGAATAAAAGTTTATTACTACATTCAGAATAACCACTGCATTAGATAGTCAAACAGTACGAGTATATGATGAGAAAAAGTCAGCCTCTCAAAATTATAGCTTTTTTTCATGGTTTCATTTCACCTGTCTGCAACATCTTTGTAGATTTATGGACAAGAAAAATAAATTTTATTTACCTTTTCTTTATTAATGTCATTTGTTAATCTTTTGGTTTCTGCTTTGGCTTGAACCTTAGCCTTCAAGAAAGCTAGATTTTTTGGTTGTTTTGGAACAATTGTTTCTGTGCAAACAAACAACAAATAAAAGTTACATAAAACAACAAAAAGATTTTGTAATTAAAATTCACATTTTATGATAGATGAATTTCAAACCTAACTACCATAAGACAAGACATAATGAGATAATAGGCTTCACTCAATTCCCCATATTCCTCAGCCATAAAAGGTCATACAGAATCTCCTATAACCCTGAAACTCTTGAGGCTTCATTGGTAATAACAGATTTTTACACAATCCCCAATAACCAGAAAACTCTTAAGGCTTCATTAGTAATGACAGATTTGTACACAACCTCCAATAACCATGAAACTTCCATACAGGCTTCACTTTTTAGACATTACTCTCATAAAAGTTTAATGTGCTTGACTGAACCTATCATTAATCATAACAGAATTTATACTGAGTAGTTACAAAATCTTAATGAGCTTTATCTGAGTAGCCAATAAACACATAATTATTGTTCTAGTCCCTCCATTAAACTGTTTCTGATCAGGCTTTTTTTGGTCCCAGGAACAAAGGGAAATTAAAAGATTTGATTAAATATGAAAAATTAAATAAGTGATTTGTTTATTATATATCTTATTGAAAAAAATGATTTACAAACCATATATCATAAGATTCAGTTTGACAAACCCTTATCGAACTACAATAGAAATAGTGAGTTTATCGAAATCAACCTGATAATAAGCAAAGGGTTACTTCATAATAAATAACCTAATAATAAGCAAAGGGTTACTTCATAATAAATAACCTAATAATAAGCAAAGGGTTACTTCATAATAAATAACCTAATAATAAGCAAATGGTTACTTCTTAATAAATAACCTAATAATAAGCAAAGGGTTACTTCATAATAAATTGTAATTCCTCATTCATAGAGACAAATTTTACTGAATATTGAGTAATGACAAAGATTTAACATGATTTAACAATTTTTTGTTTGTAACAAGTTTCATTCAACAATGTAATTATGAAAGCTTAATCAGTACAGTAGAGAAAAGACATGCCTAATGACTAACTATTTTGAAATCATAATTTGTAAAAGAACTCACCTGTGGCTTCTTCTGGTTTAGATGGAGAATGTTTTTTGGGTCTACCTGGCTTTCGCTTTTTTGCTGATGAAATCTCTGCATCAGATGTATTACTTTCACTTTCGCCTGCATAGAATAGATATCAACTGGTAATGTTTTCCACAAGTTAATAAATTAAGTATTTCAGTAACTGATCTAATTTTTATTTTTATGTTACAAGAAAAATGAAATCTAACCTTGCTCTAATTTCTTTTTCATACTTCTCTCAGGTGTAGCTGAAGATCTCATTCTAGTAGGAAACTGTGCTAAAAGATTCAAGTCTGAACCTTCTGTGGCACATTCTACTGTTTCTAAAAAAAATATATACTATCATATTATTTTGTATTATACATAAAATATTGGTTTTCTTTATTTCTCTTCTTAATACTTAGCTTGGCATGCATAAAATATTCATAATGAGGATCTTATTTTCCATTAGCATAACACTTCACATGAATGAGTATGAAAATTATTAATTTGAATTGAAAGATAAAAATTGTGCATTTCTTTAAAAAGAAACTTATGTGAAAAACATGTGTAATATAAACATTTTTTAACTTGAATTAACTTTACCATCATTCACAAAAACTAACGAATCAGAGAGATTGTTTTCTTGTTTCCAAGAGATGGTCACGTAACCACAGTATCAACATGAGAAAACCATATCAGTAATTCAACTGCAGCACTAACTTGTTCAGTTATGTTATTATGTATAGTGCCTTACAGAAGTCTTCACTCCCTATGTCGGTAATAAAATTTAGGTATTTTCTTGTGAAAGACGTAACTTAAATGGCAAAAATATATATTATATTAATCTCAAACAAGTTTCTAAAAATTACAAAAATCAAAAGGTCCATTGTTACTCAGTTTTGTGATATAACACAAAAAAAATTTTGAAAACACCCTCCTTAGTTTTTTTTCCATTGTTGATTTAACTTTACATCATTATCCTGCTAAAGTAGATACAAGTAGCTTTGTTCAACTCTATCAGATACCAAGATATATTACAAAGTCATGTAAAAAAATATTTTAGATCACATAGAGCCATCAGTATTGATTTAAGTAAAGTATTTTGAAAGTTAATACTATGTTTATTGTTAAATATTAAGAATGATGAGAGCTCTCTATAGACCTAGGAAAGAAGATTGTACAGAAGCATAATTCTGGAGAAAATTCTTAATTTGCCATTAAATACTGTAAAATATGTTGTGAAGAAAGGGAAAGTATGTCACATCACCTCAACCTTGCCAAGATCAA